>NW_021132856.1:114620-493167 GCF_004193835.3 Ostrinia furnacalis
AAAAAATACGAAATAGCACGCAAATGAAAGAGATAGCTATAGTTTTAACGATTCTGCACTAACTAATCTATGTCCGTAGCGCACGCATCCTTATCGCTCTAACGTCAAAACAAGATCGCTTTCTCTTTCTTAACTTGAACATGGCGCATGGCGTCTTGATTGTTTGCATAAATAATTGAAAACATAAATACTAAATAATTTTGCATAATCACATGTGGTAAGAGATCCCTTGTATTTTGTTTACTTTAGAGTCATAATTGGTACACTTTCGAAACACACACGATGGCATTTTTTATTTATTTTGGTAAGAACAGGAACTTACGGTGTGGTACGCACGCGATTGCGCACGACGTAGGCCACTCGAAGACTAAACACAAGACGTCCCAATTGGGACGTATTTGAGTATTCACAGCGCGAGCGCTTATAACATATCTGCTTTTGTTTTTATATAATATCATTGATTACACTATTTTGTAATCAAAAAACAATGTTCGGTCGATGGCCGCGCGAAAAAAAAAAGACGCCAATTTCCGGCATTGTCTTTTTCTAAAATAAATTGAATTCTAAAGATTTTCATAATTTAGTAAGTTATGAACATAACCTCTTTTATCTTACTTAAAAAAAAACAAATCGGCTAAAATATTTTTTATTCAAACAAAAACATCTGACGATCGCAGCGTTCCAAACTCAAACTCCCAACCGTCTTTTGTCATCACAGAGTGCGCAACTCCGCAACGCGTTGCATTGCGTTGAAACGCAAACCGCATTCAATCTGCTGGAGGAAGCCGACGCAATTTAAATATTTGACAGGGTAATAGCCAGAATTACATTGCATTTAGAGTGGATAAGTTTCTTAGTGCTCGAGAAACTGTGTTAGATTTAGATTAATCGTGGACGGATTCATAGTTGTTTTTGGAATTACATTTTGAAATGTGTTTAATTAACAAGCTATTTATTCCTTTTTAATTTACTTAATAATTTGGCAGATATTTATAAAGATGTTCATGTTATTTCACTATTAAATTATTATCCTGAAGCATTCTAACTGGGACGTGTAAAAGCGCTTTCTAAAAGACTATTTGGTTGTTAGTCTTTTTACTAGAATTTTGTGAGTTTGCTCCTTTTAAAATGTTGCTAGTTAAATATGAAAAGTAGCTAGGTATGTGTGTTTAATGCAAAAGTTAGTGCATTTTCTAATCCGCAAAACACTGCTAATAATGGCAGCTATAAATACTCCATACACTCAGGCGCAGCTTAGGGTGCGTTCTCATGTGAGTTCAATTCGCGAACGTGAATGTTCGCATGCATGAAGATAATTAATAATAACGTATAAAAAAACTTCTACAGTCAGCGTCAAATAGTTCGTGACGTCCAAAGTAGTCAATGTTCGACACGTCTTTGTTACAATTTGGAATAAGGTTGTGTTGTGAATTTTGTGGCCACTTTGGGTGTCCCGAACCGTTTGGCGATGACTGCACAATTACAATGCACAATTATTGCTACTGACAAAGAAATACATATTTTGATTGGTTAGTGGAACATGTTAGGGCTAATAAACTCATAAAACTCATATAATTTATGCAAGTAGGCTTTTAAAAAGCACTTTTACACGTCCTAGTATTAACCCTACCACTGCTTCAGGACAATAAATGGGCCAGTGCTGAGAAGAAGCAGCAGAATATTTTGCGTAGATCTCACTTGCTTCTTTCTTCTTCATCTACTTAAAATTTTTCTTACTATAATTGAGTGACAGTTTAACTTTCCCCCGGGACAAACTTGACCTTCATTGGTTGGGTTTTTGTGGCGGTCAAGCTGTAGATCCTGGCTACACAGGAGTTGCAGTGGTGGGAACGAGAGGTGGGAACGAGAGGTGGGAATAGTATAATTGAGTGCTCGTTGCTCGTTCGTTCCGCACCCGAATGTTCGCTACCACGCGTTCGTGAGCACTCAAGCTACCTCGATTTGCTCAGTAGCTATAAATAGGCCATTGTTCTAATCCCGTTGACTAATCGCGGTGCGGACCAATCAGCAATAATAGACTTTGGTTAATTAAGACCGGGCTAAGAAAGGCAATAAACGTTGATGAATAAAACCTGGCTCGACTGTCGGTGCTATTGTAATTTTATTCTTTGAGATTGAAGGGTTAGGCGGGAGGAAGGGAATTTATTTGTTATAAAGGCAATACAATACACATTTATAGTTGTTGCAATTCACGAAGGCAAGTGAGCTTTACATGTGAGGTGACTCGCTTCTGTTCGTTTTTCAAAAGTTTTGATAGACATTACATATCGTTATGTGCATGTACACGCACACACACAAGTAAAGCTCACTCGCCTTCGTGAGTTACAAGAACTAAGTATACTCAAACACTACATAAATTAGTAAAGTCTTTTTATTTAAATATGTTGGCCTATTAGGCAGTTTTTGTTTTAGTGGTCGTTTAACTTTCTTAGATTTGGTCAAAGTAAGTTCGACTATTTCTTTTAATAATTATGCTCTATTGTAAAGACGGAATCATCAACTAAACCGATCAAGTTTCTACATTACGCACCACCAGTTGCAGCGTTCATTCTTGAATTGCATAGGCATTGCTAAGTTTTTTCGCGCTCAAACTTAAATTCTAGAGCGCTCTAAAAACCCGGAATAATATGCTTATAAAAAGCAATCGCGCCTATAAAAATCTTGCAATATCCCTGAACATGTTTAAACTATTGATATTTTAAAAGTATTGCAACAAAGATAGAACAGGGTGATCATTTTCTCAAAGCGTTTTTCTGCAGCAATTACTGAGGATAACTAAAATTACATGCACCCAGAACCAATCATGATGTAGGTATCATCCCGTCTTAAATAGCAACCTCTTGAGTTTTAACTAGAGCATTGTTAAAATTCCGTCTAAAGTGGTCGTATATAGGTTCCATAATGCTGTTATAAGTAACACGGTATAATAAGGTTAATGCCTCTCAATTAGTTCTGAGCGCGACCACCGGCGGCGCGACCGGTTCTTGGCGGACAGACGCGCTTGAAGGAATATAAAGGTGATAATTTATTATTATGGCTTATTAATGGTGGACGTGAAATAGGTCTTAAGACCATTGTTTGAGTATGAGTTATCAAGCGGAAACGACTCTATCTATTTGTATGAGCAGTTTCAGAAGTCATTTCAAAGTGAACACCCTATATTGTTTGCTAATTAATTACTTCGTTGCAATCACTGATTAGTGTAAACTAAATTACTGATGTAATACTTTCTCAAAATTAGCAAAATGATCCAGTGACTGTATCAAAAATCAACCAATTACCTACCTAATTACTCCCAAAGATTGTTTTGTAAGCAAAAACAACAGCAAAAATCGTGAGCGATAAAAATCTAGAAGACTAAAAAATTATTTCATGAGTTAATAAGAACAGTAGCCAAAAAACTTTCGGAATAGATCTCGATTTTAATCAATTAGCGTTCACGCATCGAGACGGACAGCTATCAATAGATTCACATGCGGTATTGCTAGCTGTGATGACCATTAAGTTGGTAGTTAAATGGATATTCCTCATTGATAAATCAATAATATTTTTACCAAAGGCGCAGCAAATTAATATAGTTTTAGCCTGAATTGTTGCACCGTCTTGCGTCAAAAGCTTGTCAAACTACAATAAATACATAGGTTAAAGTTAAGGTGATGCAACTCAGCCTTAATAAAGTCTAACTCAGTATGAAGAAGGTTCAAAATCACTGAAAATTTAACTAAGTGAAAAAGTGCAGTTGCAGCAGTATTTAGTCTTTTTCAGTTCACGGTAATTTAGTTTTTATAATACATCTAAAAAGCAATATTATTTCATAATTTTGTAGGTACATTTTTGTAGAGTTCTTAATCATAATCCTTCAATCTTGATTATCATTTGGCAACAAAAATCTTTTACAACATTGGGTCCCATTCTTAAAATAAGTGACCCCGTTAGCCATTTAAGAAATGCACACAAAAAACTGATTGAATATGCACAACCTAAACATCTCAATATAGTCTATGGCACTGGGCACCATCAGATTGAGCCATTTCACCAGCCCGCGTTCGATGCTATCGGCCATATTGCTTTTATTCTGATGCCCAACCACTAATTACGAATTAGAGGCGCTTTGCCGGTAAACGTGGTAACCGTTTCAGGACTTGGAATTTTAATCATGGTGTTTAGGAGCGTGGTAGGTGTTTGGGTGATGTAGCGTTCGGTGGTTTGACAGTTAGAATGTTTTGGGATAGCAACTGTTTTTTTTTTTTGCATAATTAAATTAGACACTCTTGTGATAATGTCAGACTCTACATTTTATACCTTCATATTTGACTTAATACTCAGTTAATTTTGTAATAAAGAAAAAAATATACTCTACCTCTCTCTACAATGTAGCATTGTATTTGTCTAATTTTGATTGATATCACAATATCTAAAAAATATCAATAATTGGCGGAAAAAGCAAGGTTTTTATTTGTCTGCATTTTGATATTGTCCATTACTGTCCATGATTGAAGAATACTTTTACAACTTTTTACATCTAGCCTCGAAGCTGTTGTCAAACAAACCAGAAACACGGCACGCATCACAGATTCAATTAATCACATCCGATTTTTATTGAGCACGTTGACTATTGACACTATAATCCAATCATAACCCGGCTTCGAGATTGTATCAAAAGTTCCGAAAGGAAACGTTCACCAGATTATCTTGCAACTGAACGGAGGAATTTGAACTTTACGGAATATTAAAATAAGGAAATAAAGAGTGAACGGTGATTTGGTGGTGTAGATGAGAGAAGGCATGTCGAATCGGTAGGAAATCGGACTTAGTGTCACCACTTCACGGCTGATGGGACCGAATGGGGATGACCACAATGCGGCGCCTTTGACTTTGGAGCGGAGTTACACGGTGTGCTGTGGTTAGCCCTTGAAGATTGTGCTTTGAGTAGAACAAAGTGATAGTTGCTGGTTGTTTGGTGGAACATTCGACTTTGTTGTCTCGTTACACGGAAACTGGCACCGTGATGTTTGTTTTCAATTTTGTTTACATAGAAAGCAGTAAGTTTAAACAAAGTCTATAAAAGTAATAAGCATACATTGACAGATGATGATAGCGTTGCAATATGTGCTCTAGGAACTCTACCGTTTTTGTAGATTTTTAGTGTTACGGCTACTTCACACATTTAAAACGTCACTATAGTACCAATTACACTTTTAGACTATACATTTTTGTTAAAAAATAGCTTGTATTCCAACGAGATAAGACGCCACTTTAGCTTGATGTACTGTAGCTTATGAAACTTAAGGAATGTGCATGTAGCTGATTGTCATGTGCCATCTTTAATCACCAGTTAAATTGTTATTAATAAAAGAGAGCGAAGAACTGAAGATGTTTTCCACTTTGCTCTTTCGTGAGCTCAAACGGGTTTGAAATTTAGACCACCTGTGATGACAACGTGCCAACGAACACTTCCATTTATGTAGAGTTCTTTTATTTTTCGTAGTAGCGTCCGATCTGACGCCTGTAGTGGGTAAAAGGTGTGGCACTATTTCTTGTTTATTGCACTACTTAATATACATGAACGAACATTATGTAATGTTATGTAAGAAGGGTTGAGAAAATATACCATAAGCCGAACTACCTATGGTGAGCCATGTATATAATTTCAGATCAAATAGTTTATTGAGTACAATAGGCCCTTTCCAGGGTACTTATACACGTCCCAAATATAGCTTGCCCTAGCACCATTTCGGGACAACATATAGGATAGAAAACATAGGACGAACTGTGGTAGAGCTAAAGATCATCTCAGATAGAGGCATAGACTATTTGCAGGCTCTATTAATTTGTCTATTGGAGCGGATATAGCGGAATAGTCTTCTTATTTGAAAACACTATTTTATACAGCATATCAGTTTCAAAAACGGTAGAAGCTTGACTACATTAAACTTAGCACTATCACAAAACATTGTCATCGCAAGTGACCTTATAAAAGGTTTCTGAGGAATATAATATAACGAAATACAACTATACATTATAGTGGTCTTAAGATAATTTAAGGCAGAGCCAGTTTAATGACAATGTGTGGGGCTTAAGTTTGTCTATTGGAGCGGATTTCGGATATAAACGCGTCTTCACACAGAAAATCCATCTTATTTTACACAGCTTAGGGTCTTTCAGTATCAAAAGAGCAGTATACGCTAGACTACACTATACAAAACATTGTCATCGCAAGTGACCTCACAAAAGGTCCTAATTGCCGCGGATCTCGGCTCGAATTAATCAATACTCGAGGTATCTGCCTAATGATATTTTTATGATTTAGCTTAAGATAATTTTAGCTAAAGCCAGTTCAATGACTATGTTTGGGGCCTAAGTCTGTTTATTGTAGCGTCTTTTTGATAGAAACACGTCTCCTTATTAGAAATTAATCTTTATTTCACACGGGCATTGGTTCTTTAGTCTCAATAACTACAGTAGATGCTAGACTACATTACAAAACATTGTCATCGCAAGTGACCTCACAAAAGGTCCTAATTGCCGCGGATCTCGGGCCGAATTAATCAATACTCGAGGTACCTGCCTAATATACTAATATAAACGTTCGGCGGCGCGCTTTGATCTCGCGGTCTCCAATTAGCGCGCCGCCGCCTTTGGCGCTGGCCGCCCGCTTTGAGTCGCCGCGCGTGCGTCCCGCTCGCACGGGCTCGGACCTCTCGCTTGCGCAAGCGCAGCTTTCAGGGCATTGTTCGCGATTGAAAAGTGGAAATGCGTCGTTTGAGATAGTTGTTTATAATCGGCTAATTGACTTAGGAGGCTGTTTAGGTGCTCTTAGGAATGTAGAGTTTTGAAAAACAGTGAATTTGTAAGTTACTTAAGATCAAAATAAACAATTGCCTTGTAGTAGTTGTAGTGGATAGTTTACAGAATCAAATCCTTCAGACTTAATAAGACTCATTCATTGACTTTCGATTCTGCAGTTCCTGTAAAGTGAAAACCTTGTATTTTCTAAATAGGTTACATGTAGAGCTAGCTAATCTATGAATGGATTGCGTGATCGTATTGATATTACAGATAATATAATAAGTAGGTATCTTATAGATCAAAGAAAATATCTGTTTGGTAAATCCAAACCTCGTAATATCACGACTGAATCAAGGAAATCAAATGAACAATCGTCTAAAAATGATTAGCAACGGAAGACATCGCTAAGTTTATGAATGGCTGCGCCCGCGCCGCTTTTTGTTCGCGTTTATTTCCTTTTATTCGCCACCACAACGAATTAGTGCCGTGTGTGGGAATGGACGGATCCCGCTTTTTGTTGTTTGTGATTAAAATTTTGAGCCGGTAGAAAATATGGACGAGAACGCGTATTAATAAGATTATTCAACATTAGGCCAAAAATATGAACTCTACTACTACAACAAATATCTTTTGTCTTTCTAGCAGAACGTGATTGAGTTGGCTGTAGGTATTTAGAACGAGATCTAAATAACTGATATAAATTAAGAAACAATTATCATTTCTATATCATACCAGTTTCACACTCAAATGTGTCATTTTCAACATCAATGCAACCAAAAAATAGTTTTGTATCACCCAACTAAATACAACCTAATTAAAAGGGCATCAACAGAGTGCCATTCCCTCTCTTAACGCCCGACGAGGTGTCAGTAATAAGACTAAGAAAAAGTATTAAACCCGCTACACAGCAAATTAAAATCCAGTAAAGCCTCCGCACACGCACAAAAGCGGCCACCAAGCGTCCCCGCTATAAATCTTTACGGCGATATCACTTTTATTTTGCATAAATAAAACTAAATTATAATAGCCCTTTGCGCGCCCGGTAGCCGCCGGATGATATTGTAACCAATAACAAAAATGAATTAAAGAAAAAAGTGTAAATGAAAGAAAAAGGTTGTATCAAAGAACGCCGCTCGCACGTACTGGCTGGTTATGACGACCAGCGGGAGTTACTGGCCGAGAACTTCACTAGATGATATTTAAAAAATAAATTGAGAAGCGGAGATTTGGAACGATTCAAAATTTCAAACATTCAAAAGTTGAACGAATGTGCTAATATCCGAGGCTTTTTAAAAAATGAATTCTATTTTGTGCCAGCTTCTGAATAAGTCAATGGCTTTTACAACTTCATTCTGATTGTATCGTAAATCAATTTGCGAAATCTCTTTATTAAAATTGATTATGGCGGTCAGCAATCAGCGATAGGTTTACCATGTCTGAGAAATTATTAAAATGTAGTAACTTTCTAGTTATAACTTTCTTTAGTATCGTCAGGATAACTAATCATAAAACTTTAGATCTATTCATAAGGCACGTAGCCTCGCACTTTGAATCCAATTTAAATTCAATATTGAATTTAACTGTCAAACTGCCTCGATTCAATTACACTTTTTTTTTTCTAACAGGTTTAACGGCTTCGGATAGTATCCTTACGGCCAAATCTTTAGTGACGATTCAATTACACTGTGTTTTATTCTCAATACCAAGTCGTTGCCAAAATAAAAGAAGAAGAAGTTTTATTTGACAGATCTCAAAGTGCTACCACAGATAACATAAGTGCTACTATAATGCTACGGGAGATGTAATAAATAAAAGCGATTTAGAATCTGTGGATAATTGCATCGAATTGCATTCGCAAAATGGAAACTGAGGGCAATGAGATGTGAACGATCTGACAGTATAATTGTAATCAGTGCAAAAATAAGATGCTAATTCGCCTCTTACTATAACGATCGTGATAGATCACTCGGGTTTAATTATTTTTTATGCGTAAGTACAGTCGGGAACACAGACTATGAATACTTGTTGTAAAATAGCATCAATTTATACCTACATAAGGTGCTATAAGGTTTAAGTTTATTATGACTTCTGTACATAGCAAAGCATTCTACGCGCAAATTACAGTGCACGTCTAACAGATAATTACGTAGAAATTGTGGTCTTGTTAATATTTTCTGAAGCGGAAAACAATGTTTTTTTAATGAAAATAGATCAAATGGTGATCGAAATCTTTCGGCAGCAACTAGACTGTAACTAAGACGGTTTTTTGATAGAAAAAGTTTGATGCCATTAGTAATAGAGTAGTTGAATATTTTTTTGTGGTAGAAACTCTACTTGTCATTTAATGAATAAATAATCATAATATTGCCTTTATTTAATCTTCATAAAGAGTCAGTTTTACAACTGAATCTGATTTTTTTTAAAAATAAAACGGCATAATATTTTAGGCTTCTCGCTACAAAGCTGTCTTTTCCACACAACTCCGAGGGAGGACTGTTGTTCAAAATCAACTAAAATCATCATCATTATTTACATTTTCATATCATTTCCTATTATTTTATTGTCTCATTTTCTCCTCTAAACATTTTTCAATTTTCAAAACACATTCTCAAACACCAAAGAAAATTCCACACCATTTTCTATCCAAATTACCACCACCAATTAATTTTCCTACTAACCACATCCCTGCATTCCTAACTTCCAACGTCACACGTTTTTTCCTTCTATATTTGAATGAAACAAAGTATAGACTATGGAGTGGTCATTCATAACGCATTCCGGGGGAGGGCGTACCTCGCTTTGAAAACGCCGCACTATTAAACTGCGATTATGCGCCCGCGCAGCTTGGGCTAGACGCGTCGGCTCCCACTTTCGATTTTACCGGGCTAATAGAGCAACAATGGTGCCTTTAATAGATATGGCACGAGGGCTGTACATTGAAAATATTTGTGTACTTTTTATTTCGAGGCAGAGAGTTGCGAAGTTTATCTATATCTATAAAAGCGAAAGGTCACTGATTGACTGACTCACTCACCACGAAATCTCAGAAACTACAAGTGCTAGGAGTCTCAAATTTTTCATGGGGGTTCCTTTTAGATCGTAGGTGCTCACTAAGAACGGATTTTACGAAACTCCACCCCTAAAGGGGTAAAACGGGATCCACAGTCGCGGCCGCTAGCTTATACTCGTAAGTGTGCTTGGTTTTATTTTGAAGCATTTTATAAACGCTGCTAAGGTTTATACTAAAATAAAACGTCTCTATTAAATGCTGAGTCTGACCAAAATTTGGCATCTAAGTAGGTACGTAATTAATGGTATCAGGCGTTACTTTACTTAGATATTAAAAAGATACATGCAAGAATCTTGCATTTTTGCTTATAGGTACTTACTATAACATAATCGGTGGGCGGAAATCTTAAGCTAAGTAATTTTACCTTTTTAATATTTATCTAATTGATTCAAAAAGGTAGCCCTTAAGGTGGTGCTTTTAAATGTACCTCTATCTTTTGGGCCCTACCAGCCCTTCGAAACAAACGTAATGGTTAGTTAAGTGCTGAGAAGAAACGGGAACAAACGCAGTCACCGCTCTGCTTTAAACACTAATTTTCATCAATAAAATTAATGCAAATTGGCGGTAATGCTTTGCCATTTGCTTGTGTCTATGAACCAGGGTACAGAATAAACACTACCTACTTAGTACTGCTATGGGCACGACTAAGCGAGTCCTATGATTCATAATAGTTACAACTTAAAATCTATTCAAACCACAGATCACAGAAACTAAAGGGAGATGTGACAAGGGGGCGGGGCCAGTGTCGCAGCAATATTGGCAATATGCCCAAAAACAGAACACAATATTGCTCGTGACAGCAATGATGACAGCAGCGACGTCATAATGTTAACTGTTTACTCGAACGTTAGTACTGATACCGCAGTGGATAATGAGCACATTTTTGATTATTTTTACAATATTTAACCAAGTCACTGAAAGCGGTCAATATAATTATGAAGTGTGTACAGTAGTTGAACCCAATGCACCATAATACTTTCTTATAAAAGTTGACGAGTAAATAAATTAACTTGACCTTATATTTTATATATTATGTACCTTAATATGAAAAGTTGAATCGTCATAATGAAATTCTTCTATTGTGGAATCTTTCAATATTTAATTGCTTAATTTCTTATTGCATGTTAATATCCTATATTGGCATAAAAGGCATAATATTTACCACATTCTTTTTATTGTCAAAATAACATTGACTCTACAATATTTCTTGATACTTATGTGAAAAAAAAGCAATTAAAACCATGACTATTATTAAAATTTGTAAGTTTGGATCAGTTTATGTAAATTAACTATTAAGTAAATAGCAGAGCTCTTTCCAACAAAATTTCTAGTTACCGATGGAATAGCTAGTTTAGCCTACATCCATGAATTAGTAAACTGTAAACAAATATGTATACATTTGTTTAACTCTACATTATAATTACGTAAACGTAACAATTTATCGCAATAAACAATCGCGGTTACCGCAGTAATTGGTCAAATCAAATTACAACGTTTATTGTGTCCATTACTTAAACGATGTTAACGATTGCATTAACTCCGAGATAATCCGAGTGTTGCAAATCAGAATTTGCATCCATTTGAGTATAATAAGCCAATAAGGTATGAATACGAGAAAAGCGGCAGACTACAAACTGCAGACCGCAGACCGCGATTGCTGACCGTAAGCGACACTAATGGTGGCCNTCTTAGCCACCGCAACCGCAGGTTGATCTTTGATGGACCGCAATCAAAGAGGCATTTCAAACGTCTTAAAACTGTATGAAAATAGTACCTATTACAACTAAATTAGACCCAGTGTCCAGCTAGATATGCCATAGTTGCGTACATCCGCCGATAACGTACCGCTAATTATAATCAGGCAATTTTATAACCACGATACTACTCAATAAACCATCTAAAAGGAGCTTAACCCTTTATACGGCAGTGGGAATATATTTCCCGCTTCCCACCATATTTTGAACTTTATCCCCTTGTCTTAAGGTTCCAAATATTAAAGGTTATGCACGTTAAAGGCTTAAGCTGGATTAAAATATTCATGGGTTCCCGTTAATAGTAATTGTTCAATTATAAGAGCTAATATTACTTTACGTTAATGAGAAAATGGACGGCTGGTAAAAGTTAAACGTGAATTATAATTAATTTAATTACGCTATATTTAGCTTTGTTAATGAATGGCCGATTATTTTGTTGACTACTTCCTCCTGGACACAATTTTGTGGTTGAATCAACATGTATTTAAATATGAAGTCAATACCTATAAAACATTCGCACGAACCTAAATTATGTAGAGCTTATGTCATAGCGACTTATACTAAATACTTAGCACAGGTACTACAATATAAAAAAGGTAATACAATATAAGGTGTAATTTTTTTACTGACATTATACGAGTATCTTATCAAACCATACAAATAAGACAACTAGAAACTCCTTAAACACGTTTTCACCATCAATCCCTAATTTTTCAGTTACCCCTATGGAAACACTCAGGAATTTTGTTTTCATAGGGGTCACTTAAAAATAGGGATTGATGGTGAAAACGGGCATTAGACTCTGGGTTTACTTACATGCTCGTGCTCTTACTTAATTACCTACATGCTCCCAGTAGGATTCGAACCCGTTACCGCTACTGGTCTTTTAGTCCGTTCACTACAAGACCATAAGCCATCTAGATTTCATATTCACATGTAAATCAGAAACATTTTTATTGCAATTATTAAAAACATTGAAATTAAATTGATCAAAAAGTTATTTAAATTACAAAATGATTAAAGGAGCCATCAATTAGTTTGATGTTGATAAGCTTAAAATTAACTTAAATTAATATATTAAAAGATATTTTTGTTCTTGCGTATAATCGCCTTGATTGATCACATTTTGTGCAATATGATTGATGCTTATGGAATTATTCTAATTAAGTAATTTTGTTTTGGATTGAGCAATTTCAATTAAATAAATAGATTTCTAAGAAATTAATATTTCTCTAAATGTATGTTAAATCAAAAGATGGGTATTATGGGTGTTTTTAGCATAGTTATTATGCACGTAGTCGTAATTCTGGTGTAGCTTATTTAATTTTAGGTACAGTCAGCTGCAAATAGTTCGTAAAGTAGCCAAAAAGTTCACAACACGTCTTTTGTTACATTTGGATTGAGGTTGTGTTGTGAATTATTTGTCCACTTTGGGTGTCACGAACTATGTATATTTGACGGTGACTGTACTGATCATGAGAGCTTCTTTAAATTGTTTACAAATACCTATTCGTATCTATAGTTCTCCTGAAGTCTTACTTAAACAGAAAATGAAACATTCAAATTATATCATTTTATCAATAAGAGGGTAAACGTAAAACAACGAATATACAACCATTATAACAGTATAATGCCCTTATTCACAAACATTACTATGAGGTCTCACTGCGCGCGTGGACGCACAAGGTGTCACACGAACCAATCACAGAGCTCTATTCAACGCTGTGCGTTCGATTTGCTGCTTCACTTAAGCAAGCATCGTTTGTGAATACGGGCGTAAATGTATTAACATAGCAGTTGAAGTATAAAATTTATTAACGTTAAGATTCCCATCGGAAACCTTTGTGTTGTTTCACAAAGTCAAGAAAGCTTTAAATGTTAGCGAGTGCTAGCTTTTAAACTTATTTTAAGAGTCCGCCATTGTTATGTCATGCCGATTGACTCGGGGTCAGGAGGTGAGGCCTGATGGACACACAATCATTAACCGATGTAATTGATATTAGAAAGGTGGCAGCTCTAACTGACGTGAGATTTGCAATTTTGAAGATTTTTTTTATAAGACATGATGATGTAAAATGTTGATGATTTTCAGAAACTTTACAGAACAGGTCCAATGCGCTTACAAGCTTAAAAATAAAAAATGCCAAATACCTAACATATTCGCAGGAAAACTGCATCTGTTATACAACATAATTGACTAAATTTTTTATATTATAATTTATATTAGAGTTTATTAAACATTTTTAGGAACACAAATTTAATGACGATGCTTCACTTTTCGTTTCGTAGATTTAACAACTGCTGTTTTGAACTGACCTCGAATACCAGCTCCATTAAATAAACNTTTTAGCCACCGCAACCGCAGGTTGATCTTTGATGGACCGCAATCAAAGAGGCATTTCAAACGTCTTAAAACTGTATGAAAATAGTACCTATTACAACTAAATAAGACCCAGTGTCCAGCTAGATATGCCATAGTTGCGTACATCCGCCGATAACGTACCGCTAATTATGATCAGGCAATTTTATAACCACGATACTACTCAATAAACCATCTAAAAGGAGCTTAACCCTTTATACGGCAGTGGGAATATATTTCCCGCTTCCCACCATATTTTGAACTTTATCCCCCTGTCTTAAGGTTCCAAATATTAAAGGTTATGCACGTTAAAGGCTTAAGCTGGATTAAAATATTCATGGGTTCCCGTTAATAGTAATTGTTCAATTATAAGAGCTAATATTACTTTACGTTAATGAGAAAATGGACGGCTGGTAAAAGTTAAACGTGAATTATAATTAATTTAATTACGCTATATTTAGCTTCGTTAATGAATGGCTGATTATTTTGTTGATTACTTCCTTCTGGACACAATTTTGTGGTTGTATCAACATTTATTTAAATATGAAGTCAATACCTATAAAACATTCGCATCTGAACCTAAATTAAGTAGAACTTGTGTCATGGCTACTAAAACAAAATATGTACTTAGCACAGGTAGGTACTACAATATAAGGTGTAATTTTTTAGGGTTCCGTAGTTCTGACAAGGAATCCTTATTTATCTGACAATATCGTGTCAAAAGATCTAATTAAAAATCATACAAATAAGACAACTAGAAACGCCTTAAGCACGTTTTCACCATCAATCCCTAATTTTTAAGTAACCCCTATTGTAACACATAACAGGATTTTTTTTTTCATAGGGGTCACTAAAAATTAGGGATTGATGGTGAAAACGGGGGTTAGACTCTGAGTTTACATGCTCGTGCTCTTACATTATTACCTACATGCTCTCAGTAGGATTCGAACCCGTTACTACTTCTGGCTTTAGTCCGTTACAATCACCGACCATAAGCCATCTAGATTTCTTATTCACGTGTAAATCAGAAATTTATTTATTGCAATTTTTAAAAACATTGAAATAAAATTAATCAAAAAGTTATTTAAATTACAAAATGATTAAAAGGAGCCATTAATTAGTTTGATGTTGATAAGCTTAAAAAATTAACTTAAATTAATATATTAAAAGATATTTTCGTTTTTGCGTATAATCGCCTTGATTGATCACATTTTGTGCAATATGATTGATGCTTATGGAATTATTCTAATTAAGTAATTTTGTTTTGGATTGAGCAATTTCAATTAAATAAATAGATTTCTAAGAAATTAATGTTTCTCTAAATGTATGCTAAATCAAAAGATATTGGTATTTTTAGCATAGGTATTATGCACGAAGTCGTAATTCTGATGTAGCTTATATTTTTAGGTACAGTCAGAGTCAAGTAATTCGTGACACCCAAAGTAGCCAAAAAGTTCGCAACACGTCTTTTGTTACAATGAGGGTTTTCGCGAATGAAAAATCCGCCAGATGGCAATACGTAGACGCGAGGTCCAAATGCTGCATGATTGGTTATTTTTGACATGACATTGACAGATATGTCAAAAACCACCAATCACGCAGCAGTCAGACCCCACATCCACGTCCCGCCATCTAGCGGATCTTCCATTCGGGAAAACCCTCATTGGATTGAGGTTGTGTTGTAAACTTTTTGTCCACTTTGGGTGTCACGAACTATGTATATTTGACGGTGACTGTACTGATCTTGAAAGATTCTTTAAATTGTTTACAAATACCTATTCGTATCTATAGTTCTCCTGAAGTCTTACTTAAACAGAAAATGAAACATTCAAATTATATCATTTTATCAATAAGAGGGTAAACGTTAAACAACCATTATAACAATTTAACGCCCGTATTCACAAATATTACTATGAGGTCTCACAATGCGCGTGGACGCACAGGGTTACACGCGAACCAATCACAGAGCTCTATTCAACGCTGTGCGTTCGATTTGCTGCTTCACTTAAGCAAGCATAGTTTGTGAATACGGGCGTAAATGTATTAACATAGCAGTTGAAGTATATATTAACGTTAAGATTCCCATCAGAAACCTTTGCATTGTTTCACAAAGTCAAGAAAGCTTTAAATGTTAGCGAGTGATCGAAAGCTTTTAAACTTATTTTAAGAGTCTGCCATTGTTATGTCATGCCGATTGACTCGGGGTCAGGAGGTGAGGCCTGATGGACACACAATCATCAACCGATGTAATTGATATTGGAAAGGTGGCAGCTCTAACTGACGTGAGATTTGCAATTTTGATGATTTTTTTGATAAGACATGATGATGTAAAATGATTATTTTCATATACTTAACAGAACAGGTCCAAAGCGCTTAAAAGCTTAAAAATAAAAAATGCCAAATACCTAACATATTCGTAACAAAACTGCATCTGTTACACAACATAATTGATTAAATTTCATTGGCTTTAACTAATCAATAAATATATTATACTATGAAACTTTTATTAATTTATATTTTTCAAAAATGATTGACTAAAATTGACGAAATTTATTCAAGATTACCTTAAGACAATTGTTTATAACATAGTCTACGTTTGTTGCCGGACAAGACTTTATTATAGGTACATTAATAAGGTAGAGTTTATTAAACATTTTAGGAACACAAAAGTTAACGTTTCGTTTCGTTGATTTACTAACTGCTGTTTCGAACTGATCTTACCATTAAAAAACCAGCTCCAGCCAATAAACCGAAACCAAGATCTGAAAATCTTTTGCTCCCATTATTTTCCTATCGCTCCAGAATCGCCGCTCTGAGCAAGCATACTTCCTCTTCCTCCTGGTTTACCTGAATATACATATTCAATATGCAACACGAGAGCATCGATTTGCATAATCGCACAATCTATTCGATATCAAATCGATTTGTTGACGTTTAAACACTTGCTCTCAGAAAAACTTTTATTGTCCGTTATCAGATTGTTATGGAATAAAAATTAGGGCACATGCTGAATTTCTGATTTTAACCAAACGAGAATGATAAGAAAATACTTACTGGAATTACTGTTTTATAGGTTTCACTTTATTTCAAATTGTAGGTACCTACTTACCTACTAGATATTAAATTTTTTCACTGCGTTGTTAATAAAATCGTTTAGAAGTTGTCAAGTATTTTAAATAATGATCACGTTAACTAACCCGTACTTTAGCAATTAAAAGCTACTTGTATCATTTATGACACAAAGCTTAACCACTTTTTGTTCGCAAATATTTATTACAATTTTGTGACTCATTTATATTTCTGGCCTCACAAACCCAAACTGCCCACTAAAGTGTTGGCAATCGAACATAATAACACACCACGGGCACTAACTATAATCTCATTAACGATGCGTGTATCAAAAATGACACAAGCTCAGAACAATGGCGGCCGAGATCAAAGGCGCCGCGGTCGGATCGCTCGACGTGTTTAAAAGACATTACTACATGATTGGTGCTAGTTTAAAAACGATAATTTTGTTGTTAGTCTCATAGCCTTGGGCCTGGGCACAGGTTGAACTAGAACCGCCAGGCCAATGCATTAGCATAATGTCCCGTAAACCAGACTGAATAGATAGGGGTTAATGAAAAAGATAATTGCTAATTTGTAATTTTCTAGTCTATTTAGGAGGTAATTTAATAGAATGTATATTTAATACAGAGAAAATTGTAAGGGTACGTTTAGTACAGTAAGATGTGATTATCTTAAACAGCTTTGGTTAGGTACTGCCTTAATTTGTAGTTCTTAGTAGATAAGAGCTATTAATTGTATGATGTTTTATCCGTTAGGAAAAAGATCTTCAGTCTTGAAATTTAAAAATTATGACACACGTCTTGCATATTATGTCTCATTATATCATATCATATCAGCCATAGGACGTCCAATGCTGAACATAGATCGATTGGTAGCGGCCTGCATCCAGGGCCATCCTGCTACCTTTATGAGGTCGTCATTATTCATAGCATAAAACTGTCATCAAACTCATTTATTTTTGCAAATGGGCTTTTAAGTAGCACTTTTACACTTCCCAGTATTAACCCTACCACTGCTTCGGGACAATAAATGGGCCAGTGCTGAGAAGAAGCAGCGCAAGAAAGTCAGTCACTATTGTCAGCCTCCTTTTTAAGGGTTTACCTGCATACCTATCATACTAGTATCTCTAATGTAGGTTATTGTTGGAACACCCTAAAGAGAATGGATGTTTAAAATGAATTGGCTCTTACATCCCACCTGTGTCTTACCGTTGGTCGAATATCAGGAGTCGAAACCCGACCAATTTCGGGACGTCCCATTTCTTTAAGGATCACCCACGCTATCCGTCAGATAGATTTTATCAGCTAGCTTGTAGTTGCATAATTGCTACGACGGCTATAATAACGTCTCAATAGACGGAGAACAGGTAGTGTTAGGATGCATGCATACTGTAACATTCTGTCATAAAACTTACTGCCTTTTTGCTGGAAAATATAGTTTAAACCTCTGTATCAGATTGTGATCTATATTTGGGTGCTTAACCAAAATCAGTTTAACTCTTAAGCAAGGTTAAGTAATCTATTGTTAATTTTTATAACAGATAGGTGGTACGTATGTCCTGCCTACACCTTTGTAAAACATTTACTTACCAAAATATTATTCTTCTTTGCAGCATTTACGAAATACTCCCCACTTATTAAAGACACTGTCTTTTATATGTTCAATTGAAGTCAATCAGGTATTATTGATAAATGATGGAGTGATTTATCACAGCTACTTAAATCACTTGTGGTTTGTGTGGTACTGATGGTACATTAACCTAAGCATTAGCGTCTTATGGTGGTTGCAATAGATGCTACTTTTCAACGAAAATGTGTCTGAAATGCTGCGACGAAGATGTAAGAAAAATGCCTACGTACCTACGTCTCATCTAGGAATTGTACCTAGAATTTCCAAAAAGAGATTTTTAAAGAGTGTCTAATGCCCGTTTTCACCATCAATCCCTAATTTTAAGCGACCCCTATAAAAGCAAAATTCCTGTTACGTGTTACCTTAGGGGCCACTTAAAAATTAGGGATTAATGGTGAAAACGGACATCTCCCTTACTACTAGGATCAAGAAGTCGTTGTCCTAGTATTTGTAATAACAAGCGACTTCACACACGTATAAATACTTACACACTAACTTATTTACATTAATTAATCAATGAAGTTTCTTGCAAAACTCAACAAATCATCGTCTCAAAATCAACATGACTACAATAAATTAATTATTATTCATGTTCAAGTTATTGCCAAGTTAAAATATTACGCAACATGAAATAATTACTTAACTGAATGTCTAATAAAATATAATAAACTAAACTCTTCTATTTACTACTTATTGTAATGCTGCTTTTTGTTAGGTATCATGCCTTAGATAATAGCAAATAAATTACATTTTCATTAATTGAAAAGTAACATTACTCAGTTAAACAGTTTTTCAGCAAGCATACCTAATGATGAAAATATTATTGCTGTACCTACTTGTGAAATGGTACAGTAAACCTCACATTTTTAAAACAAAATAACACTTAATACTAAACGCAGCGTGGGATGTCCGTCCACCCTCAAGGTGGACCGACGACCTCATAAATGTAGCAAGAAGGCGCTGGATGCAGGCCGCTACCAACCGGGCGTGTCATTGGTGGAGGCCTATGTTCAGCAGTGAACGTACTGTAGCTGAAATAATGTTAATGGTGAATGTTTTTTAATTACTAATATTCGCTAAAGGTATAATTGTATTTATGAGTGGGTTCGTTGGAATCGTCAGACCCAGCCTAAACTATTGCGCTTTGAGCTAAAAGTATTGTCGCCTAAATCAAAATCAAAATCAAAAATATTTTATTAAATTTGTTTTTTCGTGTCAAATAAAGGTTTTTCTATTTCTATTTCAATTTAGACAGACAGATTTTTTTTTCAGTAAAAGAAATTCAGAATTTTTCAGTAAAAAAAGATAGCCCTTAATCCTTCAAGCTCCGCGAATCTAGACACAATAGATAATCAATTGTTATGACATTAATTAATGCCGTCTGGGACTCAATCGGTTAAGGGACTTTTTACATGTCTCCTTATCTTTTGGGCCCTATCAGCGCTTCGAGACAATATTATGAATTTTGGGCTATCCTCGCCTAAATAATTATGACTGCTCCATATGAATCGCCCCTTATCCGGGCGCAGTTTCAATATGATAATGACGATAGAGATTGACGGCTTATTTGGAAACGCTAAACGGCCGATAATTACCACCTTCTCATGTGTAATATGCAAGCTTACACGGTACAGTCGCCGGCGGAATAAGTGGACAACATAATAATGTAATAGGTGCAAAAAAAGACCGTCTAAGTAGACGGTAGTCAGATCAAGCTCCATGGTTTTCTACTTATTTTTAAAAATTTGAACAAAAATATACTAGGTGCAAAAAAAGACCGTCTAAGTAGGCGGTAGGGTCAAAACGAACTATAAAAGTGTGTATAAGTTTAGTTCCTTTATCCATTGCTTTTTACTTATTTTTTAAATATTTTCCGGCAGTTAGAGGTAAGATAGCCAGTTCCTCCGTGGTTGAGGATTCCGGGTGAAGCTGGCTTCCACCTTCAACCTGACTATCACTTACCATCAGGTGAGGCTAAGGGCTTCCTCGTCGAGGATAAAAAAAATGACTATTTTATGCTGTAGATAAGTAGTAATTAATCATTAACTCACTGTAAATGTCACTAGCTCACTGTAAAATAATATAAATTAATCCACCATTCGATGTTCCTTTTACTGAGCTGTAGTCTCTCTCTATCACTCAATGAGAGTGGTTCTACATTAATTTGTATAAGAGGACGATTAAACGGACAAATCCATTTAGTTTTATTGCCAAAACAGTATTTTGCTGCTGATTGTACGAGCAGTTTCGCTACTTTCTACGCATAGGTAATGTAATAAGGGGAAAGTTTTACGTGCAAAGTAATTTCTGACGAATTATGACCAATCTAAAAAGTACCAGAAGACTTAACTAGTGTAGATAGACCTCTGGTGAAGGTCGCAGTTGTGAAAAATGTTTCTTTCTTCAATTCTTTGGAGAGGCCTTCGTCTAGCAGTGGACGCTTTTTGGTTTAAACGAATGATAAACAGGAAAGTAAAACAAAAGTAGGTGAAGATACTAAAATGTTTTTGCTCTTAGAGGACTTGAAGCTTTTTTTTATCCTGTAAGACACAATGTACACAACATTTTATCTTTTTAACGGCGGCCATGTCTCTTTATTCACTTGTCTAAGTTTAGTTTTAAATAGCGAAAAAAGGTATACATATTGATATGAATTTACTGTTATTTTAACAGTATTACTTACCGAGTATTTCTGCTTATTTTCTAGTACGAGTACCTAAGTTCACTATACCCTATGCTATAGAGAGTTGTGTGACAGCCCTGTTTATTCCATTTATTGCTGTAGACAGTTACCTAACACGTGTCAACCCTGACAGCTTATTCCACAATGAGCCTGATCCGGCACCACTTACCATTGTCTCACGACAGGCTCAATTCAAGTGACTAGAATGTTGCAGTCACTGTGTTTCATTGGACTATTTGCGTTTCAACCACTTAAATTCTAAACTCATTGCTTGCTACCATTTTGTTACGATGATTGATCAAAATCAAAAATCGTTTATTTGCAAGTTTCCTAGCCAAAGCTCCTAGGTTGATTAAATTATGAAACATTTAGTTTATGATTTTTTAATTTGTTTACAAATTTATTCGGGTTTTTTATTTCTCACTTTTTTCTGGTCTGGCATTATCAAACTATTGTGCTTTTCTACTTCAAAAATCTCTAAAATTGTTCTGAAATATGAATGAATACTTAAACGAATCGCTGCGACGTCATTAGAGAGACTGAAACAACACGCAGCGTCTTAATATTTTACGTGTTGCATTGTGACGTCACATTAAGCGAATGCCGTACAAAGCTAAAACATTTTCTTATTTCCAGTCCAATTTCATTACTTCTTTTACAGATTTACGTAAAGCCTATTACGGCTTTACGTAAATTGTTCAAAATTATGAAAAAAAAAACTTATAGACAAGTCGTAATCAGTCCAATCGCGCACTTTGCTCGTGGCACGCACCATGCATGCAGTAATGGCGACTGCATCGTTAGTTCTCCTTCTAATGAGCTGCCTAGGGCACGCTATCTGGCTACACTGAACTACTTAGCCCTTATTCATAAGACTGAACTCATGTTATCTATAATTTAAACTCAGGCGTCGTGAGTTCTCTTTTCAAAACCGGCGGGCTGAATTATCCCAAAATGGTGGTCGGGCAAACTATATTTGGGCATTTGCTGCCCTGAAAGGGGCCTACATATTAGCAAATAATTTTATGTGCTTCAGAACGACTAACATAGAAAAGCTTCTGGCAAAGCTCTTCTATTTGTCAAATCGTAACCGTACTAGCTTTTGTCCGCAGCTTCACCCGCGTGAAATTTATTTTTTCACAGATCGTCATATATTAAATCCTATATTATTATGTTATTCTGGGTTATAATCAATAATACTGTAAAGTTTCATCAAATTCCGTTCAGTAGTTTTTGCGTGAAAGAGTAACAAACATGTTGTCATCCAGACATCCATACAAACTTTCGCGTTTATAATATAAGATTTTTGCCACATAAATAATACTTATATCAAAAGTGCGATCGGTTTATGAATACTGTATGAGTGTAGGCATTAGCTCTGCCGTATACTACTTGGACAAGAATTCTCATACATTTACTATCAATCTTTGCAATAAACTTGTTCAAGATAAACGCATCTCAAACTGTTATGAGTAACATGAATGTGATAGTTAGTAGTAGTTTCATGGCGCAGTTACACAATCCGATAGTGTAACCACGCGCTTCAGTTAGTTTTGACGTGTCTCGCCCATACGGTGCGGCTCGCGCTGCGTCTCGGTCAATTTTCCGCATATTGTACTTGGGTCATTATGAGTATAGATGTTGCAATCATAGTTGCAATTCACGAAGGCGAGTGAGCTTTACATGTGTGGTGGCTCTCTACTGTTCGTTTTTCAAAAGTTTTGACAGATTACACTATCGATATGTGCATGTACATGTACACACACAATTAAAGCTCACTCGCCTTCGTGAGTTGCAAGAACTATAACAGCTTCTAACATTGATAGTAGAGTTACTAATATAATTATATGAATACCAACGAAATTAACAAGAGACTAAATTTTCATTGCAAAATAGCATCTATGATAACTACATAAGATCCAAATTTAGCTTAAGTATTGGTGTCCTTAATAGCCAATTTAGATAGAACAGCGCACTTAAAATAAATAGATTTAACTGTCCTGGTTTGAAATATGCACACAATACGGATTATGGCACTAAACTGTTGTTACCCATTAACTTCAGAGCTTGTAAGCTCAGTTAGAGCTTTAAGCTTTAAACAGAATGTACTAAGATAAATACGAAAGTAACTGTGTATTGTTTTAAACTATCATAGTCTGGACTGGAACTTTAGTTCATCTTAGAATAATTAAAAACTTATGTTTGTTTGCAAGTTTTCATACTAAACTGCTGGTATCATTTTGATGATATTTTGTATAGAGAAAATGGCACTAGCTAAAAGTCAAAATTTCAGCTTACAAATAATAATTATATTAGATGTTAATTAGGCCGAAAATTCAGGGCAGCGTCCCTCACCATCAGATTACCTTATTATGGTTGAGAAAGCCCCACATAATGCGGGGGCAGCTAAAGGATACTATGCATCATGCATTTTCCTGACAAAAAAAAGGAAATTGCGTCGCTTACTTACTATTGAAAAAAATATGATTAAAATAAAATCATGCTAATATAGATAAAGCTAAAGCTAAATATCTTTTTACGAAACTAGAACTTCCTTTCTTTAACAGTACCTTTTCAAAGTAATTGTTATCCCTAATTGGACCGTCACTGTCGATCGATTTACAATGTCTGCCTGACATCCGCGCGACACCTCGCTCGCGCGGCCTTATTAAAACAATTGACTGCGCAACTAAAGGTCGCATCGACTGAACAGTTACTTCTTTGTTGATGATAGCTTTGACAAGTAGGTAAAAGGTTCAGAAATGGCTCAGACTTCAAGCATACGAAACTCTTAACCAAAACGTCAAGGATTCAAATCAGAAAAGTAATGTTGTAGCTGTATTTAGTTATTTTGTTTAAAGTATCTTCTTGATCATGTACCTATTTCTTAATTTTAGTCTGGTAGAAATTAATTTCACTCAGTTTAGTGCAGTAGGTGGTTACAATTCCAATCAATTTGTCAGATAGATAGTGCCCACTTAACTGCCTCTATGCTTCGCACCATGCTTCCTCCACTAAGTATTTCTCCTCTAATTAGAGGATATACAAATACATTAAACATTGTGCATTTGACCTGTATATTATTTTACTACTTTGTTGGTTCTCACTTTGAAACATTACACAAAAGGTTCCATACTCGACTACTCGTAATTAGATGACCGTATAACCTTTATGTTTAGCGATAATAATGTCAATAATTTTTTAACTACGTAAAGCTTTAGTTTACATTTCAGTGGACGTCGTAACTATTTTAGGATGGGTTGCACATTGCACAATCTTACTTTAACGATAACAAACGTCAAAAATCTGTCAAACTCCATACTTTATCGTTATAGTTACGGATAAGGTGGTGGTGCCACACAGTTGACTTATAAAATTATTTGACACTAACGTTGCTTAATCATTGGACATAATTGAATAGGTCCCATAAGATCTTTCAAAACAGTATTTATTTGTTTACAGACGGTATGGAAACCTATTTGTTACAATTTTTCGATAATAATAACATTGCCCCAAAGTTTATACTTAGGACTCTATTTATAGCACAGCAAATAGCATTAGAACTTTTTATAGACGGCTTAGTAATAAAATAAAGTGTGTACTAGACTTTTCCTGAATAAACTTGAGCGAGCTTAAGCACCCTTCCACTTTCATGGATTTTTAATTACTTTTTACACAGAAGCCGGCAATATTTAATTTTAATCCGGGCCATTAAGTTCCCAAAGTAACAATTTGCATGTTTATCGAAATTAACGTTAATCAGCTTAACAGGGAGACAGTAAAGCCACAGTGCAAGTGGATGTAGTAAACTGACTTTGTACGGTTGCTTACAAATAAATAAATCCAAGAAGGTGGAAAGTTTCCAATTTATTTTGAAATAAATAAAGGATCAAACCAATTTAGGGTTGATTTGGTGGGTTTTAAATGCCTTAAGTTGAATATTTAAAAAGTTACTTTTATTCATAATCATGCATCAAGTATTTTGATTATAAAATACAGCTAAAAGACTAATATAATTATTTAGAGATTTATGATTTCAGCCAGCCCTGAAAGAATTGACTAAAGAATTAGCTTTATCAGTGTTTTACAATGTTACACAATGTTAAATTCGTCTCGTTACAGGTTTCCATTCAATAAAATAATTGACATCTAAAGTAGCGAAACGATTACCAAACCGATAGCTTGTTTCCCTCATGATTTATTGTATGTTATCGCCGGGTCGAAGCAACTGAGCTTACTGAATATGTATATTGTGACAAGGGTCTTATAATCGATAATGGTACAAAAGTTGGGATTAATCGACTAAGCCGCATAATCGACGGAGGTCGGCCGCCCGATTACTTGCGGTCACCGGCAAGAGCAAGTTGTAGAGTCGAGTCGATTCTGTATATAAAAAGTCAGTTATTTTGATAAAAAACAAGTTCAGTCTATAGCACATAATACTACAGACGTTTGTAATTACAACAATATACGACTCAAGTGTAACTTGTTGTAGCTTGATGAACTTTGTCCTTACAATATTAGGACTCTACGTTGAGAAGCTGAGCTTTCCGAAACCGCTCTATAAATACACAAATTAAACGCGTAAAGTATCCACAATTTGATGCAAAATATTGAATGATAAATACTTAACATCAAAAGCATCAAATTCATGTAGCGACAGCATGGTTTATTGCACTTTTTTTTTTGTTGCAAAAAACATTCCAACCGAATTGAGAACCTCCTCCTTTTGTTGAAGTTGGTTAAAAATCGCCAGTTACAACTACAAAAGAGGCTACAGTTTTCATTTTAATTTTGACCAAACTCTACTTCGTAAATGAGTGCGTGTACTGTGTATTTACAAAGCAAGCTACAGTGCGTGCCATTCGTTCTACTACACAATATTTCCATTTTTCTTTTACAACATAACGTGCCCCTGCCCACTGGTCCCTAGAGCTGTCTCTGCATAATAGTGCCCAGTAATTTAGATGTCGCGTGTTTTTTGGCCGTAATTCCTCAGTAATACACCACAGGGTTTATTAAATTATGTCGTATTTATGAAGATAAGTGGCAGGATAACAAGTCTGACCTTTAGATGGGGGCAGTTCGGAGTTATGACTGTAAAGTGGCTGACACGTGAAACTGGGCTGTGTCAATTTTGGTGTCATTTTTGTATAATCATAGGGTCTACTTTTATGCTGCCTGCAGATCCTGTTATTATTTTTGATATTGTGTCTGAATATGCAGTCGTTTTAATCAACAAATGAAAGCAATATTATACAGAAAGCGATACCAAGTAATAAATCTTCATCACAGGAGTTTCCTAATTCTTATGTAGGGTAGATACCTAGATAGGTCTCAGCTGTTTCTAATTATTTTATTTAAATCTATTTAACGGGATTCTAAGAGGAATTTTGAACCTTAAAAGCAATGAATAATGTCTTGTTTATGATACAACATCCTTGAACAACTTGCATAGCGCCACTGATTCACTTTAAATTCCGCCCGTTTTGTTCTAAAACCTGGTTTGGACCTGGTCGTGAGTCCCTGGGCAGTTCTCATTTACATGCGTGACGCTATAATCGCACTAAGTATACCTATTCGGTAACATTCGATACGAAGAACAATTATTGCGGTAACTCAAATTAGAGTATGTTTACTTACTTCAGTACTGGGCACTGGGTATACCTAACAGGATAATTAAAAAAAAAAATGATTAGAGAATTATGATTTCTTGCAAAAATGCAGTAAACATTTGGGGTATTTTTACTGATACTGATTCTGAAAGTGTTTCATGAGCTCTATCAAACGTATCAATATTTGCAAGCCGCGATCGATACTAATAATGTTTATGAAGTTTTAGTCAAAGTGCAATAGACTAGAAGACTAATAAGCTCATCATACCCACATCTTAACGGCCAACAAGAATAAAATTCTCAACAAGTTTCCCATACTTAACTAGCTCATAATCCATCACTAACAATGGAGCTTCTTAATTAAGCCAATTCAATTATATGCGCCTTAAATAGAGAACAAAAAGCCATCTGTATTCGAGTGATATATTTTTTGAGACAATGCAATTATGTTTCACAAAAACAAAGGTGTGCGCACAATGTTTGGTCTCGTGACAGGTTGATTAAAAATGGTGGCATTTCTACTTCAGGAATAAGTATTTATTATTTTTCTTTAGTCATTCGCTACATTACAATACTTACTTAGTAAATACGCTTCCTTGTTCTACATTTATTAGATTGTCAACTATTTTTCGGATAGCTTCAGTAACATATTTAACCGACTTCAAAAAAGGAGGAAGTTATATGTTCGACTGTATGTATGTTTTTTTAAATTCTTTTGTTATAGTCCACGTTACGTGTATGTAGTACCATATTTGGTACTGAGGACGCTTCCCAGTTCTAACGTCTTTCAGATATTGTGTATTTTTATGACATGTGATTTTTTCAATTATAACTTTAACCAACATCTTTTGTTAGTTAAAGTTATCATTAAAAAATACAGAAAGCTCTACATTTTCTTATTAGGTAAATTTCAAAACCCTAAGGCCCGGTATCCATTAAGTAGGATAAGTTCTAGTGGCTTCCTAATTTGTATGGAAACCGGGCCGAGTGATTCCATCTGTCTGATCCGATAGATGGAAACTCTGGGCCTAATTTTTTTTATTCCCTTTTACTTCATAAGTTCTTAAACGCTCTGAATTCTGTATTTAGTGTGCAAGAGTCTTCCGGTGACTTGATTGATTTTTTAAATATTTTTTCGACAAAAATCTATTCTAGAATCTTAGTGGGCCCAGTTGCCGGAAGAAAACATATTATTTTAAAAATTCAATCCAGTGACTTGGTCTGTAGACCAAACTAAAAGTGGGCCAAGTTGGAAGACGACTTCGTATGCACTAGCCTTAACTACCGACCCACAGCGATGTTCTAAATGAATTATCCTTAATTTGTGTTATCAGAAGAACAGGCTTACGATGCTCGTTGCGAATGTACCGTCGTCGGTCATTTTGCGACTAAATGACTAAATAGTCCGTCATTTTGTGACCGGCCCGGGTAATTGGTTTTAAAAAGGGTTATTACGCGTTGTCTCGGGCTAAATATGGAAGATATCGCCGTTTAATTTGAAGTATTTAAATCAGGTGAAGATGATGTTTAAATAAAAAATATTTAAGTAACTTTAGCTAGCTTTAGGAAAACGCAGCGTGGGACGTCCACCTGCAAGGAAGCGCTGGACGCAGGCCGCTACCAATCGATCAACGTGGAAAGCATTGGGGGAGGCCTATGTTCAGCAGTGGACGTCCTATGGCTGAAATGATGATAATGATGATGAACTTTAGAGTCTGTAGTCATTGTAATTAGAAACGGAAATTAATGATTGGTAATTGGTAATGGTAGAGATAAAAGTAAAATAATTCTGTTAACTTAAATAATTAAAGTAAAGCGCCAAAAAATTACTGAGAACCAAGTAAAAAGTTATACCTGAGTTAATGATTTTAACTGCTATGGTTAGTTAATTTTAACTACCTACTATTTTGTAAATCTTTGATTGACTTTTAATTTATTTAATGAGACACCTTTTCAATCGTCTTATCAGTTATGATTTTTTGAAAGGAGGTTGTTCTTCTTCCCTATGAATTCAATCGCTAAAAGCGATGGCAATGCTCAAACAGCCTAAGCACACATAGCATGCTATCAATGTCTTACTAATTTGTACCGGTTCAAAAAGGTCAACAATGGAAACCATACTAGTACAGACACTCATTAAAAGGCATCTTCATCATAACAAAACATCTTGTTACTCATTTAACCACTCGTAACCATAGCATTTTCTCCACACAGGATTCCGGAATGAAGCCAATCTGGACGATGTGGGTTAACGATACTCGGTTACTCGGTTTAGGAATCGAATTAAGATGTTGGACGAGGGATAAGTGATTCGGTATCCTGAATAATGCATTTTCTATTCAAGCTTTTTCTCTTTTTTGTACGACCACTTAGTTATGAATTTAATTTTTGGTGAAATCTTTCTAAAAATGTACACTAATCATGGTGTCAAAATTGGTCTTTCAAACATATTAATTGTTTAATACTTATTTAATTTCTGTAACATATTTCAGAAACCAATAGACGTTTTCAACTTTTATCGCATTAAGTTCGAAAACTTTAAGTTCATCAAAAACATGTTTTCTTTGTATGTTACTCTGAAGCTACTGTCAAGTTTCTTCAAAATCAGTTGAATACTTTTTGCCTGAAGTAACAAACTTTCGTCTATCATTACGACTTTTCCTATTTAAAATTGAATTGGTAAGAAAATATATAACTTAAAAAAAACCGACTTCAAATGCGTGAACACAAATAATACCTATTCAACAAAAAAATAATCGTTCAAATTGGTTCATAATCGGCGGAGATATTGCGTATAAAAAAGTTCATCCCCAATTTTCCACCCTTGGGGGTGAAATATTTTCTTCAAATTCGCATGAAACCACCTTTTTGATAATACCTATTCAACAAAAAAATTTTGAAGTCGGTTGAAAACCCAGTTATTCTCTGAAAATCTCTAAAGTTTGTAACACACGCCAGCCCCGGGACGATGCAGGTAGATCGAGTTTGCCTCATTAAGACTACGCACAGCGAAGTTTCATTCCATTACAAGTTTTCTCCGCGTGTGTGGCCGCAAATAAATAAAATTAAATGATCTTCCAGCGGAAAAGTATCCAGTTAACCATACTTGTAATGCAGTAACGGTATTTGAAAGAGTTTTCTTGGGAAATTAAAATGCTACATGGATATACAGCTTAGTTTTGAAAGAAAGAAAGAAAGAAAAAGTATTTATTTGGTACTTAAAGTATGCAGATATACTTGTACCTCTACATTTAATTGCAAACTAACACCTATTTTAGTTCCACAAGATTTCAGTCTTTCGATTGAGATGCTGTAGTCCTCACATTGAAACGACATGACAATGAGACACAATGATGGTATCAATTTAGAATAAGCTACTGTTTTTTTACCTTCTGTAACAAAAGCTTGTTAACAACAAACTTATCTCAGTAAAATATAATTCAGACATTATTTTACTAGTTTTTTTTCCTAATTTATCTGTAGCTCACTGGTCTACTAACTAATCTAACTGTAACTTAGAGTATAAGGCTGGGTTGCAACATCTTACTTTAACTTTGACAAACGTCAAAAATCTGTCAAACTCCATACAAAAAGCACCGGTTATCGTCATAGTACCGTTAAAGTTAGGTGGTGCAACTCATCCTTAGTTTGATTGAACAATCGTTGTAGACAACACAAAAACAATCTAATCTTGTCTTGAAGACTCCAGCCGTTCAATAAAAGAACATCAGACTACATCTCAATCGATTCTCGATTCCATCTCGATTTTCCCGCGCTCACTCGATACTTAACTCGCGTGCCCCACACGATCGAGTTACCAATTACCGAGTTGGTAACGAGTGGATCGACTTGACTCATTAGGTAGGGCTTTTGTTTTGCAATTACTGGGGATACTTGGTTACTAGTTAGGAGGAAAGGCGGATTCCTTTTATTTTGAATTGAAAGAAGATTGTTTTTCTAAATTTTAGAGAGATAGCCAAAAATAAAATAAACGCAACCAGTTGTCATAATATTAAGTAAATAAAAACCCTTCCCCTAAGTAACTAATTATCATTATGGAAAATCAATTTTCTCAATAAATATGAAACCAACTACTTAAACATTGTTGACAACGAAGTTTCGATGAATGCGACACTGCACTGCGACAGTCCAGAATCTATTTACTCACTTGATTTTCGTCCTATTCAAATTGAAATTATTTAAAAGAATTCATTTTAAAGTAAGCTCAACTTTCTGACAAGTGCATGTGATTCTTTCTTTTAGCACATTCACGAAATTTGCTTTTTGCAATTTTAAGCTGGACGCACACCACGCTATCATAAAGCATCGTGCACACCGTCCTAAAAAAACAATTGACAACATATTTGAGCTGCTAATGGGTGGTGCAACACTTGCACAATCTGTGTGGTCGGGTCTTCCAGGCCATTGTCTCTGCAATGCAAACACAATACCTAAAACAGTGGGTGATGAGTCTATTCAGCAACCTTCCGGTAGGGTTTTTTGTTTGTTTGCCTTGAACTAATTTTAATAAATATTTTATTCTATAATTTAAATATAGTTTTCAGAAACAAAATCTACCTATATCGACTTTTTTTCCGCCACTTCTTCAGCACCACCCCATATTATGTTGCCCCGAAGTGGAGGTCGTAGGGCCTAAGTTCTGAATAAATGATTTGAATTTGAATCTTATTTCGCTATGAGAATTGGCCTCTTTTCAAATTACTTAACATATTTACATACCTGGTTGGTAAATACTTACATAAATGAACCAACTGAAACACTTTTATTCAATCAATATCCATGATTGAATAAAAGTGTTTCAATAGTCATGCATGCATCATCATTACCCAAATAGGTACGAAATAAATTGATAATATTGACTTCTACATTGAATTCAACCATTCAATCCAATAATAGAATACACCAAAGCAAAATCATAGCACGTGGTAGCAATCCCATCTTATCTAAAGGCCCACTTAGCGATATTTCATAATATTGAAACGGAGTCTGGTTTATGTTTCACAAGAGTCCCTGTCAAAATATTGGCGCCAATATCATGTAAAAAATGTTTTGAAAAACTCCCGCCGGAGTCGACAAGCACCTGTTTTTTAATTTACATTTTTTGCGAACCAGGCAAGGGTAACTGGAATCATACAGCTTAGAACCATGAAATCTGTAAATAATATTTTATCTCAGTAACATTGTTTTCCTAAAAGTTTGGAATATTTTTGTTTACATTTAAAAGATAAATAAGGAAGTTAAACTAGTTTAGGTTTTACGATGTAAAAGTTGTGGTTTGATTTGAATATTTTTACTGTGGGAAAAAATTAGTTTGTTTTATCTNGACAGACAGACAAAAATTTTACTGATTGCATTTTTGGCATCAGTATCGATCACTAATCACCCCCTGATAGTTATTTTGAAAATATATTTCATGTACAGAATTGACCTCTCTACAGATTTATTATAAGTATAGATAAAACCATGCTAATGTAGATAAAGCTAAAGCTAAATATCTTTTTACGAAAATAGAACTTCCTTTCTTTAACAGTACCTTTTCATAGTAATTCTTATCCCTAATTGGACCGTCACTGTCGATCGATTTACAATGTCTGCCTGACATCCGCGCGACACCTCGCTCGCGCGGCCTTATTAAAACAATTGACTGCGCAACTAAAGGTCGCATTGACTGAACAGTTACTTCTTTGTTGATGATAGCTTTGTCAACTTGGTAAAAGGTTCAGATATGGCTCAGACTTCAAGCATACGAATCTCTTAACCAAAACGTCAAGGATTCAAATCAGAAAAGTAATGTTGTAGCTGTATTTAGTTATTTTGTTTAAAGTATCTTCTTGATCACGTACCTATTTCTTAATTTTAGTCTGGTAGAAATTAATTTCACTCAGTTTAGTGCAGTAGGTGCTTACAATTCAAATCAATTTGTCAGATAGATAGTGCCCACTTAACTGCCTCTATGCTTCGCACCATGCTTCCTCCACTAAGTATTTCTCCTCTAATTAGAGGATATACAAATACATTAAACATTGTGCATTGGACCTGTATATTATTTTACTACTTTGTTGGTTCTCACTTTGAAACATTACAAAAGGTTCCATACTCGATTACTCGTAATTAGATGACCGTGTAACCTTTATGTGTAGCGATAATAATGTCAATAATTTTCTAACTACGTAAAGCTTTAGTTTATAATATTTCAGTGGACGTCGTAACTATTTTAGGATTGTTGCACCATCTTACTTTAACTATAACAAACGTCAAAAATCTGTCAAACTCCATATTATGTTATCGATATAACTACGGTTAAGTAGGTGGTGCAACACAGTTGACTAATAACATTATTTCACACTGACGTTGCCTAATCATTGGACATAATTGAATAGGTCCGTTAAGATCTTTCAAAACAGCATTTATTTGTTTACAGACTGTATGGAAACCTATTTGTTACAATTTTTCGATAATAATAACATTGCGCCAAAGTGTATACTTAGGACTCTATTTATAGCACAGCAAATAGCATTAGAACTTTTTATAGACGGCTTAGTAATAAAATAAAGTGTGTACTAGACTTTTCCTGAATAAACTTGAGCGGGCTTAAGCACCCTTCCACTTTCATGGATTTTTAATTACTTTTTACACAGAAGCCGGCAATATTTAATTTTAATCCGGGCCATTAAGTTCCCAAAGTAACAATTTGCATGTTTATCGAAATTAACGTTAATCAGCTTAACAGGGAGACAGTAAAGCCACAGTGGAAGTGGATATAGTAAACTGACTTTGTACGGTTGCTTATAAATAAATAAATCCAAGAAGGTGGAAAGTTTCCAATTTATTTTGAATTAAATAAAGGATTAAACCAATTTAGGGTTGATTTGGTGGGTTTTAAATGCCTTAAGTTGAATATTTAAAAAGTTACTTTTATTCATAATCATGCATCAAGTATTTTGATTATAAAATACAGCTAAAAGACTAATATAATTATTTAGAGATATGATTTCGTAGCACAGCCAGCCCTGAAAGAATTGACTAAAGAATTAGCTTTATCAGTGTTTTACAATGTTACACAATGTTAAATTCGTCTCGTTACAGGTTCCCATTCAATAAAATAGTAGACATCTAAAGTAGCGAAACGATTACCAAAGCGATTGCTTGTTTCTCTCATGATTTATTGTATGTTATGGCCGGGTTGCAGCAACTGAGCTTACTGAATATGTATATTGTGACAAGGGTCTTATAATCGATAATGGTACAAAAGTCGGGATTAATCGAATACGCCGCATAATCGACGGAGGTCGGCCGCCCGATTACTTGCGGTCACCGGCAAGAGCAAGTTGTAGAGTCGAGTCGATTCTGTATATAAAAAGTCAGTTATTTTGATAAAAAACAAGTTCAGTCTATAGCACATAATACTACAGACGTTTGTAATTACAACAATATACGACTCAAGTGTAACTTGTTGTAGCTTGATGAACTTTGTCCTTACAATATTAGGACTCTACGTTGAGAAGCTGAGCTTTACGAAACCGCTCTATAAATACACAACTTAAATGCGTAATTTGATGTAAAAAAATGAATGATTAATAGTTAGCATCAAATTCATATAGCAACAGCATATTACACAATTATTTTTTTTTTACAAAATCGCCAGTTACAACTGCAAAGGATGCTAGAGTTTTTAATTTGATTTTGAGCAAACTCTACTACGTAAATGAGTGCGTGCACTGTGTATTTACAAAGCAAGCTACAGTGCGTGCCATTCGTGTTAACTACACAATATTTCCATTTTTCTTTTACAACATAACGTGCCCCTGCCCACTGGTCGCTAGAGCTGTCTCTGCATAATAGTGCCCAGTAATTTAGATGTCGCGTGTTTTTTGGCCGTAATTCCTCAGTAATACACCACAGGGTTTATTAAATTATGTCGTATTTATGAAGATAAGTGGCAGGATAACAAGTCTGACCTTTGGATGGGGGCAGTTCGGAGTTATGACTGTAAAGTGGCTGACACGTGAAACTGGACTGTGTCAATTTTGGTGTCATTTTTGTATAATCATAGGGTCTACTTTAATACTGCCTGCAGATCCTATTATTATTTTTCATATTGTGTCTGGTCTGAATATGCGGTCATTTTAATAAATAAATGAAGGCGATTACATGAGTCATATTAGTACCTACATACCAAGTAAATACATCTTCATCACAGGAGTTTCCTAATTCTTATGTACAGTAGATAGATAAGTCTTAGGTGTTTTCGTACTTTGAACCTTAAAAGCAATGAATAATGTCTTGTTTATGATACAACATCCCTGAACAACTTGCATAGCGCTACACTGATTCACTTTATATTCCGCCCGTTTTGTTCTAAGACTTGCTTTGGACCTGGTCGTGGAGTCCCTGGGCACTCATTTACATGCGTATCACGCCGTAATTGGTATGATTGCTAATATTCGGTAATACTACGCCGCGAAGCGCAATAAAATTGCGCTAAGTAACTCAACTCACTGGCTACCGCCGTGATGCACAGGTCTGAGTGAATTCAGAAGGAAAATGTAATAAATGGACTTGGTACATATCTTGTTATTCTTAAGATTAATGTTTAACATGCAAACACTGTACTTTTGGCGAGCTACAGTTCCAGCTACCAATTTTCGTATTTTCTCTCGCTCTCATCAATAATGGTGATGCTTTGCGATAGAACCAGACGACATGACCGGAAACGGGTAGCTAGAACTGTGGCCCATAGTACATTAATGGTCATAATAATGCTCTGTGAGAATTTGGATTTGGCGAGGCTAATCAATTAGGCTCTACTAACCAAATCGTGCACACTAGTTGAAACCATTTATAAGACATTCGGACATAGATCTATAAACTGATAAAAATTTGAAATTGTTTTTAATTTTAGTGAAGTTTCAATTATAATGCACTAGCTTGAAGACTAATAAGCTCACACCTAGACATCCTAACGGCCAATAAGATTATTTCTCAAACAAGTTTCCCATACTTAACTAGCTTATAATCCATCACCAACAATGGAGCTTCTTAATTAAGGCAGTTCAATTATGTGCGCCTTAAATAGAGAACAAAAAGCCACCTGTATTCGAGTGATATATTTTTTGAGACAATGCAATTATGTTTCGCAAAAACAAAGGTGTGCGCACAATGTTTGGTATCGTGGCAGGTTGAGTAATAACCAATTTTAAAAACGCTGACATTTCTACTTCAGGAATGAGTATTTATTATTTTTCTTTAGTCATTCGCTACATTACAATACTTACTTAGTAAGTACATTTCCTTGTTCTACTTATTAGATTGTCAACTATTTTTCGGAGGGCTTCAGTAATATTACTCTTTTACTATAGTCACTACCAAGGCCAAGGCGTTTTTTTGAATATTTTTTTGGCAAAAATCTACTCCATAATCTTAGAGTGGGCCCAGTTGCCGCAAAGAAAAAAATATTTAAAAATTCAACCCAGCGACTTGGCTCGTGGACCAAGCTAAAAGTGGGCCAAGTCGTTGGAAGATTCGTATGCACTAGCCTTAACCACCGACCCACAGCGATGTTCTAAATGAATTATCCTTAATTTGTGTTATCAGAGGAACAGGCTTACGATGCTCGTTGCGTATGTACCGTCGCCGGTCATTTTGCGACTAAATGACTAAATAGTCCGTCATTTTGTGACCGGCCCAGGTAATTGGTTTTAAAAAGGGTTATTACGCGTTGTCTCGGGCTAAATATGGAAAATATCGCCGTTTAATTTGAAGTATTCAAATTAGGTGAAGATGACTTTTAAATAAAAAAATATTTGAGTAACTTTAAATTTCTGAAGTCAGTGTAATAAGAAACGGAAATGAATGATTGGTAATGGTGGAGCTAAAAGTATTTATAATTCTTTTAACTTAAGTAATTAAATCATTAAGCTGCCAAAATATTACTGAAAACCAAGTAAAAAGTTATACCTGAGTTAATAATTTTAACTGCCTACTATTTTGCAAATCTTTGATAGATTTTTAATTTATTTAATGAGACACCTTTTCAATCGTCTTATCACAGTTAACGATTTTTTGAAAGGAGGTTATTGTTCTTCTTCCCTATGAATTCAATCGCTAAAAGCTATTGGCAATGCTCAAATAAGCCGAAGCATAGGTACATAGCATGGTAACAATGTTTTATAGGTGTAATTAATTTTTCCACAAAATAACTTGTACTGGTTCAAAAAGGTCAGCAATGGAAACCATACTAGTACAGACACTCATTAAAAGGTATCTTCATCATAACAAAACATCTTGTTACTCATTTAACCACTCGTAACCATAGCATTTTCTCCACACAGGATTCTGGAATGAAGCCAATCTGGACGATGTGGGTTAACGATACTCGGTTACTCGATTTGAGGAATCGAATTAAGATGTTGGACGAGGGATAAGTGATGCGGTATCCTGAATAATGCATTTTCTATTCCAGCTTTTTCTCTTTTTTGTACGACTACTTAGTAATGAATTAAATTTTTGGTGAAATCTTTCTAAAAATGTACACTAAACATGGTATCAAAATTGGTCTTTCAAACATATTCATTGTTTAATATTTAATTTCTGTAACGTCTTACAATAACTATTGGGCGTTTTCAACTTATTCTTTCGCATCGAGTTCGAAAACTTTAAGTTCATCAAAAACCTGTTTTATTTTTATGTTACTCTGAAGCTTATTACTGTCAAGTTTCTTCAAAATCAATTTAATACTTTTTGCATGAAATAACAAACTTTCGACCATCATTACGATTTTTTCCGTATAATATTGAATTTGTAGGAAAATGTAAAACCAGTTTTTCTTTGAAAATCTCTAAAGTTTGTAACACACGCCAGCCCCGGGACGATGCAGGTAGATCGAGTTTGCCTCATTAAGACTACGCAGAGCGAAGTTTCATTCCATTACAAGTTTTCTCCGCGTGTGTGGCCGCAAATAAATAAAATTAAATGATCTTCCAGCGGAAAAGTATCCTGTTACCCATACGTATATTGCAGTAACGGTATTTGAAAGAGTTTTCTTGGGAAATTAAAATGTTACTTGGATATACAGCTTACGCCCGTATTCACAAACGATGCTTGCTTAAGTGAAGCAGCAAATCGAACGCACAGCGTTGAATAGAGCTCTGTGATTGGTTCGTGTGTCACCCTGTGCGTCCACGCGCACTGTGAAAGCTCATAGTAATGTTTGTGAATACGGGCATTAGTTCACATCATTTGAAAGAAAGAAAAAATATTTATTTGGTACTAAAAATATGCAGATGTACGAGTAGGTACCTCTACATTTAATTGCAAACTAACACCTATTTTAGTTCCACAAGATTTCAGTTTTTCGATTGAGATGCTGTAGTCCTCACATTGAAACGACATGACAATGAGACACAATGATGGTATCAATTTAGAATAAGGTACTGTTTTTTTACCTTCTGTAACAAAAGCTTGTTAACAACAATTGATCTCAGTAAAATATGATTCAGACATTATTTTACTACTTTTTTTCCTAATTTACCTGTAGCTCACTGGTCTACTAACTAATCAAATACTTTAACTTTGACAAACGTCAAAAAACTGTCAAACTCCATATAAAAAGCACCGGTTACCGTCATAGTTACCGTTAAAGTTAGGTGGTGCAACTCAGCCTTAGTTTGATTGAACAATCGTTGCAGACAACACAAAAACAATCTAATCTTGTCTTGAAGACTCCAGCCGTTCAATAAAAGAACAACAGACTACATCTCAATCGATTCTCGATTCTCGATTCCATCTCGATTTTCCCGCGCTCACTCGATACTTAACTCGCGTGCCCCACACGATCGAGTTACCAATTACCGAGTTGGTAACGAGTGGATCGACTTGACTCATTAGGTAGGGCTTTTGTTTTGCAATTACTGGGGATACTTGGTTACTAGTTCCTTTTATTTTGAATTGAAAGAAGATTGTTTTTCTAAATTTTAGAGAGATAGCCAAAAATAAAATAAACGCAACCAGTTGTCATAATATTAAGTAAATAAAAACCCTTCCCCTAAGTAACTAATTAGCATTATGGAAAATCAATTTTCTCAATAAATATGAAATCAATTACTTAAACATTGTTGACAACGAAGTTTCGATGAATGCGACACTGCACTGCGACTGTCCAGAATCTATTTACTCACTTGATTTTCGTTATTTAAAAGAATTCATTTTAAAGTAAGCTCAACTTTCTGATAACTGCATGTGATTCTTTCTTTTGGCACATTCACGAAATTTGCTTTTTGCAATTTTAAGCTGGTCGCACACCACGCTATCATAAAGCATCGTGCACACCGTCCTAAAAAAACAATTGACAACATATTTGAGCTGCTAATGGGTGGTGCAACACTTGCACAATCTGTGTGGTCGGGTCTTCCAGGCCATTGTCTCTGCAATACAAACACAATAAAACAGTGGGTGATAAGTCTATTGAGCAACCTTCCGGCAGGGTTTTTGTTTGTTTGCAATTTTAATACAGATTTTATAATTTGATTATGGTTTTCAAAACTAAAATATCTATATTATTATCGGCTTTTTTTCCGCCACTTCAGCACCGGCCTAAATATGTTGTCCCGAAGTGGTGGTGGTAGAGCCTAAGTTCTGAATAAATGATTTGAATTTGAATCTTATTTCGCTATTAGAATTGGCCTCTTTTCAAATTACTGAACATATTTACATACCTGGTTGGTAAATACATAAATTAACCAACTGAAACACTTTTATTCAATCAATAGGGATCCAAGGTCATGCATGCATCATCATTAACCAAATAGGTACGAAATAAATTGATAATATTGACTTCTACATTGTATTCAACCATTCAATCCAATAATAGAATACACCAAAGCAAAATCATAGCACGTGGTAGCAATCCCATCTTATCTAAAGGCCCACTTAGCGATATTTCATAATATTGAAACGAAGTCTGGTTTATGTTTCACAAGAGTCCCTGTCAAAATATTGGCGCCAATACCATGTAAAAAATGTTTTGAAAAACTCCCGCCGGAGTCGACAAGCACCTGTTTTTTAATTTACGTTTTTTTGCGGACCAGGAAAGGGTAACTGGCATCATAGCTTAGAGCCATGAAATATGTTAAAAAAAAGATATTTTATCTCAGTAACGTTGACGTATTAAAAGTTTTGAATATTATTTTTGTTTACATTTAAAAGATAAATAAGGAAGTCAAACTACTTAGTTTAGATTGTATGAGGAAGATTATTACTAGATGTGGTTTGTTTTTTTTTAGTGTGGGAAAGTTTAGGTTGTTTTACTAATCAACTTTTTTGATTGATGACTTGAACAACAAAGCGGCTTACCGTTACGACAGAAATAGTCGCCGAACACAACTATATCAGTACTGCCCGCTGGTTATTTAATTCTCCACTTGATTTCACTAGATTTATTACGCCATTAATTAGAATCAAAATGAAGGCACCGCGAGTTAATTTCGTTTTAACGGTCTCAATTCGCTAATAACTGCCGCTCATTCATTACGGCCATTCTGCGCCGTCATTCACCGTCTTTTGTTTTCATTTCACGTAAAATCATCTGCGCATAAATTGGTATTTTTTCAAACGGCGAATTTACGTCGACTCACTGCATTCGATTTTTAAATTAAGAACTTGCCCTAGCTTTGTCGCCGATGAAGTTTTCGTACGCGTTCAACCTTTTTTGTCGGCCATGTCTGTTTGTTTTGAGCGGGAGCATCAATTATTTTCCAGTTTTAAATTAGCTGTGGCGCTCTCCGTCTCGCTCGTTTGGATGGCGATGGTTGTTTGTCCTTGTCGCGCGTGGTAGTTTGTTTAGTGCGTGACGCGCCCCGCCCAGCGCGGCGTCTTTGACCGGTAGCGGGCATCGTTATGGCTTTTTTTCTATCGGGTGTATGTCCGGCCTAATATTTGTGTAGGATAACCAGAAAAAGTCGCTTTGTGTGCAGTGGGAGGTTCACAATGTGCCTTCTCGATTGTGCTTGCGTTAATCACTTGTTGTGATAGCCTCGTGCTAAGTAGGTCGTGGGTAGGCTGCTAACTGAATCGCCATTAAGGTGTTTGCAATTTGCGGATAATATCCGAATATGCGATGATGACGTCATGGAAGATTGAAAAATAACGCAATTTCAAAGTAGGTTTTATGGAATATCTCAAAACTCTCCTTTTCTGTGCTGCTTTAACTATTCAATCTCTATCGTTAGCTTTCTCTATCATAAAATCAACGTTATTTTCCCAAAACTTCACTTTAATGACCGCAAAGTTTTCCTATCAGATTTCGAAACGATCTTCTAAACACGGGCTCGAAATTGTACAAGTTCGGGCTATTTGTTGTAACTTAGTCGTAATTTGGTCACAATAACGCTAATGAGCAGGGCAATAAGGCTGTACGTCCATGAGAGTTTTGTAAGCTGTGCTAACTAGAAAATAGCCAGAAAAATCAAAAAATTACATAAATAAATAATTCCATAAGAACTATATAAATAGCTCGCTATTATAGTAAGTTTTATGTATTAGTTATTACGTGAATTATTCGAACTCTACCATTTTTCTTAAAAACAAAACTAAAATTCTATCATCATCATCATCTCAGCTATAGGACGTCCACTGCTGAACATAGGCCTCCCCCAATGCTTTCCATGTTGCTCGGTTGGTAGCGGCCTGCGTCCAGTGCCTTCCTGCTACCTTTATGATGTCGTCGGTCCACTTTGTGGGTGGACGTCCCACTCTAGTACGTTCTTAGTAAACATCGATTGGTACTATTAGATGCTATTAGCACAGAGGGCCTAGTGCGAGTTTTCATCAAACGCGCTCACTAGTGAGCGCGTCAGAAAATGACATTAAATGTATGACGGATTGTACAGCGCCCCTAGCGGGAAACGTTCAAAAACTAAAATTGAGCGCGTTTGATGTAAACTCACACTCAGCCCACAGGTTACTAATAGGTTACTATGTATTGAATTAGTAGTTATTACGTGAATTATTACATACATTACTCGAACTCTACTCTACCATTTTTCTTAAATAAACTACAATTCTATATGTTTAGACTAAAATCATTCGTCTGATGATGACCATTACCTACTTGATTGATATATCTGCTTTTATCGCTTACTATCGCTTTAACCCACTAGATCGTCATCCTTACTTACTGATCGGTAAGTAGTTAAGTACAGAGTAGTAGCGCGCAGTAGCGCAGTAGCGCGATGGTCGCGATAGTCCGCGACACGCGAGCGCCCGACTAGTTCGTTAATTACCCCCCAATGACTTGCCGTATGTCGGAACGGATTTTATTTGACTTAAAGTGTAGGCAAATGAGGAATTTTTAGGTAGTATGGCCATGCTTTTAACCCTTCAAGTGGTAGCGAATAGGGATAATAGAAATTGATGGTTAGCGCGGTCTCACGCAATACTTGGGAAAGGAGTCGTATGTAGAGTATATGGAGTAAAATGTTTTTAGGTATTGTCGATGTCACTATGTCGAATGTTAATTAAATAGAATGTTAGCGTGACATAATTGTTTTATTGCAAAGGCAATTTGAAAATTCAAAGCTTTGTTTAAGCGTGTGTACTTGAGAAAAGTAAAAAAAAAACTTGACTAACTTTCATTAAGTAGTCACATTTTATAATATTATAAGTAACTAATTCATAAAATACGCATTAAAAGAGCTTAGCTAAGATTGCTTAGTAAGCAGTAACTGATTTCGTAACAAACGCTAAATAAATTATAACGCAACTTTCAAATTCAATTATCACCAAAGAAACTTACGTCAATATTATTATTACAACTTACTGCAATATTACGTGCCAAATACACAATCAACGATTGATTCTAAATTAAAAGTACAGTGCTAAATAAATTAAATAACTTTTTGTGACTGCGCTAATTAATAATTATCACAATTTTTTGGCCTAAATACAAAACGTTGTAGTTAAAAACTTAGGCTGGGATGCACCATCTTACTTTAACTTTGACAAACTTCAAAAATCTGTCTAACTCCATACAAAAAAACCGATTTATCGTTATAGTTACGGTCAAAGTTAGGTGGTGCAATTCAGCCTTACTTTTCCTTTAGATATGGAGCGGAGTATGAAATTGTTAAGAAACTACATTTTAGGCTGTTGGTCATCACAAAAACATTACAACTTGTATGTAAAAAATCTTAAAATAATTTACACAAATGCAACGCCAAAACTTTTATTATTTTCTAACTTTTTTTGTTTGTAATAAGCAACCGAATTCATAGGGTGAGTTCTATAAAAACAGGGGTGACAAAATCGGTGTTAATGTTGATCTTGCTTTTGCTAAGTCTATTATTGTTTACAGACGAGCGAGTTAATAGTGGGGTTAATGGGGGTGATTATTTGCAGCTTACATCCCTTTTATTTGCCAAAGCTGTTTATTTGTCAAATTCAATTAAACTTTTTAGGGACTTCTTAGCTCTACTATTGATACTTTTGCACTATTATTGGGCTATACTAATTGTATTTTTTAAATCATTACAGAGAATATGTGACCTAATTCATTTATTTTATTTGTTTCAGGTAATTTCACCACTACAACTTTTCGAGTTCATAAAACTAAGTATTACCTGTTTTATTCAGATACTCAGAGTGCGTTATGATTGATTGATAATGATGAAGCATATTCNAATGCAGGTTTTATGGAATATCTCAAAACTCTCCTTTTTTGTGCTGCTTTAACTCTTCAATCTCTATCGTTAGCTTTCTCTATCATAAAATCAACGCTATTTTCCCAAAACTCCACTTTAATGACCGCAAAGTTTCCTATCAGATTTCGAAACGATCTTCTAAACACGAGCTCGAAATTGTACAAGTTCGGGCTATTTGTTGTAACTTAGTCGTAATTTGGTCACAATAACGCTAATGAGCTTGGCAGTAAGGCTGTACGTCCATGAGGGCTTTGTAAGCTGTGCTAACTAGAAAATAGCCAGAAAAAAAAAAACCAGCAGAACTATCAGAAAAGAAGCGCGCTTAGATAGCTATTAGTATTTCAACTACTAGACGCAATTAGCACAGGTTACTAATAGGTTTCTATGTATTAGTTATTACGTGATATATTACATAGATTACTCGAACTCTATCATTTTTCTTAAAAATCTAAAATGCTCTATGTTTAGACTAAAATCTATCGAATCTTTCGAATGCTAAGCGATGACCATTACCTACTTGATATATTGCTTTTATCGCTTACTATCGCTTTAACCGACTAGATCGTCACCCTTAGTTACCGATCGGTAAGTAGTTAAGTACAGAGTAGTAGCGCGCAGTAGCGCAGTAGCGCGAGGGTCGCGGTAGTCGCGATTAGGGTTGCCAGGCGTCCGGCTTTAGCCGGACATGTTTGGCTTTTTAGGGACTTGTCCGGCCAAATATTGCCTGGTCCGGCCTGTCCGGCTTTTGTTAGGTTTTTTATTTGGTTGCCGCGCCAGGCGAAAGTCGAGCCATAGAATCATATAAAGCGCACGCATCAGGATGTTGGATAGTAACCGATGATGATAGTACTTACTCATGAACTGACACTAATTGCACTACCCCGGCTTTTGTAATTTTGGACCTGGCAACCCTAGTCGCGATAGTCCGCGACACGCGAGCGCCCACCCCAATGACTTGCCGTATGTCGGAACGGATTTTATTTGACTTATAGTGCAGGCAAATGAGGAATTTTAGGTAATGTGGCGAAGCTTTTAACCCTTCAAGTGGTAGCGAATAGGGATAATAGAAATTGATGGTTAGCGCGGTCTCACGCTATACTTGGGAAAGAGAAGTCGTATGTAAAGTCATCATCATCATCATCATGTCAGCCATAGGACGTCCACTGCTGAACATAGGCCTCCCCTAATGCTTTCCACGTTGATCGATTGGTAGCGGCCTGCATCCAGCGCTTCCCTGCTACCTTTACGATGTCATAGCTACTGAATGTCATGTCGAACTAAAGTCGCTGACATAGCCCGACGGATTAGCAAGCTGAAGTGGCAATGGGCAGGGCACATAGTGCGCAGAACTGACGGCCGATGGGGCAGCAAGGTTCTGGAATGGAGGCCGCGTACCGGAAGGCGCAGCGTGGGACGTCCACCTACAAGGTGGACCGACGACATCGTATGTAAAGTATTATGGATTAAAATGTTTTTACGTATACTTAGTCCATATGTCACTATGTTGAAAGTTAGCGTGCCGTAATTTTATTCCTGCTTTCTCAAAGCTTTATTTGAGCGTTAATCTACCAATACCTAACTTAGAAAAATGTAAATATATCATGACTTACTTTCATCAGTCGCATTTCAAAACTTTTTATGTAACTAATTAATAAAATAAGCATCGAAAGAACTCAGATAAGATTACTAAGTAAATAGCAATTGATTTCGTAACAAACGCTAAATAAATTATAACGCAACTTTCAAATTCAATTATCACCAAAGAAACTTACGTCAATATTAATATTACAACTTACTGCAATATTACGTGCCGAATACACAATCAACGATTGATTCTAAATTAAAAGTACAGTGCTAAATAAATTAAATAACTTTTTGTGACTGCGCTAATTAATAATTATCACAATTTTTTGGCCTAAATACAAAACGTTGTAGTTAAAAACTTAGTCTGGGATGCACCATCTTACTTTAACTTTGACAAACTTCAAAAATCTGTCTAACTCCATACAAAAAAACCGATTTATCGTTATAGTTACGGTCAAAGTTAGGTGGTGCAATTCAGCCTTACTTTTCCTTTAGATATGGAGCGGAGTATGAAATTGTTTAGAAACTACATTTTAGGCTGTTGGTCATCACAAAAACATTACAACTTGTATGTAAAAAATCTTAAAATAATTTACACAAATGCAACGCCAAAACTTTTATTATTTTCTAACTTTTTTTGTTTGTAATAAGCAACCGAATTCATAAAAACAGGGGTGACTAAATCGGTGTTAATGTTCATCTTGCTTTTGCTAAGTTTATTATTGTTTACAGACGAGCGAGTTAATAGTGGGGTGAATGGGGTGATTATTTGCAGCTTACATCCCTTTATTTGCCAAAGCTGTTTATTTGTCAAATTCAATTAAACTTTTTAGGGACTTCTTAGTTCTACTATTGATACTTTTGCACCATAATTGTGCTATACTAATTGTATTTTTTAAATCATTATAAAGAATATGTGTCCTAATTCATTTATTTTATTTGTTTCAGGTAATTTCACCACTACAATTTTTCGAGTTCATAAAACTAAGTATTACCTATTTTATGCAGATACTCAGAGCGTTATGATTGATTGACAATGACGTAGCATATTCTGCCTTTTTGATGCAGCGTTGCTTTGAATATTTTTTTCAAGTTGTATGAAGAAAGGGTTTTGGAAGCATTATGAACAGCAATAATTACGTCTTTTAAAACGGGACCCTTAAACAAACTTGACTATCGTTGCCAAATTATTATGAGCCTTATAGCCTTGTATTGCTGCCCNTAAACATTTTTCGGTATTTATAAGCTCTATTTTATACCGATTTTTTAAAAGCACTATCACCTAGTCGGCTAAATTGTACCACATCAAGTTGTATGGAACTTTACCAAAGGATTTTGAATTTTTTTTTAGTAAATCATATTTTGAAGTTATAATAGCGTAGTTATGTTTGACTAACAATAAATGAAAGCAAAAGACTGGCAAAGTAGATTAGGTACAAGTGTGCGTTACGATAATTGGAATTACAAAACTTGTACTCAAAATTGTGATAACGTGTAAAACAATATCAAATGTCTACGTTATTAACTACTGTTCCTTTTCGTTTCCTAATTTGTTAAGAATGTATCGTATAATATTTTGCCATAGTTTTTTTATAGGCTTGAAATTTATTGAAATCCAATTTAGTAACCCTGTGGTCCAAATTATCGAACCGGTTGGCTAAATTGGACCGAAGCTCTGAACTCGTACTTTGTTGATTTGTGCTAAATATACATCAATCATGTTAATTAATACTTATGAAATAGTAAGTTGAATAATGTATCTTTTATCATATACCATGGACATTAGCAAAAACAAAAGAAAACTATGTGTAAAATGGGATTGAAAAAAACTGGTCCAAATTAGCGGACTCTCCCTAATTTCATTTGTTTATCACTGATCTCGTAAAATTAACTTTTCAGAAAAAAGAATTGGATCGAATTATGAGACGACCAATATGAATGTACCTTTAAATCTGTAAAAAAGGTCTAGAATTTTTTGTAGGTCTGAAGCGATCTTAATAAGTATAATTATCTACTAACTTGGTTTGCTATAGTCTGTCATCCCTTAAACAGCTGAATACTTTTCTTTCGGAAAATCAGAATCATTCGAGCCTGCAATATCTTTGCCAATTTTCGAATTTTCTATTTTCTTTATCCCATTTGGAAATCAATCTCATGATTGTGCGAGTACCAATACCGTGGGTATTTTACTCAAACGTAGTGTATTTATAGTTAAGTTTATAGTTGGAATCCCACCAATGCCCAACGTCAGAGCGACAAATAGCCCAGAATGACGCGTGACACGTTGCCTCACCGTAGACGATGTGACTGATGGCTTCTGGGAAACGCTCAATCATATCGATATCATGATACTATTCGTTACAAACCGTTTGAAATCTGTCCATTACATTGTATAATGTGAGAATATGCCATCGTAGTTAGTTGCTCAAAACAGTAAAAGAAGTTTTTGAACTTTCGCGTTACATTTCATCTAAAATAGAAAGACACGGCTGCAGCATAGCAGCTGAAACGTCAAGCCGTGAGTACCTACATAATGTAATGTCGCGTTAAGACCCATGTCTTTCTATTTTAGTGTAAAAGAAGTGGTGAGAAACCTAACGACGATTATTTAAACCTCTAGTGACCTCTGTTTCTATTTACAATTTAAATAAAAAAGTAGGTTGCATAGTTTTCCTTAACCTGACTCATTTCAACAACACGGCGCAATAGTCTACCGTAGTAAATATTTAAAAAAAGAAAACGTTCCAAAATGGTGGCGAATGACAACTTTTTTTAATCCTCGCGAGATGGCATTCCCGTTGCCACTGGACCGCGGCGCGCCGCGGGGATCCCGATCAAAGTGACGTAGGCTGCACCGCCGCGGTTGCCTTCGCCACAGCACCGGTTAAAAAACCAACCAATCACAGATCATCGCTGTCATAATAATTGGTAATTGTCACGGACGGAATGACTTTTATCGAATTAGGATGTAGAGCGTTATTTACCGACTACGACGAAATGGAAACTTTTCTATTTTTGGACGGAAATGCCAGACAGGTATGCGTTGGATTCGAAATTAAAAACCGACACATAATAGCTCACAACGTGGGCATCTACATATTATGTAAAAAAAATCAAACTAGGTAATTAAATAACAAGAAAAAACGTTGATAGGTAGGTACTTATTATAATTTACAATTTTCTTGCTTCATTTTCGCAAAGAAAATAAGATAGACTTGATCATTTAGAATTAGCTCGCAGAATTGCTAAAATCAAGTGGCAGTGGGCGGGGCACATAGCTCGTAGAGACGATGGCCGTTGGGGCAGGAAAGTTCTCGAGTGGCGACCACGGGCTGGAAGACGTAGCGTGGGCAGGCCTCCTACTAGGTGGACCGACGATCTGGTAAAGGTCGCGGGAAGAGCCTGGATGCGGGCAGCGCAGGACCGTTCATTGTGGAAAACCTTGGGGGAGGCCTTTGTCCAGCAGTGGACGTCATTTGGCTGAAAAGAAAGAAAGAAAGAAGAAAGATCATTTAGAAGACATTCTATTTTGTAAACTAAAGAGTTTTATCTGCTACCCGATTCCTAGGTTCCTAGAAATCCCAATTCGCTGCCCTGTGACAAAACTCATTGCCTTTTCTTATTAAACTCAAAGCACCTGCACATATTTATAAACAGAACGCCACTGCACAGTGGGCCTAATAGGCAAGTAGCGGACAAAGAACTTTTTACACCGCGCACATCGCACTTGTCACGAGCGAGCGTGACAATCGACACAACAGCCGCAAGAAAACCTTCCGATACGGGCCCATCATGCTATCTGTGGATTCCACATTCTCCATTTGAATTCCAACGCTTTTTATTTCTTTCGAATCACCACAATAGCAGCCAGTAACAGCTAGTTCACACTGTCAAAACAATCACAAAGAAAATCAAAATAATAAAAAGAAATTAATGTTTCCCTTTAAAAATTGTATACAATTACGCGTTTCTTACTACAAATGCTTACAACTAACAATTAAAAGCAGAAAGTGTAATTGACTTGGATAATGACACAGCCATTTAGAGTAATACGACGACACAGGTTATTCCAACTTACCATTGTTCAACTATGAATGCCCATGTCCCAACAAAGTGAACGTAAAGAATACTTGTAATTACATGTGTGCATTGCGGTGGCAAAGGATCGAGACGGGGTGGTGTTAAATTGAATCAATTTGTCTATGAAAAGGTTTTTGGGGTTGTCGAGTTTCCGAGTGACAGTTATGACGTCGCAGGGCGTGTCCGCGACTGCGCCCTCGCTTCATTTGTCGAGCCATTTGCTCGCCGGAATGCGGTGTCATCAGCGGCGAACGGAGCGTGAAATGGAAAACGCCCCTCCGGTGACAATCTTCCCCCTCTCCTCTCCCAATCGCCCTTAACGCGTGCTAACGAAAATTCACTTTGTCGAGTGAATTTTGGCCGGTCGCCCGTCGCCTGAGCACTGTGCGACTCTCAAATGGCCCGGCGATTACTGCTGATTGCTTTAATTCTGACTCAAAGTAAATAGAGTAAAGTGACTCGATTCGTTCTAGCAGAGTAACAGAGGAAGCCGAAGGGGCATTTGATATGCGTAAAGCAAATCGTTAGCTTGATAGTCGGCTTTCTCATGCGGAAACTTAATGTTTTAGGTTGGCTGCATTCTGTTTGGTGTTGACTGGACGGCACTAACGTTGTTTTATGGGATTTTTTATTACATTCATCATTCTTTGCTCAGGAAATGGAATAAAATATGTCAAAATAAATCTTTAAAGCGAAATTTTTCTTTTGTATCATTTAAGTAATGTTTTTCTCTTTATCTTTGTTTCACTTACCAAAATGGAAATAAAAGCATTAATTCTTAATGCGTTAACACTCTTTTACTCTAATGATTGCTATCAAGGTGATGATTTAATAACACCTTACATCCTTAATTTTACACGGCACGGGCTTACGCTAAAAAAAATGCTTTCTTCGATCTAACACAGCTTGAATAAAAACCAACTTAGATAGATCCGACGTGAGGCAAAGATTAGTTAGTATCAAATCTTACCGCCTTACTGACAGCTTTATAGACTTACTTATTCGATACGTCTTAAGATTATCTAGGTACCCCTGGTGTCAGTGTGTCGTGCAAATTTTGTGACACCAGTGGGTCTAGACAAAGTGCAAATTATAATAAATAATAATAAATATCCTTACACTGCGCTTCTAGTCCCAAACTAAGCAAAGCTTGTACTATGGGTACTAGACAACGGATATAAACATACTTAAATACTTTTTTTTTGTAAATACATACATATTATACTTACATAGAAAACACCCGGTCCAATACAAACAAATATGTTTATGCTCACAAATGTTTATACTGAGCGGGAATCGAACCCGCAACCTCCGGAATAGTAGTCCGTTTCGAACCACTACACCAAACGGCCGACTAAACTAAAATTATAATCGCAAACCAGTCGAAAAGTGGTCGAAAAGCCCCTTTTTTGTATGGAGTTTTGACGGATTCGATTATCGATTCGATAAAAAAGTGCGTTTTGTCTAGGGGGGCTGTACTTTAAAACAGAAGCCAACTATTCTAGATNGCATATTCTGCCTTTTTGATGCAGCGTTGCTTTGAATATTTTTTTCAAGTTGTATGAAGAAAGGGTTTTGGAAGCATTATGAACAGCAATAATTACGTCTTTTAAAACGGGACCCTTAAACAAACTTGACTATCGTTGCCAAATTATTATGAGCCTTATAGCCTTGTATTGCTGCCCAAGGGTATTCGTAAGAACCATATTGTCGCATTAAGGGTGCTAGACAAAGCTCCCCTAAGCTTTATTAAGTGGATTCGTCTCGGATCGCGCGTTTTGTGGAATTCAATTCCACACTGGTGCCGTTAATCTGGTCGTGATTTGGCACTAAATTACTTTCGACATGCAAATTAGTTCGATTCATGTTCTTTTACTGTAACGACGACTTTGATTTGACTTTCCAACCTTTTCTCTCCTAAGAATCACAAATTCATAGTAAATAACACTAACATCACCTATTTGTATTTGGTCTATAACAAATACTATCGCGCAACTGCATAAGCCATCATAATAATCAGTTGTACTAAAGGGAAACTATCGAACTTTAAAAAAAAGACAAACATGATCATTACAGAAAATAATTACCAATAAAATAACAAAACACTATCGCACGACAACAAAACCCATCGCAATAAAACTTCAACAAAAGAGCATCGAATCGAACCGCCTAAAATAAAATCTGTAACGAAAACATGTGACGATCAACAATAGATTGTGGTAAAGGCGTCGAAGGAGCACTGTGTTCGGCAAGTGGGTCGGAAAATGACAGAATAACACGGGTAAAGGAGGAATGGGGCCCATAATGGGGACAATACCCGATTGTGCGAGCGCGGTGGCGCGGCTAAGATAGGGCGCTACTGACGCTACTTGTTTATGTTTTTTTTTGTTTATGGGCTTTATTTTGCGCCAGTGACATTTATTTAGTGTAATTGCAAGTTTTTTTTTTTTCATTTTAATTTAATTATCTAACTCTTCAATTATTTTTACTTAAATCAGCGCAATTTAAAATGCTTGTTACGCGTGCATAACGCATTTAACATTTATGTATTTTCTTATTTTTTCTAATGGCTTCAAATCTAAAGTAATCCTAAAATTACGACAGTGAATTATTGCTGTTATTTTGAATTCGGTAAATAGAGTTCTTGGAATTATTGCTGTTATTTTGAATTTTCATGAAAAAGCAACCGATTTTGTTGATTCATCAATGACCAAACAACTTACAGAGACGTCACCTCAATAAGCATCTAACTGAAAACATGCTAGATCCTGAGAAATATACCTACCTATCTTCGGCGACCACAAACGAGTGCAACTGAAATGAAGCTAAAACAAAAACAAATACGAACACAGAGACGCATTTTGCACCTGGATGGAGACGTGTCAATTTGAACTCATTCTTACAATTTAGCGTTGACATGATAACTAATTGTCCACCTATTTATGGATACCGTATAGTTTAAAAACAACTGCGTGTAGATAGGTAGCATTTAGCATTAGCCTTGGCGCAGGCCACCGACTTTTAGTCGGCCGATAGTAATTGGAACCGATTTTAATTTGTATGAAGAATCGGCCGATACCAAATCGGTGTAATGTGCGCACTGCCTTTGTCTGAGTAGTGTAGTGTCGAAGTAAGGCCCTTCCATACATGTCCATACTGATTAACTGCCCAACTAAAAATCGATGGTCTGCTCCTAGGCTTAAAATTTCTTTTGTTTTTAAATTGAAGCTATCCTTGACATTTCAAATGCGATTTTATAGTGTTGTCAGTTCAAATGATATAATCACAGGTTAGATCATAACTTTAGGATCAGTTGCCCGTATTCACAAACATTACTATGAGGTCTCACAGTGCACGTAGACGCACAGGGCCACATACGAACCAATCACAGAGCTCTATTCAACGCTATGCGTTCTATTTGCTGCTTCACTTTAGCAAGCATCGTTTGTGAATACGGGTGAGTAACTCAAACGGAAAAAGTTAGGTAGAGTCGGGAAAGAAACAGCTAGATTTTTTCAAAAAAATTTTTGAATTAAAAATGTGTCATAAAACCCACTCGATACGTCCGATTGCGCATCAAATCGCTTCGTTTATGCATTCGCTAGTATTGTTAAATCGACTATGCAATCAAATTCGTTTCACCCACGTGTTAAACAGTACGATTTTTTATGGTTTGGTGAATCATCGATGATAATAACGTTTTGTTTTTGTACAGACCAGTATCTATTGAGTCTAAGGCTGAGTTGCACCACCTAACTTTAACGGTAACTATAACAATAACTGGTGCTTTTTGTATGAAGTTTGACAGATTTTTGACGTTTGTCAAAGTTAAAGTAAGATGGTGAAACTCAGCCTAAGTGTTTTTTTTTTTATTCTTTTGTTTGGCTTGTGGTATGGTAGCGCTTGTTCTAAGTCTGTCTGGCTATCAAACTTCTTACATACGTTCATTTATTCTGAGCGTGTCGTCCCCATAACAACAAACAGCATTGTTGTATTTTTTCACAGCTGGAGGTAAGAAAGCCAGTTTCTCTGTGGTTATAGATTCTGTGGTAAGCTTCCACCTTCGGCCTGATCTTTACTTTCCATCAGGTGAGATGCAGGCCAGGAGTTCTCCATTATGGATAAAAAACATTTTTTTAAATATCGGTATCGACATTCTTATAAATAATCAAAAGATAAATAATCGGTAGAAACTAAGCACGTCAATAGACTAATTTACAAGACAAAATTACTTACCAACATTATAAAAAAAGCTCGTTTGCAACTCATCCAAAACGTCAAAGACAAAAATCGCAGACAGGCAGTTATGTAAAAAAGCACTAATTAACCTCCGTGGAGATGTGCCAGAGATCCGGTGCTCAGATCGCCCGTACTCATTTAGATTGGGTATTTCTAAATGCCAGTTGCACCGCAATTTATTTGTGTCGTGCTTTGCTTAAAAAGACAAAATGGCCGCTTTATCAGTTTATCGATGCCTTTGAATGCACTGGCATTTGCATTTGTCAGTGGAAATTGTGGTTGTTTTGCAATTAGGTCTTTAAGATAAAGGTATTCGTGTTTAAGCAAAGTGATAAATTGTGAAATATTTCCATTAGCTTTGCTACATACAAAAGAACTGGGTAAAATGGCAAATAAGTACCTACTACTAATTGTAGTAGTACCTACTTAGTTTTATTTTTCCACAAAAACGGCACGGATACTTTGTAAGACGAAGCAAGTTTCGGGTTTCCCCGAAGAAACCGCCACGGGTGTCAAATTCAATATCTACCATAAAGAAAACGACATGAAGGACAGTAAGTTTAAAAACTAACAAATCTAGAGAATGCAGTAAAATGTTTCAGAGAGCTTTTTACCAACCCTGACCTAAAAATACAAAAGACACTTTATAAAATTACACTTATTAAATCAACTGTTGCTTATTATGCCTATCAAAATAAAACGTTTATCTCGCGCTAACGTATGTTTGTGCAACTTGACGAGCGGCCGCCGCCAGCAATAACATTGAAGTCCTGAAAGCCGCCATTTTTCAGTGCAGCCAACTGAATCGCGCGGATTTAATTATAACTTCAATTGGATGACACATTGGAGAGATTTAGTTGCGAACGGTTTGTTATTATGTCGCTAAGTTATTAAGGGTATGTGTTTCATTTGTTTTTCACTGATTTCGTAAAATTAACTTTTCAGAAAAAAGAGTTGGATCGAATTATGAGACGACCAATTCGAATGTAATAAATCTGTAAAAAGTTCTAGAATTTTTTTTAATTCTAAAGCGTTCTTAATAAGTACATACAATCTACTAACTTGGTTAATTGTATGAGCTGCTAAAGTCTGTCATCTCTCAAATAGCTGAATACTTTTCTTTCGGAAAATCAGGTCATTCTAGCCTGAATATCTTTGCCATTTTCGAATTTTCTTTATCGCATTTGGAAATTAATCTCATGATTGACCAATAACTAAACCACGGTAGTATACTCAAACGTAGTGTATTTATAGTTAAGTTTATAGTTGGAATCCCACCTATGCCCAACGTCAGAGCGATAAATAGCCCAGAATGACGCGTGACGCGTTGCCTCACCGTCACCGTGGACGATGTGACTGATGGCTTCTGGGAAACTTTCAATCATATCGATATCATGATACTATTTGTTACAAACCGTTTGAAATCTGTCCATTACATTGTATAACGTGAGAATGCCATCGTAGTTAGTTTCTTAAATCTGTAAAAGAAGTTTTTGAACTTTCGGGGTCCATTTCAACTGAAATAGAAAGACACGGCTGCAGCATAGCAGCTGAAACGTCAAGCCGTGTAGGTAGGTACAAGTACATACCTTTTTTACATACCTAATGTAACTCATTCATAAATGTCGCGTTAAGACCCGTGTCTTTCTATTTTGGTGTAAAAGAAGTGGTGAGAAACCCAACGACGATTATTAAAACCTCTAGTGACCTCTGTTTCTATTTACAATTTAAATAAAAAAGTAGGTTGCAGTTTTCCTTAACTTGACTCATGCCAACAACACGGCGCAATATAGTCTACCGTAGTAAATATTTAAAAAAAGAAAACGTTCCAAAATGGTGGCGAATGACAACTTTTTTTTAATCCTCGCGCGATGGCATTCCCGTTGCCACTGGACCGCGGCGCGCCGCGGGGATCCCGATCAAAGTGACGTAGGCTGCACCGCCGCGGTTGCCTTCGCCACAGCACCGGTTAAAAAACCAACCAATCACAGATCATCGCTGTCATAATAATTGGTAATTGTCACGGACGGAATGACTTTTATCGAATTAGGATGTAGAGCGTTATTTACCGACTACAACGAAATGGAAACTTTTCTATTTTTGGACGGAAATACCAGACGGTGTGCCTTTGGTTCGAAATTAAAAACCGACACATAGGTAATAGCTCACAATATGGCATCTATCATGTAAAAAAATCAAACTAATTAAATAACAAGCAAGTATCTAAAGAAAAAGCGTTCATACTTTAATATAATTTAAAAAATTCTTGAATCATTTTCGCAAAGAAAATAAGACGTTGAAATCAGCAGTAACAAAGCATCTGTTCGATGCTACAGATATTAGGTAGGTACTTGATCATTGATTTATATCAATCAATACGAATAGACGGTTTTTAAAATCATCTAATAAAGAAGATAAATCTATTTTGTAAACTAATGATCCTCAAATACTATCTGCTACCCGATTGCTTGTATCCCAGAAATCCCAACTCGCTGCCCTGTGACAAAACTCATTGTCTTTTCTTATTAAACTCAAAGCACCTGCACATATTTATAAACAGAACGCCACTGCACAGTGGGCCTAATAGGCAAGTGGCGGACAAAGAACTTTTTACACCTCGCACATCGCACTTGTCACGAGCGAGCGTGACAATCGACACAACAGCCGCAAGAAAACCTTCCGATACGGGCCCATCATGCTATCTGTGGATTCCACATTCTCCATTTGAATTCCGACGCTTTTTATTTCTTTCGAATCACCACAATAGCGGCCAGTAACAGCTAGTTCACACTGTCAAAACAATCGCAAAGAAAATCAAAATAATAAAAAGAAATTAATGTTTCCCTTTAAAAATTACATAGAATTACGCGTTTCTTACTACAAATGCTTACAACTAACAATTAAAAGCAGAAAGTGTAATTGACTTGGATAATGACACAGCCATTTAGAGTAATACGACGACACAGGTTATTCCAACTTACCATTGTTCAACTATGAATGCCCATGTCCCAACAAAGTGAACGTAAAGAATACTTGTAATTACATGTGTGCATTGCGGTGGCAAAGGATCGAGACGGGGTGGTGTTAAATTGAATCAATTTGTCTATGAAAAGGTTTTTGGGGTTGTCGAGTTTCCGAGTGACAGTTATGACGTCGCAGGGCGTGTCCGCGACTGCGCCCTCGCTTCATTTGTCGAGCCATTTGCTCGCCGGAATGCGGTGTCATCAGCGGCGAACGGAGCGTGAAATGGAAAACGCCCCTCCGGTGACAATCTTCCCCCTCTCCTCTCCCAATCGCCCTTAACGCGTGCTAACGAAAATTCACTTTGTCGAGTGAATTTTGGCCGGTCGCCCGTCGCCTGAGCACTGTGCGACTCTCAAATGGCCCGGCGATTACTGCTGATTGCTTTAATTCTGACTCAAAGTAAATAGAGTAAAGTGACTCGATTCGTTCTAGCAGAGTAACAGAGGAAGCCGAAGGGGCATTTGATATGCGTAAAGCAAATCGTTAGCTTGATAGTCGGCTTTCTCATGCGGAAACTTAATGTTTTAGGTTGGCTGCATTCTGTTTGGTGTTGACTGGACGGCACTAACGTTGTTTTATGGGATTTTTTATTACATTCATCATTCTTTGCTCAGGAAATGGAATAAAATATGTCAAAATAAATCTTTAAAGCGAAATTTTTCTTTTGTATCATTTAAGTAATGTTTTTCTCTTTATCTTTGTTTCACTTACCAAAATGGAAATAAAAGCATTAATTCTTAATGCGTTAACACTCTTACTCTAATGATTGCTATCAAGGTGATGATTTAATAACACCTTACATCCTTAATTTTACACGGCACGGGCTTACGCTAAAAAAATGCTTTCCTCGATCTAACACAGCTTGAATAAAAACCAACTTAGATAGATCCGACGTGAGGCAAAGATTAGTTAGTATCAAATCTTACCGCCTTACTGACAGCTTTATAGACTTACCTACTTATTCGATACGTCTTAAGCTTATCTAGGTACCCCTGGTTGACACCAGTCACACTGACGTGTGACGTGCAAATTTTGTGACACCTGTAAAACAGAAGCCAACTATTCTAGATTAACGTAAAAGACAGATGACAGCTGACAAGATGACGTCTAATTTTTCCAAATCCAGTCCAATCCGTTTTGATCTCCACCAAATCAAACACTGGTTACTCAGTCAGTGTCGCCGTAATGGTGACAAATTGCCCGGCCCTCGAGGGCTGCGATCCCGATTTGTTTGCTAAAGGGATCGACGGAGACGTGACTGACATCGGTTAGTGGGACTCAGATCGGAAAGACGGTGGATATGACATTTTTGCATTAGGTAAAAATGCTCTGAAGGTAGATGGATACATATCCCTGGTACCCACCACACATAACTACAACCATATCGAAATAATTATTAAAAAAGTTATTCGGAAAACAGTGATATTTTGATTTTCACAAAAATTAGCTTTCTTATGTAATAATCAAGTCGTACGTTTTACGAAAGTTACAAACTAGAATAGGTACTCTTACTAAATGTCAAATTATGGTACTCTAATGTAGAGTCACAAAGAATTTATGTGTAGAGTTTGAGCGTAGGTAATCAGTTTTTTGCATTCATTTTGCGCTACATCGCGGCATCGAGCATGTTTAAAGTAAACAAAACTACTCGTATACGTAGCTTACGGCCGAATACTGAAACGCCATTTAAATATTTGACGGCTTCTCAAATAGTTAAGCAGCTCCTAAACTTACATTTCGCATACTCAAAACAAAATCTGAGCAGTTCTCAATTTTTAAGCACCTCTCAAATTAAGTTGCACTCAAACTCCACTTAAATGAATTTTCGCATACTGAAACGCCATTCAACGCTAAGCATTACTCAAACAACTGTCAAATCGTCTTAAGCAGCTGTTAAATTTGAGAGTGCTTGCGCGGTATCTTAAATCCTATTCTTATACCTAAATNAGGTCTTTTAAAATGATATAAAGTTTTCTAAAAAACATTTTTCTTAAAGTGAACGGTTTTTGAGATATCAGCTCTCAAAGTCGTAAAAAGTATGTCCCCCCCCCTCTATTTTTATAACTACGGGGTATAAAATTCTAAAAAAAATAGAGGTGATGCATGCTAATTAACTCTTTCAACGATTTTTGGTTTGATCAAAGTATCTCTTATAGTTTTTGAGATAGGTTGATTTAACTGTAATTTTGGTTATATTTGCTGCTACGGAACCCTTTGTGCGCGAGCCCGACTCGCACTTGGCCGGTTTTGTATTAGGTAAAAATGCTCTGAAGGTAGATGGATACATATCCCTGGTACCCACCACACATAACTACAACCATATCGAAATAATTATTGAAAAAGTTATTCGGAAAACAGTGATACGTATTATGATTTTCACAAAAATGAGCTTTCTTGTGTAATATTCAAATCTAACGTTTTACGAAAGTTACAAACTCGAATAGGTACTTTTACTAAATGTCAAATTATAGTACTCTAATGTAGAGTTTGAGCGTACGTAATCAGTTTTCGTGCATGTTCAAAGTAAACAAAACTACTCGTATACGCAGCTTATTCTACCATTTAAAATTGGAACCCATTCGATACTCGTAGATACTGGCCGTTAACAATTCCGTCCGATTGATCCCAACCTATTTGCTTACGCTAGTGCAACCCTCTCGCGTTGCTAAGGCGATATCGATTATCAATAAATCAACTGGTGAACCTAGGTGACATGTCGACACGAATCGATTTCGGCGAACAGCGCCCATCACTGTAGACTTGACAAATGACCAGTGAGCTAGTTTTACCTTTTTTGTTTGTATTCAGAGTTTTTAGTCGGAAAACTGCGAAATGATTTATGATCTGTGTGTTTAATCAGTGTTTTTCTTTGATGCTATCGCTGGCCTGTTTAAAAATTGTGGAAAGCATCTAGTTTTGTCATTTTGTTTAGTTATTCTGTACAATTAACGTGTGCTTGACATTAATTTGTGGTTTAAAGCGACGTCCTTGATGTTATTTTCACTTTACTTTTCTCTCGTTAGGCCGTCTGTCTTTCTTGACATGTGCTCTACATATTAAATTAATTAATTTATCTTCACAAACAACTGACTTGACAGAATTGAAGTTTCAATTCTAAAAACGTCAAAAAGGAAGCAAACATCTTCTTAATTAAAACAATTGAGGTTTTAAACTTTGAAATGGATTTTAATGCAGCTTTCAGCTAAGCTGAAAATTGATTCAAGGGGAAGCTGTATTATGTTATAGTACATAGCATCCGTACGGATCCGAGGAGAGTGGTTAGTCACTACTCACTACTTATTATAAAACAAAGTCGCTTTCCTGTCTGTCTGTCCCTATGTTTGCATAGATCTTTAAAACGAAGCAACGGATTCTGATGCGGTGTTTTTTTTAATAGATAGAGTGATTCAAGAGGAAGGTTTATTAGTATACTTTGTACCCGTGCGAAGCATAGGTGGGTCGCTAGGATAAGTATAGAGACTGTTCTGTTTGGCATAGCACCGCACAGTGGGGCGACGTCGCAATAAATCCAGCCGCGAATAAATCTAAATCGGCGCCGACGTTTTGATTGCCGACTATTGTTTCCCAAAACGACAATTTGCGGTCACGAGTTGCCTTTATTTGTGAGTGCGGAAAGGTTTCCTGGTACGGGGTAAACTGTGTAAGTGAGTATACACATAAACATCAGAAAGTAGGTTTCAGCATTAAAATCACGATTCTGACAACAATATTGCCGTTATATTACATGGCACACATATGGACAGATATATTTATAACAAATAATACATAAATGAATTCTTTATTGACATAAAGTGTTACACAAAAACATACAACACAGTAATGGATTTCAACAATCTAGATAGGCACACAAACAGTATGTTGAGTAAATACTAGCACCCAAGCTAAGATTAAAAACGCATTGAAAACTTTTTCAATCTACGCCTGATGTCATAAATTGTTTGGCACGCAATTTTTATAGCACTAAACGCGTCTGTAACGAAAAGTTATCAATTACGAGTTACAATGTCTACAGCAGACATCAAGCAAGTCAAACTACAAATTAATGAGACCCACATCCCAAACGTAAAACTAAATGATTATTACAATTAGTGTCATTTTGTTCGGAGAACGTAAGCGATCACTTTCGTGCCACCAGGACGTCATAGCACAGAGGTAATGTGGCGTCCCGCGTCCGACAAATACGTCTCAATTAGTGCCGCACAGTGGCGCGGACGCGGCGTGGGGGACAAAATTAGTCGACATAAATTATGTAGCTTAAAAAATCCCTTTGATGCATATTGGAAATGTTTGGCTATTAGAGTAATATGTTTTCGTTACGCGAGTTTTTGGTATAATTAAAAGTTAGGTCATTTAGTTCGTAAATAGATTATGCATAACTGGTAGGTAAAAGAGCCCAGTATTGTACTAAAATTGACGGCAGTCCTAAATATAAGTTCTTTCTTATAAGGCCTTTAAAAGGCACATACTTATATACATACAGTTCTCAATAATACTTACATGTACTACCGTGATTTCAAGGCAAGCATCAGCTGGCAATACTGGTATTCAGAAGAAACCATATCGGCTGATAAATATTGCATGTGTTTTAGACTCCCTAGTGAGCTCGAAAAATGCGACCACACACTCGCAAATGCCACCCACAAGAAACCAATTCTTCAGTCACCAACATTCACAAGATGTTACATATTCCAGCAATTTGTCTGTAATCTATTTCGTCTAGCCCACAGTGCGAAATAACGTGGACGTATGGGCAAAAAATGCACGCGTCTTGATATAAATATGCCAAAAAACTAACACTCGAGTGTGTTAACCGCTCGTAGTGACATTTCTGCCATCATTGACTCCTCATCTTGAGATCAACCGGTTTGCCCGGAACAAAATTGTATTATAGCTTTTATGCTAAAGATTTTAAGGTTGTTAATATCTCAGGAGTTTCATTCTAAAACGGTAGATATTCTCCGGTTTTTGTGAGAATGCAACGTCGCTAATATATCTGTCAGCCGCGCGTTGTTGGATCCCCGTTCGTGAACATGTGGCGGTGATTTGTTTGGACCGCACACACTTTTTTGTTTTTCCTTATTGTTATTGGGCGCCGAAATGTTTGTAATAACTTCACTCATTCAAAACTCGTAAAACTATTAAGAGAAAGTTTTATATGCGTATCGTGACAGCAGCACTATTAAGTTATTTGGGCCCGCATTTAAAAAGACGCTCGAAATTTTATTCAGAATCAAGAATATTGAAGCTTAAGACTGGTTTAAATATTGAAATTTTATCACTCATAGGCTCTTGAGCATTAATAGAGCTTTTATTTTATTTTATTTATTATTACAACCAACAAGACTAATCACACTTTGTTTCCAATACAACAATATTAAATGTGTGTAGATTAGAAGACATAAATAAAGCCCAAGGGTAGCACCTCTCAAATATGCAAAGTGGGAATACTATAAGTATTGAACTTTACTTTTGTTACTAAAAATTTCATTCTTACTATAAAAAACGTTATTATTTGTGTATCGCATGTACTTACATAAAGCTAACATTAAAATTTTAAGAACAGCTCAACGACTGCATAACCCAAAGGTAAACTGGATGAGAATGCCTTATGGCATTAAGTTCGCCTAATGTTAATATTTTTGGCATTGAAGTATAAATAAATAAATAAATAAATAAACGACAGGCATCGGACTATAAAAAACGCGTTTTACTCACAGTAGTGCATCATAATTTTAAACTTGACATTATACAATTTGAGTCACAATTANGTAGCCTCATAAAGTCACCCCAAAATTACCGTCGGTTCATCCTAATCACACTATTAAACGATCGTCTCTCATGCTATAAATATCTCTCATTCACGGGTAAATAAAGTGAGAAGCCGACAAATCTCCCGGCTCGTCCCACAGTCATATGTCTTTATTCTGTCTAATAACAATTTAGGCAATTATGTGACAAAAGGAAGTGTTTCCGAGCACTGGGGCGCGGTCCCCCGGGGCCCCGGGCCCACATTATTGCCATTAGGTGATTTATACGATCGCTACCAGATCCTGGTGTTTACGCGAGCAATCGACTGGAAATACATGATATTTCTTGCCGAAAAAGAAGGCATTGAAAACTTTTGACGAATCGGTCTGTAGTTTTATGGCTATTGAATTACTGTCTGTTTTATTGCTATTGATATCAGTAATGTTGCTTTATTGATTCTCTTTTCTGTAATTTTTAGAAAAAAATTTAATTTCTTTCCCAATGGTTTTTACTTATACCTATTACTGACAAACAGGTTTATTCCCACCACTACAACTCTCTCCTATAGGTTGATTTATTTATCGATATGAAGTATCTACACAGGTACGTTTTATCGGTTACTTCAAAACACGTTTAGATAATTCCAATTCAGTTTTTTTAATACCAATATCAGTCTCCTAAAAAACTTTATCACCGTCCGATTTTAAAACCCGAAAGATGCATGTAGCAAAAACAGCAATAAACAAAATCGGACTAATAATTCCATTGCCATTGGAATCAAAGCCTCTCCGGTGGTCTGTGTCATTATTGACAGCTCGTAATTATGCCGCTGGGTGTCAGATAATACATCATCACGATCCCAAAGGTGTATTTAGAACGTTATCCATCATGATGAATATGTCACTTAGTTTTTATCACGATCAAATGTGTGCAGGTTTATGGGTTTTTTCACAAAGTTTTGCAATGGTTTTGATTGTTACGCGTTTCTTGCACTGCTTCTTCTCGGTATAGGTTATGAAGTAGGACCAGTACCTAGGACGTGTAAAGGAGCTTATAGCCAAATTTCAGTATCTTAAAGGACTCTACACAACAAGCCTGCCGACAGCCCTGCTTGTTTTCGGCGGCTTTATTGTAAAAGAATCATTTTGACAACATAAAATATGTCACTTATGTTGGCGGGTTTGATATGTAGTAGACTGCATTAATACACTCATCCTTTCAGGCGTTGTTATTGAAGTGATTTTTCATATTACGTCTTCTAATTTCTTGACATGATTTAAAAATACGAAATCTTTGTTCAAACTTTTCTTTCATTTCTAAAAAATTACCGGGCATTTGTTTTTAAACCGTTAAAATCACCATAAACAGTAAATTTCGTTAAAAAGCCGCTTTGTAATGCACAGTGTGTCGCATCCAAAATTTATTGGGCGTCGATTTCCCGCGCCATAAGCCCGCACTCGGCTTCGCGAATAATCGTTGATCGCGATTTATGTCCCACCGCGCGGCGATCCGACGCACTGTGCACTGTGGGAAACGTATAAATAAACATTGGCACTAAGAGAAAAACAAATATATACGAGTTATTAATATAAATGCAAAAGTTTTTACCATGCCTTTAGCCTCTTATGGGAACAACAATAATGATTTTTCTATAAAACTACTATCCTCATATTTATTATTGTAACATTATTTACAGTGAAAAGTTCGTGTAATTATTTTTGAAAACGTGCCTATTAAAACGAAAAACCAATTAATTATCTTAATGAGAATCGTGCAAACACAATTATCTAAGTAAAACAACAATTAAAATCATAATGCGCGTAAAACTAAATTGTCAATTTTATTGCCCAATACAAGAGAGATGCACAGTGGTTCGGGACCGCGGCGGAGCGAACCAAAACGCAGTAAATAAAACATAAAATAAAGGGAGGCAATAAACTCTAGTGGCACCTCAGAGATCTAAATGGTTTGTTTTGACTACTTGGACTGGAGAGCCATTAAAAAAGTTATCAGTTAAACTTCAAAGTGAGTGTTTTGGTTGCCGTACCTAAGCTCAGTCGGGACTATCAAAAGTTAATAATCTCTTTCGGCTGGCTATGTAACTGATATGTTAATAAAACTATATTATTTACAAGCTTTATTGCATTTAAATGTTTAGATATGATTTAAGTTATTTATTTTTGATTATAGCACTTTGCTCCAAATAATAGGGTTGTGATAAAAAGATGTGGCGCTTGAAACTTAGTTACCTTTGTCAGCCTTTTGTTTATTGTAGGAAATGGTGATGATGATAATATTGCATTTCAACAATGTGACAACAAACTAAGTGTAAAAAAATTAAACTCATAGCAAACGTTAATACGACTATGATAAACATTTAAGTGGTATGTTTTGTACGACAGTTGTAAATCTGTTATCTAGTAATTGCTCTGCAACACCGTGTTTTACATTGTAGCACTAATCGTGGCGCATGTAAGCACAGTGTGCAAAAACGCGTATATTTCTCACCCTTATGTCGGTTTGACAAGATTGAAAATTCACTACTTTTTTTACAGACTGTATCGCGATGATTGTTGAATCATTGTTCTTAATCAACGTGTATAGAGGAAGGCGAGCCTGCAATTTTCACTGAGATCTCTATCTTAATACCATACCTAAGCGTTTAATGCGTACATAGTATGGTTTTACAGTCATTTGATGAAAATTGCAGTGACCTCGCACTTTACATGATGTGCACCAGCGTTGCCAGACGTCCCGATTTTGGCGGGACGTCCCGATTTTTAAATCAAATTTAAATATCCCGCGCGGGACAGGCTCTGTCCCGCTTTTCGGAGAGAGACACTCACTTCATCAGACTATTGTTTGAAACTCCATATTATTCTAAAGAATAATTTTTTTACTTCGATTTTTGTTTTTTTTTTGTTTTTTTATTCTAAAGACGAATTTAACGATAGAGTAAATCGGATTTAAAATATTATTTTTTTGTTAAAATACATTTTCTATGGCTACTTTTGCTATCTATTGTCACGTAAACGTAATTTTAAGTCAAATAAAAGGACCTTTGATTATAATTATACGTTTTTTTACTATGTCCCGCTTCTGACGGAAGAATCCCGCTATTTTCACTCAAAAAGTACGAAAGTCCCGACTTGGCGAAAAAAGAAACTGGCAACGCTGATGTGCACCCACAATGTAATTTAACAAGGATTTATTGTATCGCGATGCTCTTTTTAATTTGTTTTTTCACTGAAAACAAAGGTTCATTTCATATAAATATAAAGCAACAATAACATATAATAATTTAGCCAATATCTTTTGTTTTATTTATTACAGCAAAAGCTGGATGAAAAAAATAAGGAAATCATGGACTTTAGGGCTTATTCCTTACGGCTGGCAGTGGATATTTGCCGAAGATGATGATGAATCTACAATTCATTGTTTTAAATAAATAATTAGATGAGCCAAAATATAATTCGAAGTCTTGTGAAAAAATACTTACCTAGGTTAGAAATCCAGGCACTAATGTCTTCAGCCTAACGAGAATTTTATTGGCGTCCGACACCAATCTATTTTTAATAACCCTTGTGAATTAAACTGGATTATCAGACATTTTGCCGACACCATTCCAAACCAGTTCGGAAATTGCCGGTACGCTTTGAGGTTATTATTTAATTAATACAAAGCTGTTTACAATGAACGTTGACTTTGATTGCGTTAAAAATATAATCGTGGATCATAATTATTAGTTTTCAATTTACAAAATAAATATCTCGTTCCTGTAAGTAAGTAATGTATAGTGGCGTGTATACTCTGGCGTTCTTATGTACTGTATAATATACCTATTGCATAATAGGTAGGTATAAGTGTGATTTTGCAACAAAAAATAGTATCATGATGTGCAGCTATCGACTGTACTTTTTTTTTAAAGACGGTGTGAGACGAGTAGCTTTCACGAAATCAAATAATATTTATTGTCGTTGTCCAAAATCTTTATTGAGACTAGTTAAAAGCTACATTTTCAAAACAATCTTATCTAAGCAATTTTGTTCAAAATTTCACTAGATGGTGTCCCAATTTCCATACAGAACAAAGCAATTATGCCCCAAATTTGACGGTTCGCGTTTGAAAGACAGTGGTTGATAAGCATCAGTCGTTAGGCTGTCACGGTGCTGCGCTAACTGCCGCGGCGCACCACGCGCGAAGTTTATGTCTGGAGACGCCGCGTTTTTGCACCACTGGGCGTTTTAATGTGCCGTTACGTAAGATGTCGTATTTTTTTATATGATACAGACACAGGATGTGTATGGAATTGTGTAATTTCTCAAGATAATTGCTAAAAGTAGTGTATTTTTTCTTTCTTTCTTTCAATTCAAATCAGAAGCTAAAAACTAAATCAAGCTTAGGGCTGATTTTTCAATCGTCAGATATATTTTAACTGCAGAATAAACTTGTCATTTTGACATATTTCCCATACTGAAACTGTCAATGTGCCAAACTTATTCTTCAGTTAAAAGTTATCCGACGATTGAAAAATCAGCACTTAATCGTATACTCCATTAATGAATAAAGTGACATTAGAATCATAAAACAATTTTGAAATTCTAATTTATCAGCGACACCTAAAATACATAATATACTTAGGTACAATACAAACAGTAGGTATAGCGGTAATAATGAAATGAAAAATGAAAAAAAATCACAGTTATGACGCTTTTAAAAACACTTGAAATAATTACCCAAAATTATAATTTTTGTTTTAATTCTACAAAAGTGTACTTTGTATTCTTTCCTACAATTAAGGAATATTATTTACCGACTAGTCAGAAAAGCATACTTTGTATTATTTCCTACAATTAAGGAATATTTACTAGTCAGAGCCAATAGCGCCAGCCGAGTCATTACGCTAACCGACGCGTGCAAGTTTTTGCCGTGTCGCCGTGTTTTTGTCCACTGTGCGCTTTTTCACGAAAGTACTGTTACGGCTTTTCAAACCGTGATCTATTAGAGCGCCTTTGATTTATGTAGCAGCGGAATTTTGGCGCCCGCTTTGATTTTGCCGACGGGTTAAGAAAAACTCGTAGCAATCAGACTGTAGCAAGTTAAAGAGCAAAGATAGACCAAGGTTAAAATGTTAGCATCATACGAGACTATGTAGAATGTAGATTATTTTGAAAGAAGAAACAAAATACCAAAAAAACGGTAGATAGTAAACACACATTAGCTAGGATAAAATCACTTACGCCCGTATTCACAAACATTACTATGAGGTCTCTCAGTGCGCGTGGACGCACAGGGTGACAAACGTACCAATCACAGAGCTCCATTCAAAGCTATGCGTTCGATTTTCTGATTCACTTAAAAGCAAGCATCGTTTATGAATCGGGCGTTAATAGTAGGTATGTTTTCTGAAAACGCATCTTACACACTTCGATCTCCGTTGACAACATTGCTATTTGGGAAATATTGTGGGACTTATAAAAACTCCTAAAATAAATTAATATGTATTTATTCCATTTGAAAATGGCATGAATGAACCCAAGACTTGTCAATCAATTAAAAGCCGCAGTCAAACAGTAGCGCCCTCTATCAACCCGTTCCTGAAACCAAATTTCGTACTCTCAATATGTCGTCGCATTGCAAATGACGTCTGAATAACAAGCGCGCTACAAGATTGTTTGCCATTTATTCAATAGTTCAGCAATTAGGACTCGTCATCTGGGGGGAATGTGGGCTAATTTATGCCATACTAATTGTGGCTAATGAGACATTGTGCCATGCTGGCGTGGGCCCAAGGACTAGTCAAGAGAGAGCAAACAACCCATTTGAGTAGAGCATTGGTTCTATACGAGTTATATGACGCATGAAAGCTGAAATTCATTTTTCTTTTCTTCTTTTCCTTCAGTTTTAGATAGTTATAATTTCAAAGGTATCAATTAATATTGAGAATGTTTTGTGGAATCTTATTTAGAAGCCAAACGATATTTTAGAAGCTTATTATGCTTACAACTTTTTTACCTAAGTGTCCCAAAAAGAGATTCATAGTATAAAAAAATATTTAGGTACGTTTCTATATTTTTTGGAAACTTTCAAGATAAACAATTGTAGAGTACTGTAGGCAAGACGACTTATTTTCTAATTTAAATCTTATACATTAATTAAATACACTTTTCCGAAATTGGCACCGCATGCATCTAAACAAAAAAACGTGGAAATAAGACTGCTGATAAATTAGAAAATTTTCAGCAAGTTTTTCAGCGCGCCTGTCTTCATGTGCCAAAATGACTTGTCTGTTCTCTTTGAGCTATGCAATCGGCCTTAATGCGAGCGTGCCACGCTACAGTGAATTAATTTAAACAATTAATCATATGTGCTATTAATTAATTGTGCTGCAATCAAAATGGCCGCCGAGTTTTTCCCGCGCGTTCTCAAATGATAGGTGAGTGATGGCCCTTCACTTGCAGGAAGGCAGTGCAACTTTTTACATGTTCTTTTATATTTTAATTTAAGACAGAAAGGAAAACTCTACTTATATTTTGGTTCGTTACAACTCTACTTAGTAAAGTTCATGAATTCGTTTTTTGAATCAAAAAGGCAGTCAGCATGTGTCATGCTCTAGGATTTTTAATTTCATTAATTACTTTCAAAATCAAAAGATAATTGAATGTAAATTATGTAGTTGAAATGACAATTGGAAAAACAGTTCCCTAAAGTCGACACTTACTCTACTAACTTTGCTTTGAGAGCCACATAGTATCTCTAGTATGTTGTCATGTTTAACTTTATTTATTTTCATTATCAGAAACCAAATGACACCCACAGCTGGACAAAGGACAAGGATCTCCATAACTACCAAAGACAAAAATTATTATTAAGAGCGTTTACGCGAAGCGCGGCGTTTCAAGGGGCATCATTGGAAATGATTCGCGCGCGGCGTTTTTTAACAGTTTTCAAATGTTTATAGGAAAACAGTAACAATGAATTATATATCGTTTCAAAGTAAATATTTTAAAGAAGATGTTATTTTATTATATTAAGCTATTTTATGTTGAATTAGAGAAGAATAATGGTGTAAAAATCACATAGATTTTTGGGTATTTCACGTACTTTGAATTTGTGATTTCTTATTGTAAAATGCTTAAATCTAAGAATTTTCTCAACTAACTATTTAGATGATGAAATTACCTAATTATTTATGCCTATAACATATTTGCAATATAACTGGTTAATGATTGTATCGAGTTGAAAAAGTACTGTTTTTGCGCCAAACGGCGTAAACGCTCTTAAGGTATTAAAAATCAAAGTAGGTATCATCCAATGCAGCGATAGAATAAGCTTGACCACATTCTCACGAATCGCTGTTCACACGGAGACCTAATAATATCATTACGTCTAAAAAATATCACAATATTTGGGCGCTAGACCACAATACTTTTGTAACAGCCCGTCCTGCTCACTCTCTCGGAAAACTGTCCCAAACGAAAGAGAGGAACGACGTAGAAAAACGCAAACCGCGGCACGTATGTCCTCCTGGTGTTACGGCCCGTTGAATTCGATTATTTTTACAGAAATCGATTGGGTGCCGATAAACGATGAGAACTCGATTATCGATGAGCGATTGTTGGTAACAAAACGGTACTCGCATTTTTCTTCTTGCAGCTTCAATGGTTTCGTTTGATACCAATAAATCAAAATAGGTAACTGTTTCAAAATTGAAACGTGCACAAAAACTTTTAACACCTTTTTTAGGTTTTTGTCTTCTATTATCCATTACATATCAGTTTTTTTCTTCCAAAACAAAAGTAAGGATCTTTTGAATGTAACTTGAAGATGTTTATCATCATCGCTTTGATATTTTTATGCAAATCGCAAAAAAAAAATCAATAAAGCACTCAAAACCTGTTAATTCATTTGCCCAAAACCAAAATTATGTAACATTTTCGTAACAATCTTCCATAACTATTAGCTATCCAAACCTTGCGACTTATCTGTATTTACCAAACAGTCCTTATTTGTTTACTTGTAAAGTGCCTACTCGAAAGTTTGTGGCGTAAAAAAGTCCCTTAACCGGATACTTATCCCTAATTAAGAAGGCAAAACAGTCACGGATGAAAGCCGGGCGGCGTTACAAAGCTACCCGTGCCTTTTAGAGATAGTACTTAGGTAAGTATTTTTTGTAGAAGTTAGGTAGGTACTTATAGAGTAATTCGTACTTTCTGTAAACAGTGACTAAAAGATCCTTATTTCGTTAAGGAACGCTACACACCTAATTAAATTACACCTGTGAACATTCCTGAAAGCGCCATCCTGTTGAAAACACTCAAAATTAAATGTGAGTCTATTCTAGAAAATAAAATCTACAATAGGAATCGAAATCCAACCAATCAAAGATCTTTCAAATAAATATTTATAAGCTATTTAGTTATTATGTTATCTACCACTGAAAATTCCTATCTAAATCGTTCAGTGGACAACTTTAGACTTCGGTTAGGGCAGAACACTATTTCCCAATAAATAAAATCCTTCAAGTTGTACATCTTCTTTCACATCTAAAGCAGTTATAAAAACGCCTTTAGCCGGATACTTATCCCCAATTAAGAAGCCAAAACAGTCGCGCGTCACGGGCCATCTTCGGGCGGCGCAACAAAGCTGTTTCAATGGAGCTAGGGCTGACTCTTTTAGTTTTCAAAGACTGACGCAGAATGAGCACCTCGTAAAATGCGTTCTTTTCGTGGTGACTGACTGAGTGATCTATCAACGCACAGCCCAAACCACTGGACGGATCGGGCTGAAATTTGGCATGCAGGCAAATGTTATTACGTAGGCATCCGCTAAGAAAGGATTTTACGAAACTCCACTCCTAAGGGGGTAAAACGGTATCCACGCGTACGAAGTCGCGGGCGGCCGCTAGTATAATATAAACAAACCCTTTATTTACTTGAGCTCACAGTTTACCCCTCGCACCAGTCGGTCACTTTAAGCGATTAAGTCACTTGATCTTGGTTGGTTACAAAAATATTTTTAATTGGTTCTCTATACAAACTTTCTAATCATATTTCACTCTCAAAAATATTTTTGCGATAAAACTTAGACCATAATCTTTCTCCTAAGTTCCAGTAAGGCATAGAAACGTAACAGAAAAAATTACTTTCTTAGGATAATATTACGTGTTTTACTAACTAGGTCTAAAAAACTGATCTCAAGTAAAAACCTACATTGAGAAAATTATTTCTTATGGATTGAAATATCAGGTAGCCTAGTATTAGGTCAAAAGGAAACCACACACGAAATAAGATTATGGGAAGTTTAAAAAACATATGTTTTACTACCCGATAACTTTGTAGTTCATACGTATTGACAACCCTAACTGAGAGCAAATGCTCCATGCCCTAAATCCTCCCGTTCGGCCGTGAAGCCCGTCGGTGTTTTGATACCGTCTGTCTGTCTGTCACACTTACAGACTAGATATATGTGGCCGATGACAAAAGCTTCTTTAATTATATGACGAATATTCTTACGAGTGCTTTAATGAGTTTTTTTAACGTGATTTATTAATAAACGGAATCGTGTTTTGGGAACGATGCTAATTTAAATGTGATTCTTTGTAACTGTCAGCAAAAGGTTAAGTTGACAATATTGGGAGCTTTCTGTTGTATTAGTATTGCTACAAGCTACAAAGTTTTGTGCTTTATTATAAGCTGAGCTTAGGTCATAAATTAAAAATATGTATTTATGTGCTCGTCATTACGATAAAATAGTATAAAACAAAGTCGCTTTCCGCTATCTGTCCCTTGTATGCTTAGATCTTGAAAACTACGCAACGGATTTTGATTCGGTTTTTTATACATAGAATGATTCAAGAGAAAGGTTTATTATATTGTATACTTTGCACCCGTGCAAAGCCGGAGCGGGTCGCTAGTATTAATAAGTACGAATCATTTTCCCTTAGGTACATACCCTTAGGTCCCTAGTCCCTAATTATGTAATAAATTAGTCTGCAAAATTGCATCTATTTTCCCTTACTCAGTGAAAAAACTTAACTACTTATTATGTACTTAATTAATTATCTTCGTTCCAACTGGACCAACCACTTTACTTTTTTTAAGCTCACATATTTTTAATTTGTGCACCTGGACTAGTTTTAGTACATACCTTAATTACCTACTTTATTTCATTATTATTTTTGTAAACGCCATAAAACTGAAAGACATAAATCTTTGTACTTAGGTAAGTACAACGTTCATTTGCCGTTTCCATTTAAAATGAGGTAAAAAATTAAGTATCTCTTAAGGGTACATAACAATGCAAGTGCTAAAAGCAGGCGTTGCTATACCAGAGCCTTCCTCTCACAAAATGGAGGGTAATCAGCAGACTAATTACCCATATGGTGCCTACCGCCATATTGTATTGCAAAGAGTTCTTAAAACTGTAAAATAACACTTTGTTCACCTCAGAAACATCACATAAAGCAAGCACATACGTTATTGTAAAACTGGATAAAAGAAACAACACTCATAAATTTATTTAAAAAATTTAATGTTTCGATTGGTTCACAATGTCTTACAGTTGAATTTTCTTGGTGTATTTATTTATTTCAAACTTACATACACTTAACACTGTACAAATTTAAAAGGCCAGGTGTAATACCTAAATAAAGGTACAAGAACTAATTTAAAACATTTTAGAGCAGATTTTACTACAATTTGATGACTGTGTTTACAGGATTATATTACTTCACATAGAGCCAGATTATTACTAGGTGATAGTGATGAATACCTACCTATAACAATTTAATAAATAAATAAAAATTGTATCTTTAAATAAAACACACCTTAAAACAGGGTTATTAAAGGTTTATCAGACGATAGATAAAACTTTATTCATAAGTTTTTAATAGAGCTAATTTAATACATTAGCAGTGTTATAAAATTACGAACCAAATACAATAATTTATATTAATAGTGAGATCATTATATCTTGATCTAAATCCGGTATTATGACATAAAATCAAGAATAAATTTAAGTCGATTAGTTTGAATTAGATGACAAATTCGGAGATATGTAAAGCCAGTATTTTAAGTAAATAAAATTAAAATTTATTCAATCACGAAAAACGTCTACGATTATATTAATTGATAATTCCTTGTGGCTCATGTTACTAATCATTTAACCCTTTGTTAACTAAAGGAACCAAAGCATAACTTTTCAGTCCAAAAATAGGGAAAATTAATGAAAAGCAGCATTTTAAAACTTGAAGTTTACTACTATCTGAAGTCCGTTATAATTAATTGACATCATACTTCAATCGTAACCTGTAATCTACCAAATAGATTTTACCAAATGTGTCGGTAAAACAATAAAAATGACCGCCATTATTATCAACCAGCTCATTCGTATGCAAGCAATCAACTGTATTTCTAATTTGGTCGGGTTACACCAAACACCGTCATTACGGGCGGTTTCTATGATTGCATCGTATTGCAACGTTTGATAACATCGAAGGCTTTCTTAAGGGTTAACTACGATATCTTGGCTGAATCAGCAATTTAAAAAATAGTAAATAAAATTCTGAGTATGTTATTTGAGTTTTAAAAACAATGGAAGAGCACTTATGGGCTTTTAAAGGGCGAGTATTATTTCTTTTAATTTTAAAGTTATAGAATAATAACCCTTAAATATGTACTTACAATATTATCAGTACAATAATCTCGTACGTCGATAAGTTTAAAGTTCTATGTTTAATTGTATATTAGGTACTAGCTGTGCAAAAAAATTACACGCCCCATTCAGGGCAGAGACTTGCAGTACATATTCTAGGAAATTAAGTACCCAATACCTTAAAACACACCCTACTAGTACTTAATGGGTAATTAACCTAGTACCTATTTATAATCCGCGCCCATGTCGATAAAAAAACTTTGTACTAATTATTGATATCTAGCCACAAAAAACCGCAATCTTCGCTTCATTTTACCTTATTCAAAGACCTATTTTAACTTGCAACGCACATTCACCACGAGATTAGGCAAAGCTAAATCGAATGGCCATGCTTGATCCCTTCGCAATCAATCAACTAAAAACCCTCCTGGTGCAGTCGGGTAAAAACTAAACACAGCCACACGTAGTCCCGGTTTGCTACGGTGCTCTCGGCACAATGGACCCAGGATTGGAAGAAAAACGTTTTTCAACAAATTCCAGATCTGGGATCCGCATAACAAGGTGTGCGATGGAAAAAACTGTAACTGAACATTCAATTTGTGGTTGTTAGCGCGGTGTTGAGACCATTGTTCGGGTGTCACGAGTGGGGTAGGTTGTTTTGCGCGCATGTGAAACGAATGGTTCAATTGCATTTAGAAGGTCTTGGTTGATTTACTGCTGATAAGAAGAATCTTATAATACATTTATATGTATTGCATGACCAGTTTGATGAGCGCCAAATCGAACAAACTATAGCGTGCGAGCATTGTCTTCTTGGAAATCTAATCATATTTTGCCATGATTAAGCATGATAGGTACTATCAATCAGTTCAATAATTATTAGTCATCGAACAAATGGATGGAGAAGCGTATTATGTTCGATACAATCCGTCAAAAACGTGCGGTGGATGATTTACCAACATTAGTGAAAAATTCTTCGCAGATACGCTAATTAGGATGTGTTAGTCGTAGTACCTAGATGCTATGAATATTCCCAAAGCTACCTATTAATATTACCCTCAAGGAAACATTGAAAAAACTGATTTGATCCCGCGACAATATCAACGTGTATTACGAATTCACATCCGCCGAAGTCCGTAAATAATTAACATTCCTCTCAATTCCGACCTGTAATAAATTTACCATCCGAAAACTGCATCGGACGTGCGTAACCAACCGGCTAACGTCTGCTACTTCATCGATTTAAACTTGCATCCAACTCAAGAATCGACTTTAATCCTGCAGATCAACACCCTTTCCTGCCGTACATAGAGGAAGAAACTAAACTTCAGAACAAACTCCGTAATGGATACAGCCTAAAGAGATCTCGTCGCAGCGGCAAAAAGTTCGAATCAAAGCGGAGGTCAGACGCTTGCTCCTCACATACGAAGCCCTACGTGATGCTATTGAGAAATTAATTAAACCACCCATGACAGTACAAAACGACAAACCCAAAAACGTCTTTTAGTGCATCTCCCAAGAGCTATTCTATCGCTTTTTATAGACGTTCGTGCAAATCAAAACATTCAATTGACACATTTAACAAACAATGCTGCAGTACATACTAAATTACACTCAGCAAAAAGTGTGGGCGTACGATTTAACGATTATCGTTTAGATTGGAAACTTATAGACTACAATAAATACGTGCCAGACGACAGCGAAGTGTCATTATAAGGGTTTTATGCTTTTATAGTACCAAAACAGGCCCTTATGCCTTCAGAATCGGTCTTAATTAAATCGAATTGAAGACACGTTCAACTCTTTGATTAATACTCGGAGGAGGAAATCGTCAAACCGCAATTCCGAGTACAAGAGATATGTCACAGCTCTCGTCAGGTGCCTCAACATTAAGCATCACCGAGTCCAATTGGATATTTTTTGCGGCGAACCTAACGATGTCTTTTGGTCCGACTCTTTTTTGGCACTTTTCGTGTTTTATACATTCCTAATTGAGGTCGGATTCGCTAAGGATGCGATTAGGCCATGATTAATACAGATGTGCCGTTTTGCCGTCGGTATTTTACATGTATTTTATAAATGAATTGGCTTTTGTAATTCTTGAATTGGACGTGACGGTGACCGAATGGAATTTGGCGCGTAATAAAAGCGCGGCCATTTTGATTTTTGGGTCAATTTCCCAAACACATTTTTTGAGCGGCGTAGCTGAAAATCATATGTTTTTTATGACATAGAACTTTGATTTTTTTTTACACGAAAATATACAGAGGTTCCATTTTGATGACAACATTATTAATGAGTATTTTCTTTTACAAATTCGACAAAAAATAATTGAACTAAGCGTTTCTAATTTTGGTGCAGTGTCCACATCCTTAATTTCTTACAATATGTATTTTTTTAGCTGAAGATCAAAACAGAACTTAGGGAAAAAGTATATTTTTGGATTATACAATCTATCTATTATCTAAGATTACCAAATTAAGCAAGTTTCCCAAATAACTGTGATTAAGTCACGTCCTTAAGTTTTGTCCGCGAAAAATTTATGATTTTGGTGTCAATAATGAAATAGCTCGTCAGTTTCTTTAAAGATCAAACAGGATTTAAACACTCCCATCATTCGTTAGGTTTAGTACCGCCCCCGCGAGCAGTGACGGCAGACGGGTGCAAGACCTCTGCGTCTTCCCGCCAAAAACGTAAATGTGTTGTTTTTTTTTAACAAAAAAATTAAAACCGACGCCAACAATCACTTAAAAGTAGAAAATAAGTACGTCGTTATTTATTTATTAGGACAATATACCATGATTAATATTTTTGGAGTCGGTGCTGGTAAATTTAAAACCATTTCTTGAGCTTGGCACTAAGATATGACCGACTGACAGCATATTTTCTAATATTGGTGCTTTAATATAAATTCTGGTGTTCTCTTAATTTTGGTGTAAGGAAAATCTAAAAAACTACTGGACAAAATTTAATGTCTTAATCATTTTAGAAACAGTATAAGTTTCCAATAAATTTGATCTATAATTAAAGAATAAAAATACACAAATAACAATTTCCACCAAAATTAGGCAAAAATATGCACTTGTTGAAATTCACCCTTTTGCGTTCTTTCAAAGGAAACTTTTTAATTTGTGTTTTTAGTGTGTGGTGTGTAAAGCAAAGGCGTTGCGATGACAATGCTAGGCAGTTGCGTTAACGACGCCGTATTAATGCGATATTTTATTAATACCTGCGGTTGACCGCGCACTCTTGCGCATCGAAGGTGTGATCTCATACGACCACGGAGGTACTCTCTTTTATGACCATAAACAATTCCAAGTTGGTCAATTTACTTCGTGAACTTTTTGGTTTAATATTCAATCATTAACCTTATACTTTAAAGCTACTTAGGTTAGGATACATACATCATAATATTACGCCTATGACATAATAAATTAGCGCCATTAAACGCTAGCGTGTCACGTTAGCTCTAATGTAAACAGAACTGACGTAATCTGTTTATTAAACGTGAAAAAAAAGCTTAACTAATTAACAAAGGCCGTTTAGTGCGCCACAGCCATAAAAATAAACGAGTTAATTTCAAAATAATTACTTAAAACATTTTAAAAGTAGGGAAATATGCAAATAGCGAAAATAGGGCGAACGCAACCGGATGTAGAGATACCGCCATTGTTTTCGTATCTCCATTTCCGTTACGTTTATTGACGTTTCGAAAGAAACTTCAAATTAGCAATAAACATAATAACATGTATTCAACACTGGTTAATTGCAATCAATGTGTATAAACAGTTATTCAAAGTTTTCCTAAGCGAAGCAGGATGATAAAGCCGTTAGGGGTTTATGTGCTTCATACACAAACGCCAAGAAACCTACTTGATTGTTTTTTTTCCTGAATCTACCTACTTTAAATTACTTACGATTAATACTGCTTAATCGAATGGACCCAATTAGAAGAGACTTCAGAAGTGACCTTTAAAAAATTTGGCCGTAAAAATTAGATAAAAATCTTAATTCCTACTGAACGTTCTTAAAAAAATTAAGAGGACCAATAAAAATCGTAGAGTCGCTCATAAGGTACTTTTACATGTCAATTTTTTTTTTGCTGAGCAAATAAACAAAAACATCCTTTACAAAGTTGACACTGATAATTTCCTTTCTTTAAAACGCTTTCGAAACGGCCCGTATATAATTGTGTGCTCGTTAAAAAATAACGATTCCAGGGTGTGTTTTATTGCTCTTTACGACTGGCAACATTTTAGCGGTGCGGGCCTTTTATGGCGGTGTCATAGACACTGTTTTAGTGTCTGATAAAGAGTCAGCATTATCAAGGAGTTGGGAGTTGCTTCACGTTATCTGTGATACCTTCACCCATAATGAGATTGTTATTGTTGTGTGAAACGGAACGACGTAACAAAGAACTTTGTCGATTATGTCTTGTGTCACATCACTATAGCCTAACTAACTAAATTAGCCTTATAATGGCGTCTATCAGGGGCGTAAAAATATATTCGAGAAAAAACAATAAAATTATTATTTATTTATTTTGTTTTTTCCAAGAATTTCCTCCCAGAATTTTAGCATTCCGGAAAAAATGGTCAGTCGCTTAATTTAATGCCAATATACGAGTAGCACATCGTCTCCTTACCGAAAGAGAAAAGTCTTAAGTGTCTAAGTAAGAGACTTTTTCAACTGAACGGACCATATATTTAAATCGCACTCTCTTTGTTCCAGATGGTCAGTCAAATCACCTCAACCTCTTCAACTCAAGGCCGCAGCCGAAGAAGAAGCGAAAATCCAGAACGGCCTTCACAAACCACCAGATCTTCGAGCTGGAGAAACGGTTTCTCTACCAAAAGTACCTGTCTCCAGCCGATCGAGACGAGATCGCGAGTTCTTTGGGGCTCTCCAACGCTCAAGTCATCACATGGTTCCAAAACAGGCGAGCAAAGTTGAAAAGGGACATGGAAGAGTTGAAGAAAGACGTTGAGAGTGCTAAGGTCTTGTCAGCACATAAGAGCTTCCTGGAAAACGTGACAGATTTGGGGATATTAAAGAAGAAAGCTATGAGCATAGGAGCTAGTGAGGAGGCGGCGACAAATCTTGTCGTGAACGCGTCTAAATGAAACGAGGCCCGCGCGATCGCGCCAGAAGTCTACAAACGATTCGATTACTAAATCGATTCAGTCGACTCAAATGAACTCATAGTGACGTTAGATGTTTTACCTTCACTAATCTAGTATTGCGTACTTCACTATTTAAACGACTGTAAATATACATAGATCAGAAGTAGTAATTGTACAAAATGAAGAAGCTTCGTTCGAAATAAATGTGATAGTTGATTTTATTATTTAAGTACTTAATATTTTATAGAGATATTCCTAAATTATTTATTGCGTCTGGACGATATTACTGATGCACTTAAAAGTGGTATTGAAAGTTATTTATTATGTTTCCAAGATACTGTTATAAGGTGATAAAGGGATGATAAAGTTCAAAATTACATTAAATTAGTCTAATATTACCTACAGCTAATGTAAACCTTACAGAATGTGCAATAATAGATTTTAGTGCATCAGTAACACTGAGCAAGCGCGCTTGTACATAATACTTGTATAATTTTTATTAGTATTAAAAGCTCTTTTAATTATAGTTATATAATGTTAATGAGATATCAAAGCTAATGACGTAGGAGGCGTCTAATCTAATTTATAATTAGTAAGCGTAATTACTAATTTTAAATTAGTATTTATACTAATTATTACCAGCATTATAGAACATGGATGTTAGTGGTAATGCATATTTTCATGTCAGTTCTCTGTAATCAAGAGAGGTTTGTACTTAACCAGTGCTTGTATGATGTATAGTATTTTTGCATTTATGTTTGTTTCGATGAATTAATGATAATAATTGTTTTAATAAGCTGATAAATGTAAATGAATTCTCCTTGCTAATAGAAGTTATTGAGTGGTCCGAACATTTCCATACTTAAGTAACTTTTATTAGTGGAGTAATTTATGCCTCTATATTCTTATTCATTGTTAAAAAGAAGATTAACTTAAGAAGAAAGACCTCATTTTGTAATAACTAGTATTTTTCATCATACTACAATGAAAAGAGAAATAATAATGTCCCAGTCCAAAATACATAAGTTTTTCTGATATTTTATGTACACTTCCTAGGTACCTAAATGGAAACCTGTAGAACTTATTTTATATAACTTAATATTATACATCACATCAAGGATTAATACTGAAAAACTAATAATCTTTAACCTATTTAAAATAATGAATTGTCCCTTAACTTATAAATAGCTACTTCTCTATAGCTATTTTAAGTTTGTAAACTAAAAATCATGCATTATGAAAACCATGTAAAAAGTTGGTCATACAGAATCAACACAAAAAGTCCCTTTGAAGCAAATGTTTAAGAATACTATGTATTTCCAAAATTTTCCCTAATTCCAAAGGGTTTTGTAATGTGTAACTGTATTTTTCCTTTCTGCCTCTACTGTGATATTTCTTCCCGCTCTATTCCTCGCTGAAAATTATCGTGTATTCTCTTCTTTACATAACCCCAGGTAGAGTTGCCAGGATGGCGCAAGACGTCCCTATTTCTTAACTAACCTCTTTTTCCTTTAATGTAAGTAAGGATGAAAATTAAATAATTCATCTGTAAGCTTCATGACAAAAAAATTACCTCAACATTTTCATATCTTGTCATGAAACCTGGTTCCAATTTTTCCAATAATTTCAACCGTCTATCCTGATTTGACAAATAGCAACTGGCAACACTATCAATAAGTACAGATGTCAGCAATCAAGTTAAACATTTTTGAATCTTATCCAGTTGCAATGAGAGCTATTTTGCAACAAAATGTAGAGAAGACACCCCATAAACTAATTAGTTTATCAAAACAGACTTAGGCTGAGTTACACCACCTTCTTTGACTGTAACAAACGTCAAAAATCTGTATAATTCCATACAAAAAGCACCGGTTATCATTATAGTTACCGTTAAAGTTACATGGTGCAACTCACCCTTAGTCGGCCTATAGTTTAGTCGGGCTGTTAATCAGTATGAACTTGTATAGAAGTGCGCACATTACACCGATTTGGTATCGGCCGACTCCTCAATTCCTCAAACAAATTGAAAGCCGACCAAACTGTCGGCCGACTAAAGGACGTAGCACACTTGTCAACCCGGAAAGTAACTGTATCAACTCGAAGCGGTCAGTATTATTTTTATAAAACTCCATACTGTAACGCATACTTATTGTAAACGCCTCACCTCCCGATTGACAGCACGTGACAGGCGATGACAGCTCGCGAAAGGCAATACGGTGTTGATCCCTTTCCGAGTTGATAAGCCTGCTATGACCTTAAAAGTCAATAGTCTGCCGGGTTAAATGCGTCAGAGAAGAACTTATACAACTTATCGATATATTCTAACTAATTAACCAATAGTGGTATCTATCAGCCGAACGGCAATTCTTGTTCCTAAAGTTACTTACTACCAATTGTTTAATATTAAATGTAACTTTTATACATTTACGCACTGGACGAACGCGTCGAATATGTGAATATACTTAGTGTAAATAAACGATTATGTGTTCTTAAAATGCAGTTCTTTGTTTTTTTCATCCCTCTTTACAATACAACCAATATTGCCTTAATGAATCGGTGTTGTACACTGTCTGAATCAAGATCCAAGGAACGCGGGTTCGAACCTCGCGTGCGTAGTTCGTTCTCCTTCGAACTTTTCTTGTTGCAAGTATTAGGCTGGATTGCACCATCTTATTTTAACTTTAACAAACGTCAAAAATCTGTCAAACTCCATACAAAAAACACCGGTTATAGCCAAAGTTACGAAGTTACGGTCAAAGTTAGGTGGTGCAACTCAGCTTAATGATAGATCGCCCGGTGCTTTGTCCTGCTGGAAGCTCTTCTGGAAGGACTGGTCTTTTGTTCTAAACGTCCTGCCAGAAGATTATCGCAAGTCCTGCCCGCAGTACGCAATTTGTACGTGTTTGCTTGCTGGTCCTTCCAGCAGTACGGTGACCTTCAAATTTGAACTCATCCTCACCAGAAGTAGTAAACACTTGGTTAGTGTTTATTAAATAAAAAGTCATGTCGTAGAATCATTTTGTTTAACCAGTATTTTACTTATCTAAATATATTATAAACTTGTTTATCTTCTTTCAACTTAACTAATAGGAACTATAATAAGGAACTTTAAATTAATTACTTTGGTACGTCACTTTGTATTAGAAATTACACCTATCACTTACAAATACACTACAAATTAAAAACAAAAACAAGAAATAAATTATAAATGTTTGATTAGGCTGGAATACTTCACATTCATTATAATATTATCGCCAAAATGTTGCCGACTCCACGCCCGGCGCGTCAAAATGTGTCGCGCGAGCGCGAACGCGCTGCCCCCGTGTATACTCGTGCGCCATCGGGCTCCGACTAACGGTTAGTCGCGTTTTTCGATCTTGGGCACTATTGGGTGAAAGAGAGAGAAACACTCTATTTTTTCGTGTAAATTTGAAATTTGTACAATGTATACTTACGAAACTGTGATCTTTTAATTTTGCGTCCTACCGGAAGTACTTTAAGTCCTGCTGGCAGGACTCCGGGCGATCTATCATTAAGTGTACTTTTTCTCGGAGCTTTTCAACTAGTTCAGCCTTCAGGTAGGTTTTTATTTGTAATTCAGCTTCTATCTTGGCTGTACAGGGTTTTTAGTGGTGACGTTAAGAAATGAAAATAATCCTGACTTTTCTAATTATCAAAATATTTCCTAGTATAAGGGCTACTTTCACAAAATAATGTTATCTAAGAAATAAATTCTTGTGGTTGTGACTTTATCTGCCATACAACATTAGACTCCTTATTACAAAAAAGTTAAATAGGTTTTACATTGATTTCCAGACTAAATGACAATTTAAACAAGTGTTCAACGGGCGTTTAACATTTTGTAATAAGCCCTAATGATCCTGTAACACCATCAGTTGTGAATAATTCTAAGCTCCTACTCTTGGTTCGATTCCATGACCAATTATTATTTTAGGAATATGTGTATCTGGCATTGACTGATTCATTTTATAAAATCTACCAAAGAGTTTATATCATATTGACCTTAAACACCGAAAAAAAGAAAAGAACACTCGTTGACCGCAGCGTTATTAACACTGGCCGGTAATTAAAAATATTCCATAGTTAAACTGTTCAAATTATTTATTATTCACGTAGCACTGTGAAATCCATTCGAGGCACGTAAGAACAGGCTCTACGTGGAAATTCGCCTTGTATGGCAACCGTGACTGTTGGGGGAAAGTGAACTTTATGAGGAGGTGATAAGGGGTTCGAAAGTTACGGTTTGGTCCGGGTATGGATTCGAAATGAGAGGTTGATGCGCGCGTCGCGTGCCGAAATCGGATTTGAAGTAAGGCTGGGACTACACTCACTGTAGTTACTTTATCACGTAGTTTACTACTTTTTTACCACGAGAGAGAAGCTCTTGGCCTGCATCTCACATGGAAAGTTATGATAAGGCTGAAGGTGGAATGTAAGTATATACTCGTACGTAAGTCTCTTCTACACAATACAAATTTCCTTCGTCTTTTTATTTGTATATTTATGAAAGAACCTGGATGCGGGCAGCGCAGAACCGGTCGTTGTAGAAAACTTGGGGGGCCTTTGTCCAGCAGTGGACGTCATTAGGCCGGTCGTTGATAGCAGTTGGAAGAATATGCTGAAAATTAGACTCAGTGGCGTTTCTTGAGACATTCTAGAGTCCAACAACATTTAACTGCGCTAATACTGCATAATAGATAGCTATTAAATTTTAAGTTTTGTATTATGGAACCACAGGCAATCAAAACTAAAGCGTAGAGGGAGATTTAAGCCTGGATTTAGATAAATAAGTGGAACGGGAATACTTCTTTAGTTCGCGAATCCCTCCAAACAATGTACTCCCCGCTTAAACCACGCGTTGTCAAATTACACCGGCTCTTCAAACACAAATTGTTAAAACTGTACGAGTATTAGTTCCACCCGAAAGTTTGTTATACGTTAATTGGTCGCTCACTAAAACCAATCGCCAGTGTAACCTGACCTTTCTTACCCTCATAATAAAAGGACACCATAGCTCTATCTTATTGTAAAAGTTTCTATCGTCCACGCAAAACTCGGTGATATTTAAACAGTCATTCATGGTCGTTATATCGACATCCGTAACGTGATGAACCGTACACAATAAATAATTGCCGGAACAACGCTAATCTGGCTATTTTTATTTGTTTTCTTTAATATCGTTACGGTACCTCAAGTAATTAAAAAGATATCAAATTAAACCGTTTCGAAAAAATTTGAAAACCATTTAGAGTTAAAGAAAGTTTTTATAAATGAATAGAACAAAGCAACAACATTGCAGCTCATGGTCCCAATTAAAAAGGTGTGTCACGAATTTAGTTGAAACCACAAAACTTTGCTACATCAAACGTTACATTTACAGCCTTTGTGCTGTAAAAAATTAAAGCAACATAAATTACAAAGCCGTAATTATCGCGAAAACACGTGTTATTGAAAGAAAGCCGTAATAACACACGACTGTTAATTTGCGCTTGTGAAGTAATTAACGCTGAATGATCCGGGGGTATATCTAAAGTACACGTTTCGATCCCTTCATTCGTAACTTAATACCACAATTTCGAGGCGATGGTAGGGCAAAACTCCTTTGTGATGATACCAATTTAAATAAACCCGTGCGATTACGATCCTGGAGTATTTAAATACGTCTTTCACATACGAAATTGGAGTTTTGGAAGCTCAAGTTAAGCTGGGGGTCTTGAAAAACAGTTGTGTATACGAAATATTTAAATTGGAAACGGAATAATTATGGCATACAATCATAGGATGTTATTACGTTACGTTTGTTTTAGAACCGCAATGTAAAGGTAGGAAATTTGTTTTGTAAAGGTGTTGCAAGCTGTAATTATTCTCTTGGGTTATATCATTTGTTTAATTTACGGCGTGGAAACAATTTTGGATCGCATTATGAGTTTAATGTGCCATTTCTTTTCACAGCTTGAACGTTTCATGTGAAAGAAAAATGCTAAAATGTGTTGAAAGCTTTATTCTTGAAAATACACTGGCTGATTAGAAAAAAAACAGATTTTCAAAAAACGAAATGTGCCATTGTCTAGTTTCGAATATTAGCCAGAGGTGTACGAGACGCAAAAGTTTAGAAAGATTACGAGTAATTTGACCAAAATGTTCACATCACAATCTTATTCCAATAGACAATTTGACTCCATTCCCCAATAATTCGAAATCACTTGTAGTGCCATACAAATTCTATGGGAGAGTTTCGTGTTGACAGTTTTAAAAAGTACGTCAATTGATTGGTGGTGTGTGTTGTCTATTGCAACAAAAGAAGTTCGTTCGTTCGTTCCACAATGAACGGTCCTGCGCTGCCCGCATCCAGGCTCTTCCCGTGACACAGCCATGCTCGTAGAGACAATGGCCGTTGGGGTAGGAAAGTTCTCGAGTGGCGACCACGGGCTGGACGTAGCGTGTGCAATCTCCTACTAGGTGGACCGACGACCTGGTAACAAAGAAGTGTTGCGAACTTATTGGCTACTTTTGGCGACATGAACTATTTGACGCTGACTGTAGGTACCTCTGGAAGAAAATAGAATTGTGAAATCTTTGGCTTTTTGTCACAATATTATTAGGACATCCTGTAACACGCCTTAACTCATTACCAGCAGTCCTGTCTAAACGAACTATCCAACGGTTACCGTCATAGAATTAATAGAAACATCATTTTAATTACAATAATGGCGTCAGATAATTAATTTTAGACAGGCGTCGCCGCGGGCTCCGACAGATGCGCATGGTTTTTGTGAATCGGTTTTTAAATTAAATATAATTAAACGTATTTTAGACTTATTTATGTTAAAGATATGGTGTTTAATTTGACTAATAGGATTTATATTCCTTTAGAAGTGAATAAGTGTTTCGTGACTGAAAGAGTGACTGAAAACTGAAACTGAAAATAAGCGAGAAAATGAAAAGAAAAATGATTTTCAAAATGTTACACTCAGATACGTGTAAAGCTGAAACGTTGTACACAATGTTGATAGCTCCTGAAAAAAAAAATCACCCTCTTTCTGGCGCATGTCGGATAAAAACAATAATAAAATTGCGTTCAGAAATCATAAATAAGCTTTGTAAAACTAGGTAAGTATACTTTGCGTCCATTTAGATCCTTAATGGAACCCTGAATAAAATATGACCACACATTAACGGAATTAATCGCCAAAAAAATAGACCCACATTTTTCACGGCGCATAGAGCCAAAATCGAGTGCATATCGAATCAACAAGAGAGCGAATAATAAATCATTCGCGCATTCGATTTCCGTATCGATTCGAATGCACTTCGAGTACAATCGCATGCACATAAACCTTGCTCTAATTTTGAATTTAAGACTGTTCCAAATTCAAACTTAAAATTGGAAGCGTAAAGCTGTTGATAGTTGTGCGAAAATGAACTCTATGTCAAAAAGTAGAATAAACAGGGTTGCCAAAATCGCACAATACCGTTGGAAGTGGAGTGAAATCGCAACAATGGCTGATAATGAAGTGGTTTTGTCATGTTTTTAGGCGTGCGGCATGTGTGGGTATATTAAGGCACAATTATGTTATAAATGGCCGCTTATTGGACGATTAGCGGCCGGATCGAGTCCGTTGGGAAACTAGGTTTCGTAAGCGGTACAGTCGTGGTGAGTAAGGTAAGTTGCATTTATATTTTATTGCTATGGTCAATGTGATTTTAGACGTGGGTGATTTTAAATAGCATTTTGTAGACAATAAGTACGATGACTTAAGACAACCATCGACACGTGTGAATACACAATAATAAAACATTTTCTTAGGTAAATTAAAGAAGTAAGTCATGAATACAGTTTTTCCATAATATTTCTCCATCATGGTTTCATGCAAGCTTTCTTTCTTTAAATCCTTAGGTGTTCTGCTTTAAGTTTTTATTTCGCCATTTATCGACTTTACACGATAAACCCATACATAATTGCTATTATTTTTTTTAAATCATCGTGAAGATTTTATCACGGCGCGCATCTTAGCCTGACAGGACGATATTGCTTTCTAGTGATATAATTGTCCAAGTCTTATAAGCATTTTGCACTCACCAGTACCTGTTGAGGTGTTTACGCCTTTTCCTCACTAATTGCCAGTCGGCAAGGTGACTTCAGTCGGCCATTATTAGACAATGACACGATCGTCTTCGTTTGGCAAATAATTAATACGTAATTAGCACTTCGATGACTATGGAGGCGACGTGTGATGACTGATGCCACAATGAAGGCACATCAGGTTTTATAGTTCTGTTGCATAATAGTACTTATTGTAACTGCATAAGGGTGTGTTAATGATTGCTTTGAAGCTTTGACAAAGTATCACTTTTGTATGAGTATCATAAGTATATTTTTGAAGTCTACTACTACTCTTACTGTTGCTTTGTCCGCCACATTGTTCTGAATAAAGACTTTCTTATTCTTATTCTACATACTACCGTTCGTTCATTCGTGACGCCCAATGACGTCCACTGCTGGAAAAAGGCATCCACCAAGGATCTATCAATGGTGTGGGTTATAGTAATTATGAATTATGGTGACAAATTGTCCAACTTCACGATTATTCCATTGATCCTGTTTGATATTTAAAGGTGACGTTAGATATTAAGATCCTAGCAAATTTCTTAACGACAGGTCCCTTGACTCTCTTTATACGTTCAAATTAAAGTAGACCTATTATTTAGAAGAATGCTAATCCTTTAACGATCTTATAAAAGTACTTGTATCAATCTAATACGTTTTTAATACTACTTATTAAGAACAGTTCTACTCCATACAAGTAGATATCGGAGCTTTATTTAACTGGTTATTAAAAATAAGTTTCCAAGTTATTAAATCCATCGCAACACGCCTAACAAGCGTCGTCGGGTCGCCGTGTGACATGACACGTGTTTAATCTCTGCACGAAACATTTGGGCGCCACAGAGTTGCTACAAGTCGGATTGGGTCACTTGAGATCTGAGGAACGCGGTAACTTTAAAAGTAATATCTAAGTAGAGCAAGCTAAAGACAGAGTTGCTTCAAATCTGAGAAGAGAAAGCTACAGAGTTGCTACAAGTCTGACAAGAGAGAGGCTACAGAGTTGCTGTAAGTTTAAGAATGCGTTCATTCAAAGCCGACTTGAAACTGTTTGCAACATGAAAAAAACTGGTGGTGAATTAGTGTGTTCCCGAGCTATTGTTCTCAGCACTTGCCCTTTCAGGTGCAGGAAACATAAGGAAAGATGTAAGAGAGCAAGTATATTATTATTTATTTATTTTAAACTTATATGCACATAAAACAGTGTACATAAGGCGGACTAATGCCTTTCGGCATTTTCCTCCTTCATTTTCATTTATTATTATTATAATCTTGGTAAAAAATCAATTAAGATATTTCATCTCATTTTATTTGAAAGCTTTGAACGCACATAACTGCTATGATCTTATTCAGATTAATTGGCAAAATATCCTTTACCATAACTGTTTTACAAAGTTTTCCCAAGCTTTTCCTCAAGTACCACCGACTTCAATTAAATATTTTACAGATTTTTTTTTAATTTCAATGCACATTACCATTTTTTTCGAAGCTTATAAAAGTGTCCAGAATTTAACTTCACTACCTCAAAATATAGTCGCACGTCGCATTTCTGTGGCGTTTCCTATCCTTCAAAAGCCAAGGCGGCGCGGATCAAAATCTGTTTGAATAGCTTATGTATCAATTGATTTGGGATAAGTACTAATGAGGCGCGGTTCCTTTGGTGACCGATCGCTGACTGTCATCCAATCAATTGAGCTACAAATGACCATTTTTAACCTTATCATAAAGGAATAAGGATAAGTAAGTAGTAAAGTTAAGTTTGTAAGTCAGTAAGCCGATAATAACATTAAGCATCTATTTAACGTCTGCTCTGACGGGAGCGAGTGACGTGCTTTGTAACGACAGCACGTCAGGCTATTTTTTGTTGCAAAATGAACCCTATTAGAATGTAATAACGTCCACAGTATTTACGTTGATGTGCCGCCTTGGAATTGTTTTATTCGTGCGGTCGATTTATTTTGAGTCATACACTGAGAAGTATGATTAACTGAATTATTTTTTCAACTTTATCTAAGAAGAATTTTGTTCACAATAGAAAAAAACTTTGTATTAGTAAGCTGAATATGTTTAATACTTGTTCTGTGTTTTGTTAATGAGCACCATGCAGTTTGCAAAGTTGAAAATTAACATTGATTGTCTAAGGCTGGGTTGCACCATCTTTCTTTAACTGTAACAAACGTCAAGTCTGTCAAACTCCATACAAAAAACAACGGTTATCGTTATAGTTACAATGAAAGTAAGATGGTGAAACTCAGCTTAAGTATTCAACTAGGTATTAGAGCTGATTGGAACCAAAGTGAAATTATTTTTAAATCATTGACAAAGTATTCATTTTTTTTCTATTATCGGATCTTGTATGATGTTTACTTTACCATCTTTAAAAATACCACTAAAAAATATTATTTCACGTTCTGAACCGAATTTCATAAAATTATAACTACCTACGCACTGTTTCGTTTCACGTACCAAGTGTCGGGCACATCTGTAGCAAGAAGCCCGTAAATCATGTGAGCAGAAAGGATGTTTAGTGAAACGAAACGTTTCCAAGATAAAAGCTTAGGCCGATTTGATTGCTCGTATATTTTTATACTTGTCTTGTTTCTGGTTACATTGATACAGTGATGATAATTACAATTACCTAGAATGCGGTAGACCCTCTAACTATTAAACTCTGAAGGATATTAAGTCTGTCACTTAAACATGGCACCTCAGTTTCTGCACTGGATTGTGCCAAATCATTCCAAGACAAATTAACTTAACTTAAAAGTTTAAACATTCAAACACTACACCCTTATTTAATTTCGAAAATGCAAAAGAGGAAGCACAGGAGGAAGTGTGGCGGAGTTTTGGGCTGACACTGTGTAGGTTTGTTGTATGGTGGAAGATTACTTACGAAATGTGGGATGTTAAAGATCCAAATTCTTCGAACAAGATTACATACTTAGTTATTTCAACCTCAGAAGAAGGTTAATGATTTTCGCAATCACCATCATCATCATTTCAGCCACAGGACGCGCCCACTGCTGAACATAGGTCTCCCCCAATGATTTCCATGTCGCCCGCTTGCTTGGTAAGCACAGCGGCCTGCATCCAGCGCCTTCCCGCTATCTTTATGAGATCGTCGGTCCACCTTGTGGGTGGACATCACACGCTGCGTTTTCCAGTCAGTCATTCATTGCCGTCAGTTCTGCGTACTGTGCCCTGCCCATTGCCACTTCAGCTTGCTAATCCGTCGGGCTATGTCAGTGACTTTAGTTCCTTTACGGATCTCTCATTTCACAATAGCAGAAGATTAATTTGTTCATTCCGTGTAAACGATTCGATCTGCAATTCGAATGTCCATTCGGTAGCACATCAAACTATACATTTATGTTGCAATATCTGGGGGCACGGCAGTGCGGGGGCCAAGTCGAGCGCGAAGCAAACACTGCCGTACCATCCTTTACTGGAACCATTTCGCCGCATTTTCAGGCCCCTATTTGAGAACCTCTGGATAAGACCAGAACGCAGAAATTTTCGTCATCTAGTAAGCTATAATCACATACTTTAAATCCAAAATTTCAAGTCTGTAGGTCATTTAGTTCCGAAGTTAAGCGAAAGCAAAGTTTCGCATTTACGACACTCACTCACTCACTCACTCACTGATGATCATCAAAATAGAACTAGTACTTCCCATTAACTCAGAGGGCTGAAATTTGGTACAGAGTTAGGGTTTAATGGCCACATAAAGGGAAAACTATAAAAACTAGGAAAATCGAAGATCTGGAGTAACCACATTCATAATCAATACTACTCCGGCCCCGTGGTGTTCGCCTGTATCGCTCACCGCTAGATGGCGCTAGCACTAGCAAGCGGTGTCCAGATTTTTTTCCTTTCTAGAGAAAGTCGTCGATTAAGTTGAATGTTGTGTAATTTGCATTTCGTTGATTTCGTTTATTATACTGTAAGGTTCGCTTAGGTTATGTTATAATTAAAAACAATCTGATTCGTTGTCCATTTTAAAGGTCGTTGAGTTTATTTGTGTTTAATATCGTAAAAAAATGTTGATAAACGACGACGTTAAATAATTTTGCCACGTTCCACAAAAAGAAGTGAAATCCCACCAAAAACATTCTGTAAAAAACTAGCCAAGTCTCGATGGAGCTGCTTGTTTATCTCTAAAAAGTAATGAAATCTAGACAAAGTCGTGCCAAGTCTATGGTTCCTTACTGCGATTTCTTTATTATTATAGTTAATGTTGTGTGACTTGGCCGTTGAACAATCTTTATTAAGATAATCATACATTATAAATACGCAGCTTTACTGAACCTACAATTGACTGGTTATTGTTGAATCAACGTTTTCCAAGTGGCAATTTTCCATCGTCAGTGGGTAGCGGTTCAGGCGACTGATTGGTGCAATGGTGTCATGGAGCACCTGGTTTTGTCACCCTTCAACGGCCAAGTCACACAACATTAACTATAATAATAAAGAAATCGCAGTAAGGAACCATAGACTTGGCACGACTTTGTCTAGATTTCATTACTTTTTAAAGATAAACAAGCAGCACCATCGAGACATGGCTAGTTTTTTACATAATGTTTTTGGTGGGATAGAACCTATCACAACTACACAAGGTTCCACAATAATTACCTCGATGTGCTGTAATTTCAAAAGCAAGCTAATAGCTTAGAAGTAAATCTCCCGTTCCTGTTTACGAAGACATGATTAATATCAAACACGGTGAACATCAAAGGCGAAAGTTACGATTATGATATTCGTGTGAAATTAATAATTAAGTAAACAACAGACAGATGAGCACTAAATCATGGCTTTTGTTTTATTTCATTTGATATTATATCGTTTGTGGAGGTAATAAATGTTAGATGTTACGCGCGTATGGCTCTGCTTGATTTTAGCTTCATTAGTTCATTGCTTTGGTCGTAATGAGGAACTTGCGGTGTATCCGTCAGAAAAGTCGGGACAAAAAGCGGGATTGGGACAAAATATCGGGAAATTCATAGACCACCTAAAAGTGATAGCAATCCTGCGATTACACAACGAATCTTAAACGTATATTTTTTTAATTAGGTTCTAGATAATGGTTCGACTCCAATTTATTTTTGTCTTACCCCTGTCCCGTCAAAAGCGGGACATCAGGCAACACTAGAGGGGAATTAGATCCCCCGGGACTACTCAACCTTCACTGGTTGGGTTTCATTGGAGGCCAGGCCGTAGATCCTGGCTATACAGGAGTTGCAGTGGTGGGAAAGTGTGGTGGGATAAGTCCCGTAGAGTGCGGTAGTCTGTTTGAATTAAGCGAGATTACGAGACGGGTGACGTACGACGTAGCGTGGGCAGGCCTCCTACTAGGTGAACCGACGATCTGGTGAGGGTCGCGGAAGGTGTCTGGATGCGAGCGGCGCAGGACCGGTCTTTGTGGAAATCCTTGAGGGAGGCCTTTGTCCAGCAGTGGACGTCTTTCGGCTGAAACGAACGAACGATCAGCGTCCCGTAGCGTCGTACGGTTCTGAGAGGGCTTATAAACGGGACGTCCCAACAAATGTTCTAGCAACACTAGAAACGGAAGTGTGAGAAGTGTTCAATCAATCGAGGCAACTCAGATGAAACCAACAGGTGCTTTGCGGGCGCCGCTAATGCTTTTCACAACGTATAATCCATAGCACATCTAACTCTACATTTTTGTTCTAAAATAGCACTTACTCCAACGACATAAGATGCCAGTGTTAAGTTTGATATGCCGTATTCATAGATTTTAAGTACGACAATGTAACTGATAATTGCGAAAAGTACTTTCAGAAACACATTAGCTCTACTTTGACGGTTGTAAGAACTGATTTAAGTTGATTACCTAAAGGAACCGAATCTTAGAAAACGGTACGTTATCCGTTTAACTTACCTTACAAGGTACTTACAAGGTAAGTATCAGCAAGTTTAGAGCTAGATTGGCCTAATTACAATTTCGTAGTAACACATAAGCTCATGATGCTACGCTTGGAAAAGTTAGGGTTCCTACAGATACTTATAAACGGGCCGGCTATTTATTACAAAGCCGAACCAAAGAAATTACGCTTGTTCAGCTTCATTTAAATTAGTACTGATTGGTTAGTTAGTTCATTTGGGTTGGCTCTTTGAGTATTGAGTATGGAGTCGTTTTTTTAGTGGAATATCATTACACTAGGCACATAGTCTAGTTTAGTTTGGCATACCAATAATATGGCTTTTCTTATTGGACCATGGTGCCTGATTTGTTATTTTATATTATTCTTCATACTAATCCTGCTCTACATTACATTTTACAACTAGTAACACATAGAAAAGTTAAAACTATGTAATCAAAGCATTCTTAACTTCACATTGCAAAATATTAATTACTTCTCTAACAAACATCAAGTCTCAAAATGCGCAAAGGCAATGACGCGAATACATCCTTAGTAAACCGTAAAGGTTAACCTCATTAATATAGCTAAATGTACACACATAGGCTTTAGAAATGACCACAGTATACCAACACTTAGTAAAGTGGAAATTGAAAATGGTGGAAATAGAAAAGTCCAAGCACATTGTATGTAGTATTCCTATGATCATGAATTACAATGTATAACAACAAATGGTGAAATATCTTAATTACGGACACCTTACATTTACCTCCTCCTTTTTTTGATGTTGAAGAACATCTTCTTTTATAATCGAAAATAATAATATTGTTGACTAACTATATCATATTCAAAGTAATTAAATACCTGTCTGCATTATTTTCAGCCCCCGTAGAGCGTATACTGGTAAAATAATGTTGTGAACTTGTACAGGCAACAGCAAACTGTTACATTTGTTGCAAAATTGCATATTTTATAAGTGAAAAATTCCACAATCTTTTGATTTGATGTGCCATCGTCAGAACCTAACTTTGAAAAACAAACAGAACTACTTCAGTTACTAACTCCACCTACGCTATGACACCAATCAACTCTCTAGATTTTACAGCTGTTTCGTGAAACGCGTGATTGGCCCACGAATATACTGTAATTTAGAAACACTGTTTTATTGGAGATATTACGAAACCATTGTTGGGTGGAACCATTAATAAATATTCAATTTAATAGCCATTGTCAGCTCGTATATGGGATTTTAATTGCAAGGTTATAAAAATGCGTATAATTGATTCTGTGGCGAAAACCTGAATAAAGGATTAATTGCCATGACAATACATGGTTCATAGTGAATAAAGATATAGTCGAACACAATTAAGGCAGAAAACCCTAATTTGTTGATTGTATCGAATCTTCATCATCATCATTTCAGCCGAAGGATGTCCACTGCTGAACTAAGATCCCAATGATTTCCATATTGACTGATTGGTAGTGGACTGCATCCAGGACCTTCTTGCTACCATAGGAGAATGTTTGATGAAACGTTTTCACACCATAATTGCTAAAAAAAAAGAAATAGGGTAAAATAGACGATGAAAATATAGAGGAAAAGTACTGTCAATTGTCATGATACATTTTACTGAAATTCACCTGCTGGTAAGTTAAGTAGTTGACATTGAAATTCTTCACAATAACATTCTTCTTCCATTATTAAAAACATGCGTAAAATTAAGAAAGTTAAATGTACGTTTTCTTAATTAAATTACTAGTTTTTTCACAGTGTAACCAATCGTCTGGAACCAAATTTGAATATTGGTGTTTATGTCCATAATTCTTAAGCCTTAAAATAAATAATTATGCATCCATACTTAATCGAAAGATGAGTTGAATATTTGTAGGAGTGTACATATTTTACGGAGGTTCTTGAATTTTTGATTGCGAGTTATTTTCCAACTCTCATCGTATATATTCGTGAAAATTCGTTCGTTTCAGCCACATGAAGTCCACTGGCGAAAGTTGTGTGAAAACTGAAATATGACACTGAAAGCCTTTTTCAATAAGTTTCCGTCGTTCGTTTCAGCCAAATGACGTCCACTGCTGGACAAAGGCCTCCCCCAAGGTTTTCCACAATGAACGGTCCTGCGCTGCCCGCATCCAGGCTCTTCCCGCGACCTTTGCCAGATCGTCGGTCCACCTAGTAGGAGGCCTGCCCACGCTACGTTTTCCAGCCCGTGGTCGCCACTCGAGAACTTTCCTGCCCCAACGGCCATCGTCTCTACGAGCTATGTGCCCCGCCCACTGCCACTTGATTTTAGCAATTCTGCGAGCTATGTCGGTTACTTTGGTTCTCCTACGGATCTCCTCATTTCTGATTCGATCACGCAGGGAAACTCCGAGCATAGCCCGCTCCATCGCCCTTTGGGTGACCTTGAGCCTTCTTATGAGGCCCATAGTAAGCGACCACGTTTCGGATCCATATGTCAACACTGGCAACACACACTGCTCGAAGACTTTCGTCTTGAGACACTGCGGTATTTCGGACATGAGTATATGGCGAAGCTTCCCGAACGCTGCCCATCCGAGTTGGATTCGACGATTGACCTCTTTCTCGAAGTTGGACCTACCTAACTGGACTGTTTGTCCCAGGTATACATAATTGTCGACAACTTCGTCGTTTCGACAAAGTTTCCGTCGACTCTCGCAATATACCCGGCATTTTTGCAATTTGCAGTGACGTTTTGTAGCAATCCTTGTCGTTCAGGAACGTGAGTGCTGATGGTTTTCGTTTCGTTATTTGATCCTTGTTCTGCTCAGGCAAGTGCACGCGACTTTAGCATTTTTCATCAGTATTTTTAGAAGCTAATGTGACAGGTCCTAGATGGAACACGCACGACGGACACGACAAGGAAAATTAAGATCCAGATAGATACTCGTAGGTACTCATTACCATTACGATGACGCAATCTAAAATAATAAAGTAAATCTACAAGATTTCTTATTCCTTGAACTTATGAACCGAATTGTAAAAAAATGTTTCTTGTGACACATGCTGAGAGGGAGACCTTTTGCTGCCGCAACTCTGCTCACATTATTTCATTTCTAATTGTTATTTTTATTTTTTATTTTGAATGTGCATGTTAAATATTGAATTATGTAATCTTGTTGAAAAATGTATGTAACTTTGTGTGCAGCAAATAAATGTTTACTTACTTATCTCTAAGACAGCAAGTACAGAATTTCATGAATAAACTTCTCTTTCTTTGTTAGCCATTTCCCCTTATTTGAGATCGTTCTGCGGTGCTAGGAGTCTGTCCTGGGTTGTCGAAACATTTGTTTGGACACGCTCTCCTTGGTCTAATTTAATAAATTAACTCATCTCGTAAATTGCCAAGATTTTCTAAAGTAATTTTCATCATTTTATTCTGTGTATCGTTTTAGCAAAGCCTTGTCATTGTAGCAATTATCACATTATCTACTGCAATGTATCTTTCTATTTTGTAAATTACATATGTGATACTGAATAAACATGTTTTCATTCTTTCGTTCAATCAATTCACTCTCTACTATGATTCACAAGGCATAAGCTCTAAACCTCCCGTCACAGATGGTCCACTATTATTCTTAGTTCATAATGCAATAAATTTCCCCAGCCCGCACATATCACCCAAATGCCACCATATGCGACCCACCGCGCGTATTTAATACTAATATACGAAGAACATAAACAAAACCTTAACTCAGGCCCATTTTGGGAGCGAAATACTCCTAATTATGTCGAAATAGGCGTTAATAGGATATCTAATAGGCATTTTTATGGCTCTACGAGCCGCCAAAGGAACCCTTGTATTTATTGACCCCCTTTCGGCTCTAAGTTTTTGAGTAAACACGTCGGATCAGAGATTTCAATTCAATTTGAGCTTTTTATAAGCTCGAGAGCTTGCGCGTTTCCGTTTGGTGTATCAGTAAGCGTTTTTGTTTTTTTATTTGGGTGTTCAGTAGTAAAAAGCTGTGTAGGTGTTCTATTAAAGTTATAGAGTTGTATTGAATAATTTACTCTGATTATTATCCTGGTAATTTACTAGTTTTCCGCTCAACTCTAGGGAGAGTATAGAACTGCAATATTTGTTGTGTAATCAGGCAGAGTAAGAAAAAAATTAGAAGTATTTGAAGAAAATATAATGTAGAGATACATAGTGACATGAAGTTTTTTCTTTTGTTATGTTCGTTAGCAGTTTCATCTAGGAAATTTTAGTTTTAACGAAGGCCTATAGGGAAAACTAGTTTAACTAGAGAAGACACGTTTTAACTCAAAGCGGGCCTTCTGTAAAACCTATAAATAAAGAAATTGTAGGGAACGCTGGTTTATTTAAACTCTACATAAGTTTTACACGACACACGAAAAATATTTTCATCTGAAAACGGATTTCTGAATTTCCCTGAATCATTGTACAAAAGATAGATACTTAGGCTGGATTGTACCACCTTACTTTAACTTTGACAAACGTCAAAAATCTGTCAAACTCCATACAAAAAGCTTCTTCTTCTTCTTTTATTAATGGCGATGAACTTACATACAAAAAGCACTGGTTATAGTTACGGTCAAAATTAGGTGGTGCAACTCATCCTTAGTTAACAAAACGGTCACGTTGTTCCGTAATTTTGAACCATCCATAACAGAGGTGTCAACAGAGACAAACAACTTGGAATTGACCCTTGACTCTGCTGTCAATCATGTTGTTCAACATAGCTATCAATATCATCGATATATCGACGTGTATGACATTTACTTTGACATTTAGACTGTCCTGTATACAGTTGATGGCATATCAAGGTAATCAGTGGCATTTTATGATATAGGGAGTTTTATTGAATGAAAAGATTGAGAGCTGATTATGAGAATCAAAAAATCTATTAAAAATATAGTCACTAAGGGTCTCTTCTAATTTTTGTCTTGTTGCCTTTTGGGCTCTACCAGTGTTGTAAATAATATCTGTAGTCATACTATTCAGGAGTTATCCTGAAGCTTCAAAAGTCAACGGTGTATAAAAATGGTCTACCTATCAGTAACTTATACACAAAGATTTGCTACTTTAAAACGTCAAAAAATAAGCCCATGGGGTCTCTTCACCTGTCTTCATTTCTTATCATTTGGGTTCTAGCACTGATGCAGATGTTGTAATGAGATTATTGTGATTGTGATGCACTGTAGCTGAATGTGTGCTATTCTAAAACTAACTCTTGAAGCTTTGAAGTCAAAGGTATAGGAAGCTGCAACCAATACATGACCAAACCTATATCAAGATGTGCTACTCAGGGGTTTTTATGTTTAGGGGTAGCCCATAATATAGGGCTCTTCACATATTCCTTATTCCTTTGGGCTCTAGCACTGATGTTGTAAATATGTAGCTACGTCTATGTGATATGCAGATGTATGTGTGCTATTCTAAAACCAACTCTTGAAGCTATAGGAAGGTATAGGAAAGTGCAACCAATCCACCCATCAGCCAACCTAAGCGACTATGTCAAAAGAATAGGCTGCACCATTACTTACGGCTCGGTCAAGCTCGCCATAAGCGGTAATAGCGTGCCAGACACCTCATGACGTGGGAGGGAGACGCAGCTATACGAGGGAGAGGGATGCCAGACCAGAAGCGCCGCTCCGCGTCAAAATACGTGCTTCATTCGTTTTATTGCCTTGCGGTGAGGGCGCGGTGGGAACCTGTCGATATCGAGACATTTATCGATATATTTTTTAACGTCTTGTTTTGACGTTTAGATTGTAAAAACTGCAGTCACATCTCTAATGTTATCTGTCTACCTAAGCTACCAGGCTCGGCTCTATTAGAATCATCAATTCATAGACCTACTTGCTTGACTTACTTGACTTAAGGTCCTATGTCCCCTAGATGGGGCAGAGGGCGTCCACAACAGTCCTCCATCGCGTTCGGTCTTGAACTTCGCGCTTGATCTCGCTCCAGGTCTTGCCGATCTTCTTCGCCTCATCCGCTACAGTGCGCCGCCAAATAATATAAAATAATATGAACATTGTTCAGTAAAACAACCAATCAATCTTATTCGTGATTGCAATTTGACAGTAACAAAATAACCACAGCGTAAATGTAGTTAGTAAATAAAAAAGTAAACAGTAAAAAAACCTATAGACCGTTTTAGAGTGAAGATTAAAAAATAACGCGTTGGTAACAGGCCTTGATGATTGACATTAAGCACCTATTTTCAACATTAATTAATTAACGTTTGAGCAAGGCTCTCTAAAGGTTCTCAGATGTATATTTTAATGATTAACACATTGTTTAAATTATCAAAATCAGTCTTATAACTGACAATTTCTTGGAAGCAAATACTCGTACCTGTTTGCTTTAAATTATATAAAATTTTAAAATATTGACAGCTTCGCGTTTAAATGTCTAGTGGATTGTAATCTCTTGGCTTTCAGGTTCTGGGCTCGATTACTTGAATGGGAGGAGAATTGTATTAAATGACTTGAAAATAATAACAAAATTTTGATACCTCAGGCTGTGTTAAACCATCTTACTTTAACTTTAACAAAACGTAAAAATCTGTTAAACTCCATAAAAAAGCACCGGTTATCGTTATAGTTACGGTTAAAGTTAGGTGGTGCAACTCAGTCTCAATATCTCTCTGTTTAAAACATCGATAACTCTCACCGCCACCCGCCTCGCTCGCGCCCGCACTGGGGCGGCTCGGCGGCAACATCAAAGGCGGCCACCTCTTTGATGTGGCCGCCGGCGCGCGCCTCCAAACGCCGTAAGCGACAAATCCATACGTCATCCTCCTGTCATTATAACGCCTCACAATCGCTATGGGAATGTTGTATTACTCACAAGACAATATAAATTGACAAGCCGGCTTAATAGTGCTCGTGTCATTCCTGATCATCTGAAGTCAAGTGGTTAATGGATTATTTCAATTAGTTGTAACGCTTTCAACGATTTCGTCGATTATAGTGCGATTGGCGCTGTTTTGTATGCGTACAAATTTTATTGTATTGATACGTTTTACCGAATTTAGGTAGTCGATGTAGAGATGTTCGGAAGTGACCGTAATATTCGAATTGCGTTCAATTATGTGTCGGTATGTTGAATACGATTAACGACTGTTGTTGATAAGTGAAAAATGTTATGTTTGATTCAAATGTTTCGGTATTAGGCTGAGGATTCGGGGGTTGCAAGTTCGAGTCCTATTGAAGCTGAACTTTTGTGATTCACTTTTAATTACTTACATTGGAAGTAAATGCTGTAATAATGTTGAAACAATAAATTACTTATTATACAGGGTGTTAGGTAAATGGGTATATGAGCCGACACTAGCCCATGTTAACATGGTCATATAAATGGTACAATGAAGTCAGAAAATTGATATCTTCATTTTAATTATTTTAACTTTCATACAAATCGGATTTTATAAAATTTATTTTGTATGAAAATGCTCATATACCCATTTACCTAACACCCTGTATACCTAATTAATAAAATATAATTCTTATATCGAATAAAGAATAAATCAAGTGAAATAGTGAGCACCTAACTAATTCCTCCATTCCGCATTTTATTCACAACAATAAATATTTTTCTAAATAGGTAATTCGGTAAGAAAAAAAAAATCGGAATTAACACTTCCAGATTGATTTCGAATGATTGAATGCCCTCGTTTATAAAGAAGCCTGTCCATTTAAGTTTATTTTTAACTCTAAAGTAGTCACGCTATCTGAGATTGACATGAAAGACTTTTGAAACGTATAAATTGATTTCGCCGAAGTTGTCCTGTCAGTGCTCGTGAAAACGCTTTGTGGTTAACATATAATAATGTAGGTACATTTATTGATTTAAACTTGCACAATGGATTTTGATGGTTTTGATTTTCAGTTAGAAATTAACCATATAACTTTGATGTGCCCTAAAATTTTAGCTGTAATTTTGTTTAACTGTTAAAAAAACATCTCAGCATTGTCTTTGGTTATAGTTTATGCTAAAGACCAAAATGAAATTACCAAATGACCTAAGTATGTCAGAATGTATACTATTCTATTGCCTATTATGCCAATAGTCATTTATTTAACTCATTTCTTCAAGTATCAATCCCTTTAAGGCTGAGTTGCACCACCTAGCTTTGGCCGTAACTATAACGCTAACCGGTGATTTTTGTATGGAGTTTGACAGATTTTTGACGTTTGTCAAAGTTAAAGTGAAATGGTGCAACCCAGCGTAAAAGGTGAATTGAGATTAGAACCATTGCGTCACAAAATAGACAATTTCCATTCGGAAATAACCCAAATGAAGCCCAGACATACAATTTAAATTTTGAAATAACCTAAATGCCCAAATGGCAGATTGAAGTCCACTTAGGCCTTTCCTGAACTGGGTCCGCACCTAACAATAGATGGGCCAATTGTAAGAGCATAAAAAGAAAATTATTGGGCGGGAGAGTCGCGAGCATTGTGCACGATAATTTGGTAACCCTTCGGTCCCCGTCGATTATTTCGTATCTTTGTTCCTTATGTTAATTTCTATAGGCGTTGGAGGGTTATGCGGTTGAATACAATGTGCTGGGAATTTTGTACGGCGAAACGTGATGAATGAAAAATTGCCTTTTCGTTCATATTGGTTGGTTTGGAGGAAGTTAGTGGGAAAATTTCAGTGATAAACGTAATTATGTCAGTTACCTTCACCAGATATTGCAATATGATAATAATTGGGTTGCACCATCTTACTTTAACTTTGAAAATCGTCAAAAACCTGTTAAACTCTATTAAAAAAACACCGGTTATCGTTATAATTACTGTCAATTTAAAGAAAATCAATCAATTTAAGCGCAAGAAAAAGCTTAGTTTATTTTCAGTAGTTTCATGGTGTGTGGTCTTGAGTCTTGACTATTTAGTGCCATTCAAATTCCAGATTGTACAAATTGGTTCGACAACCTATGTCAGCAGTCAGCTAGAACTTGAAGGGTTAAAAATACATCTCCCGATCAACCGTACTATAAGTGCAAATAGATTGCTTTAAAAATATACTTACTTAGGCTGAGTTTGCACCACCAAACTTTATCGGTAACTATAACGATAACCGGTGGTTTATTTATGGAGTTTGCCAGATTTTTGACGTTTATGAAAGTTAAAGTAAGATGGTGCAACCCAGCCTTAAACTTGCTGATTTACAAAAAAGTTTCTTTTCGACTGTATTTACGCAACTGTTGACCGAAAAAAAACCGTTTAGACTTTTTCAACTTATTGTTCCCAAGCCCCCGCTGCGATCCGATTCTGCATTTGTAACCTTGACAAAATCCGCGGTTGCCGGCCATTAGAGCGACCCGCCCCCTAGCGGACCGTTCGGTAATTAGCGATCATTTATCTTTACAGCTCTGTCAAAACTGTAACGTGTCGCTTCGTCCGAAAACATTTTAAAATACGCCGTAATTATGCCCCCTTGATTAATTCGAAACAGAACGAGCTCTTTGTACGTCAAATTTGGAGCTCTCGAGGTGTGAATTAGACGATTTTTCTTGATGATAAAGGTTGACGGATGGAAAATCTACTTTTGTTAATTATGCACGGTTATCTGTTAAATTTATTTAATTATATGCTGCCGGCCTTCGGTCAGATGTTCGGACCTAGCTGTTGATTAATGATTTAATTCGTCTACTTAAGTCTAATGTATAATAATAATAACGTACCTACTTTTTGGTAAGATTCACTGATAGCACACATTTAATTAGAAGACACGAGGTTCTGCAACAATAAAACTAGACATTTTTCAATGAAATAACTATATTAATTAAGTCGTAGTTAATCGTCATCGTGTGCCAACAAAAACAGTCTAACAAGTCACACTACCTCGCAAATTGGGGCAACTCATTAAGTAATTGGTTTCAATAATTAATCATTGCTTTAAAATTTGCTGTACCGCCTCTTTTTTCCCACAAACGACTATGGGTTTAGAAATTGTAACATCTTTATCGAAATTTGCGATCGTGGGAACGTGTTCTGAGCCTTACTAATTCTGAACGTGAAGATGTCTACCAGAATGAGTCAGCAACCTTTCTATTAACAGGCGGCCAGCTTACCTTGACCCGCCTCCAGCTTTTAAGCTCTAAAACAGCGCTACTACCTCATCCAATCCTGGAGATCTACTTAAGTTGGACGTATTACACCTAATGAGTGGTTAGCTTTTCTTCTCAAAGTGAACGTGTCATAGATAATTCGATTTAATGGCTGAGACCTGTTAATTATCGAATTAGGGACGTCTATTACGATGCTCGGTGACTGCGATTTTTTTGTTTTCTGGAAATCACTTTACTCTAATAGTATGAATAAGATCTGATAGCTACTGTGGAACCAAATAGGGGGTTTTAACGAGATATTGACTCTACATTTTAACAGTGGTCCATTAAATTAAGGCAACTATTATATTTTCAGATGTAGGTAAATAGTCCCGTCTCCTTCTTAATTATTTATAAATCACCAAATAAGTAACAATAAAGTTGCTACTAAGCCTCTTTCAGAATGAAAATTGAAAATTAAAACTGTTTAATTTTTTTTTTTCAGAATTTTAGCAAAATATTAGTCTGATGTAAGTACTGTACTGTCTATAAGGCCTCCTAAGGACTCTAACATTGCGAATAAAGCCTCCAAAAGACTCTAGAAACAAAAGCTCCAAACTGCCTAGTCTCCAGTCCTCATCCACTCATCGAAATTGCTCCATTTAGGTTTTTAGTCCGACTATCTAAAGTCTCTACTCTAGTCTTCATCCACTCATCGAAATGAGTCCATTTAGTCCGCCAATTCGCGCGTCTGTCAGGCCGGCGTCAGTCGCGTCAGATTATAAACAATACGTCAATGACGTCAGCTTCTTTAGCGGCGCGGATTTATCGCTAGGGACGCGCGGGATGCTGCGGGTTCGGCGATATCGATTATCGATAGCAAAAGTGAAATAATTGATGACACAACAACAAATCTATCTATCATCCATAGATCTATCTACATATATCGTAAGGATTAGCCCTTGAAGATGATACACTACATACTTACATCACCAATGGAAAGTCTACTGTTGAAAAAAAAACATTATTATTGAAAATCTAACCATCGCTTTTTTGGTGACAGACGTTTTCAGAATTCTGGACTCAGGAATTTCATCTATAACAAAAATGAAATGATGTAGTCTTTACATAATTATGTATCCTCGAAATACCTACTTACCTACAGATATTATGTAGATAAATATGGGCAACACAACAGTAGCCAATAGCTCTACAAGGAGTCTTCACGAAACAAGTTTCGAAGTATTTTTATATTAGAAAAATTCAATCACGAATACATTAGTTTTAGAGCAGACATTCTTATACCTTTATTAAAATAGAAGCGCAATATTAGATAGAGCTCCATCAGTCGAGATTACGTACTAAATAAGTAGCTAACACAGTTAATACGAGACAACTAGGTCTTTAATTCAGGTTCTTCATAACAGGATTTTACTTTCCATTTCAACGAGAGTCATCAGGGTCGATGTATCTTCAAGGCAATGCCGACAGACCTGAGGGCGAGCGCTTCTTCTAAATATATCATACAACGTATCTTTCTTCATCAAAGTCACCTGCTGCAAGATGACAATCAAGTTACACAGATACTATCATAATCCAACGTATGCATAATTCAATAAGAGTATTGTGCCTTGAGCTTATCGATACGGGCACGGGCGCGGCCCTACCAGCAACCCGTTCGTACTACTACAAACAAACACGCGTGCTCCGTCTCTATCGGCGCGGGAACTTTCTCTCGCTATCTCTTTTCTCCGCGCGTTACCGCTCGTGTGCCGCGGCGCGTTTGATGTTGTTTAGCCACGCCTCCCGCCCCGCCCCGCGCTCCCCCCGCTTTCTGATGATTCGTCACGCGTTAATGACAATGCTTTTAATTACAGAAAGGCACCGTCCGAGCCGACTGTGCTTACTTACGGTAGGGATTATCAGGAAGCCGAGGAAATCGGAATTCGCAATTTGCGGACCCTTTAATTGGATTGGTAAACGTTTCGGGAAAGTATTAGACCTACTTTTATTACAACTATTTTAATAGAGAATTACATCAATTGCAAAATCAGCATACTGCCTAGATAGTTGAACCAGTAAATGGGCCAATTACAGTGTAAGTAGAGCCTTGTTATTATCTTGCGACGGTAATGATAGCTTTAATAAGCTGAGATTTGCATTGATTTTCAATTATTTTTGCTAAATCGAGACCACTCAAATCACTGCACCTTAGAAGTACTTAATAGGCAATAACAGTTACAAATGGCACAACAATTTAGTAATCAAATAAGAACAAAAAATCAAATGTAGAGTCAAAAACTCAATTCTAATAAAGTCAACCCATTTATTTTCCACAAGCAATCCCATGAGCGATTACCATGGCATTCCAAAGGGAATGGTCAGTGCTATTTGCTATGTAAACCCATAACAGTGCTCAGTTGAGAGACCTAGAACGTCCGTGGGTTACGTACGCCGCAAGATCCGTGCCGACCGATCTTAAGTAATTACAGGCCTCCTCCTCAAAGGTGCCGACGAGCCGCGCGGCGCCTTTGTAGTCTAATAAACGAGTTTTGAACTTCAAGCAAGAATAGTCCTTAAATTTTAAATTATAAAGATGAATTTTGAATGGGTTGTGTGAACTTTCTTAACACCTTAACAGCGTAAGGGTCATATCAGTTAGGGATTTTGCCACGGATATGTCAAAAAGTGGTTTTATAGCGCTTCTAAATGAGGGACCTCACGGGGCGAACGAATTAGGTCATTGCGGTGTTATAAGGCAGTTTTGGGATTGATTTAACTGGCATTCCGATGATGACAACCTGTTTCGACTTCAATTGATGTTTCGGGAATCTTGTTAGGTGGTTGATTTTGATGTTCTCTTGTCTTATTTAAACTGAATTTTCTTTTTATTTTAGTTTTCTTGATTTTGGTGTATCCTTTTTCCTTTTATTTTTTGAGTTTTGTTATTAAAATTGTAGAGTCAGTTTAGATATTTCACTGCCTTGCAATTTGATCTTTGCACTTTCTCCGAGCTTTGGAAAAAGCAATAAGTACTTATATAATTTATCGCTTACTGTTGGTAATTATGCCTTTAGGTTACTATCATTACGACCAGTAACATTTGTAGGCTATAACGGTTTGTATAAGCACGTAAGCTTTTGAAGCTTCTACAGAAAAGCGGTTTTTCAGGTTTTTCTGAAAAACAACTTAGGTATGTAACTTTAGAAGTTTATAAACTCTACATTCTATAGCTAGTCAAAGCCTTCCTTTAATTAAACAAACTAACAAAAATAATGTTGTTAACTTCTTCAGGTTAATAAAAGTCTCTACATTATTATAAAATATCGACTTTTTGATTTGATCAAATCTACATACCTATTCCTACGAGTAGAATAAACCAGTAAAAAGGTTTTTTTTTCTTTAATAGCTTTACGTCAAAATAAGTCCACTGCAAACTGCAACCCATCTATGGAGTCTACTTTACCTATCAAAATTAACTCATCAGTTTTTTCTGCATCCGGGTAATTGACATCCAAGTACGTAAAAGCACAATAGACGACAAAAAGTGCTTTGAAAATACGTCTATCTCACTCGTCCCGATATTGTCATCCCGCTCTTACATTATTTGTTTTAATAACAAAGTTATTGCGTGCCAGCGGCCTTAAATCGCGTAGAACGCTTAATTTTCTTTTTAAGAGGCGCCAGTGTCCATCGATCGTCTTTACTCTGACTAGAGACGGGTGAGAACTCCTTCACAGGAGGTAGCGGTAGACGACATGGTCCTGAGGGCTTAGTGTGAGTTTACATCAAACGTCCTCACTAGTGAGCGCGTTAAAAAATATATGAAAATTGTAGTTCTTGAAAGTTTCCGCTAGGGGCGCTGTACAATGCGTCATACATTTAATGTAATTTTTTACGCGCTCACTAGTGACGACGTTTGATGTAAACTCACACTACGCCCCCTGAGTAGGTCAGACTATACTCATGCAACTAGACGCTGAAATTATCCTATTCGATCAAAAAACATGTTTGTCAAGCATGTGTTAATTTTTTTTTTCATCTTTTAAGACTGGCCGTGGGTGAGAGCTCTTTCACAAAAGATAGAGCAGTAAGCGGAGGCATGCTACGAGTTTCACCATGATGCCAAGTGAGTGCGTAAAATTCAAAACATTTGACTCTAAATATGGGCATTAGCTCATACATAACAAACTTTTTAAAGTCCGTATTACACAACGATGTTTAAAACTCGATGATGACGACTCGATCTCCATTGGTAATGGTGGATATTTCGACCAAATTTTACAATACAGAATCTGTAAATCGGTCTTTAAAACCTAAGCCCTTTCATTACGACGTTAGGCCTGATCATCACTTACCATCAGGTGAGATGCAGGCCAAGAGCTTCCTCGTTGTGGATAAAAAAAAAAAAAAAAAAAAAGATGTTTCACCACCAATTTAAAACGCTACCTCTTCCGCTCCTGCTACCACAGCGCCCATACCCGGTAATCCGGATCACCTCACACGGCGCTGGTCATTACAACCCTTAACTCGTAATACGGACCATGGTACCGAAGCCCTTCCATTGTGACATTGGAGTTGCATCACCAAGTTAAACGACAATATCCAAAGAGTGTTTAGAAGCGACAGTAGCCCAATGGTGTCGGTGCCGGGTCAGATCCGAGGAACGCAGATTCGAACTACGTCGCGCCACTGGTCTATTAGGCAAACCCACTCCTAATACTCGTACGAGCATATTGAGGAGTTAACGGGATTATATTTTTTTATAAAAACGCTTCCTCTACCTCTCTCGCCATCACAGCGCCCGCACCCGGTAATCCGGCGCACCTCACACAGCGCTGGTCATTACAACCTCTAAAATGTCACACATTCAGTGAAGCCACAGTTCCGTCAACGTGTTCACTCAGTTTATTATCCGTGCTACAGTGTTGCGTCAGTGATTCAATTCTCACCTGTCAGTATTTAGTTCATGGAACTTCAGCGATACCTATGTTCGTAACTGCCAGCGATGGTACTGACACTGAGAACACTGTGTCGTCACTAAGTATGAAGAGAATGTATGAAATAATATTTCTCATGCTGCGTTTACACTGCGCGGAAATTAGCCGAGTCAAGTCAAAAAAACAGTGGAGTGGGGATGATGAGGGGACTCGGCTAATTTCCGCATAGTGTAAAAGCAGCATCACAAACTAAAACGGTATCTCTCCCGCTCTTTTCGCCACAGTGGTCACACCCGGCAATCCGGCGCACCTCACACAGCGCTGGTCATTACAACCTTTAACTCGCGCTCAATTACCGAGATGAAATTATTAACACTAAACGGGAAACCCTTACGACAAACAACGGTAAGTATCGCCACTTTGACAGCTTCATTTCGCAGAGTTCATTCACTTTTCGTCTACAGACGTAGAGTTCGTTCGTTTCAGCCAAATGACGTCCACTGCTGGACAAAGGCCTCCCACAAGGCTTTCCATTATGAACGGTCCTGCGCTGCTAGCATCCAGGTTCTACCCGAGACCTTTACCAGATCGTCGGTCCACCTAGTAGGAGCCCTGTCCACGCTACGTCTTCCAGCCTTCCAGAATAGTAAATAAATAAAATAAATCTAAGTTTACAATTGAAAGCCTTATAAAATGCTGCCTTTGAGAGCCCTTTCGTTTCATGGTTTTCAAGTAAAGCGGTATACATTTTTTAAACTTGATGATAAATTTTTCAGGAAAATTAGCTGCAATGCGCGGCATCCTGTTCTGGGGTCTACCTCAGAGCAGGACACAATGCTGAGCGGATGCCATTTTGGTTCAAACATGTACAAATACTTTGAACTGTAAAATTGTATAAATTGTACTTATTAATTGTTTTGGACCAAATTAAAAAAAATCTTTCTTTCTTCTTTCTTTCAATGAAAAATGGTTAATGTCAGAAAAATAGTTTATCTATTATTTTACTATCATACTTTTAATACCTGTTTATTTTATTGCAAATAGAGGAGAGATTATTAACATAGACTATACAGGAAATGTCGAAGTAGCTTTTAAAGCTCCGAAAATTAATAACTAGTTTTCTTGATTTACTTTCTAATTTTCAACTTTAAATGCTAAAAGCTACGTTTGATAATATAGTTCTTTAAAATCTAAAAATACTTGTTTGACAAAAATTTAAGACAAAAGTAATGCAAATTGAATATGAAGAATATTGTATACAAAATCTTGGATGAAATACGTAATTAGTAGCCTTCTCTACAATTTTCAGTTCCGGCAATAAAACAGTAATAAAATCCTGATTCCATATTTATGTGTACTTATGTTAGTACCCATAGAGAGAATTACTGTCCAATTCTGGAACTGCGCACTCAATCCATAATAAATAAAGAAAGTTTGTCCGTCTATTATCTACCTCAAACGATTGAATGATATTTTTATACATCTATGTGTCAACTTCAAGCACGGGCTCCTTTTCCCTCCAAAAAAACCGTTTGTAAAGCGTATTCACAGGTGTGTGCTTAAAATTATAATACGTGAAATTCACGCGAACGAAGCCGCGGGCAAAGGCTAGTGTGGAATAAATTAATAGATCATTGTTTGGCGTCAATAATGCCTTTCTTTAAAGCCCGGTCACTAAATGTATCTTTAATTTGAACGTGCTCAATATTTCCTTGAATTTTTAACATGAAAAGTTCACTCAAGTAGATAATGAGCATGCTAAAGCTAAAATCTCAATCCAGAAACCGGGCCTGAGAGACAAAATTCACGCGTTCAAAGCCGCGGGCAAAGGCTAGTGTGGAATAAAATAATAGATCATTGTTTGGCGTCATTAGGGGGTGCACGGCCACCCGCGCCGCGCTCTCTCTCGCTGGTGGTCCGCGGATATGGTTGCCGCGTTTTTTCGGAAAAGCCAATTTTGGGAAAAGAGTTTTTGAACTTTATGAGCGTTTACATGAACTGTTGGGTGGCTTATGTAAAAGTGATTGGGAGATTATGTTTTGGGGAATTAAAGAAATATGAAAGTGTTGTCACTGAAAACGTTTTGAAAGCTTTTTTCTGGGCCTTATATTTTTTAACTGTCGTAATTAGTAAATGTAGAAAGAAAGCAATATTATGAAATCTAAAACACGATCTACAAGATTTACAGGCACATTGCATGGATCTGTGCAAATTCCTGGATGAAGAAAATTCAAAAGTTCTTTGATTGTGCGTACCAACTAGTATTTTATGTAACTAAATAAATTGTTCCTCGAATAGCATGGGGCTAACAGAATTATGCATTCAAGCTACATTACAATAGTTTAGTGCTTAATCTGCTCTAAAAAGCATCCTACATCTTTCAGTAACATTTTTCCAAGCCCTGCCAGCCCTAACCGTAACAAGACCTAACAGGCCCCGGCGGTCATTTTTTACGCGATTAACCACAAGTGTTTATAATAAAACAATAAATCGCCGCTCCGTAATGTATGGGACAGAATTAAAATCGCATTAATTCTTGCGTCACTGATTTACGCCACGTTCAATCTGGGAGTAATTGTTTTGGGTGATTTATTTTTCAGGGAAATTGACACTCCGTGGTATATATTGTTTCTAAATTGATACGGTTAATTGAGATATAGCCAGAATTCTAGGCGTGTATGAAAATCTTAGGAAGTGATACAGAATACAAAAAAAAATGTTAGGGCATTTTCAGACGAAGTGTAGCCCAAAAATCTAGTTTTCAGAAAACTCTACCTGAATTTCTCAAGAATGGGAATCATCTTTGTTTCTATTAAGTATTTACACATTTCGTAAGTAGGTATGTGATCAACATAATAAATTTCTCTATAATTAACCTATCCTTTTGGGACTTTTCCCACCGCTGCAACTTCTGTGTAGCCAGGATCTACAGCTTGACCGCCAATAAAAAACCAACCAGTGAAGGCCAAGTTTGTCCCGGGGGAAAGTTAATCTGTCATTGGAGGGATTCGAGAATTAACTTAACATGTCATCTATCCTGTTACCATATGAACGATTAACTAAAATAATCGAGTATAATATCTTTTTAGAGACAATCTCTACATGTTGAGCATTACACCGAACTCTTAAATTCGTGTGCGAACTATTAAATAATAAAAAACAGCCAATGTAATGAGAACTTAGTAGAGAAAATGCAGTCATTACTGTATAAATATCTCTAACTAGCTGACCCGGCGAACTTTGTTCCGCCTTAAGGCAATAAATAAGCAGACTTTTTTATTTCGAACGGGATAAAAAGTATCCTATGTCCTTCTCCTGGCTCTAAACTACCTCCCTGACAATTTTCAGCTAAATCGGTTCAGCCGTTCTTGAGTTATAAGTGGAGTAACTAACACGACTTTCTTTTATATATATAGATAGCAGAACTGCTAGTTATAGTAATTTAAATTGAATGGCCGAATTACTGAGCAATAGCATCACGCTTTCATGTCTACAATACATGAACTAGCATTAGTTTAATAGACAATTAGATATAATGACCACTAATATAAAACACACATCAACTTTCCCAAAAATACACAAACAATTCTGTTGGAATAGCTCTAAACATCACGATATAGCAATAAATGCAAGAACTATTGCACGTGATACAGGGTGGTCCGTTTTTATTGGGCAGAAATTGTTTGAGAAAGCCACTAAAACGTAATTACAAGAACTTTAAATAAAGAATAACCCAGTATTAAAGTAAAACAAATACAAGTAAACACATATTTTTAAGCTTTTAAGTGTTTTAACACAAATAATCAATATTTTTAAATACAACGCTGTGGTTTGCACCATGTGCGGTAGGCAAGTATTAACTTACTTATTTATTTTTGTTTGTTACACCGATTTTATTTTACAGTGTAAAATTATTTACTAGTAGTTTTATCATGCTAAGTGCAGAGCAGTGAAATTCTGTTAAAGCGTCAATTTTCCCACATTTTTATGACTGGGTATTACAAAGAATATAAATCTTTATATTCTTGTATTCTTCTTATTCTTAACTATCTCAAGTAAGATTGCAATTTGCATAGAAGTAAAAAATCTTTGATCTTAAGTAAATAAGCTAAAATGAATTTTATAGCTCACGTTTTGCTAATTACTAATTAGATAACCAGTAGATCACCCTGTATGAAATTACATAATTGACCCCAGACTTACATTGGATATCTTCACTACCGTTAAGCCGTTATTGATAGAATCAGAACGTACAGGCACATCAAGTTTAATACTGGCATCTTAAGCAGTCGTAATAAGAGCTATTTCGCAACAGAAATGTAAAGCTTCATGTGCTGTCCAATACATTATAGATATTTCTCGGCTTTTCGAAAGTCAGCATTTGTGGGCCGCTAATAAATTACTTCGGACCTCACATAGAGGGTTTAAGACGCGGCAGATCAAGCTTTACACTGTGGGTTCTTATGCAGTGGTGATAAAGGTGAGTTTTTATCAAAAATGGGTAGGCTGATGTGCTGTTGTCAGTGCGTGGGCCTCTCGTGCTCTGGCCCCGCCCGGTTGAGACAGCTGTATTGGCGTCTCTGTCTACTGCAGCGGATTTGCCTTTGATATGGTTACCAACTTGGAGGTCTAGAAGCTATCAAAGAAGGTAGGTACAGTAAACTGACCATAATTGTATTTATCCATCATTTAAAAAATGGAAATTGACAAAATTATTTTTAAATCCATGTCTTAGGCTGAGTTGCACCACCTAACTTTGACCGTAACTATAACGATAACTGGTGTTTTTTGTATGGAGTTTGACAGATTTTGGATGTTTATCAAAGTTAATGTAAGATGGTGCAACCCAGCCTTAGAGAAGATACTTAAGCTTACTTGCTCGCACACCTAAATAAAAGTCAAGACTTTTTTTACAATTCAAACAAAAGCTTGCGAAAACCACAGGAAAGACGTTTTGTTCTAAGTATTTTAAACAAAAACAGCCTAGAGTTTCCTCTACTTACGAAATATTTCTAGAAAATGCTCTACTCTAGCTAGAGCATAGTTAAACCAATAACTACCTACCTATTTCATAGCCATTAAATAGTTGTTTTCACGAAAAATTTCAAACGATTCAAAATCATTTGTGATAATTGCTGTAAGTATCCTGGTTATCCTTGTGTAGTTGCAGTGGTGGAAACAATAGGTGGGATTTGTTCCCTTAATAAGATGAGTATAAAATAGAGATTATAATCAACTTTTCACGAATTAAACGTACTTACGAGTACATGCGTTAAATTCCTTGGGAAACTGAGCTGACTTATATGTAGGTACCTACCATTTGTAAGAACATTACATTTACATTGAAAGAAAGAAAGATAGGTACATTTATTACATTGCAGACGTTACATGGCTTGCAGCTCGGAAAATTCTCCAGTGAACCATCCACCTTTAGTTATGTACTTACCTATCCTATACATATTTAATAGTTTAATACTACATTATGTTTTCCTTTCAGGCACCTGTCTTTGACTTTCCAGTATAGTATGCCCACAGACAAAGAAATATCTGCGCGTATAGTGACATCCCTATTACAATGTAAATACGTCAAAGTTGCAATAAACGACCGCCGTTGTTTATTTAGTGGCGCTTTCAGTTATTTAATTAAGTTTTCTAATTAGTCGCTCCCTCACATGAAGTTTTAGTACTGTCTCTATGTGCGGCTTGAATTATTCGAGATAATTTACATTTATGTCTGTTTTAGAGGCTATTGTTATGAGTCATTGTTAGTTTTTCAATTACGATACCGATTAAGTATATTTACTTCAGTGATTACATAAAATAAGACCCGAGTTCTATTACGTCAATGCAGTTTTAATGAAAAATATTCCTTTTTAAAAAGCTCTCCTAAAGTCGCCTGGTCCAAATGAGAATGGAAGCCTATTGCAAAAGAGAAAATAAAAAAATTGAAACATATAAACGTCCATGACTTCCAAAAGCTCGTGCTCGTCACACTAACTTTAGCCACCGGGAATCGAACCGCCTAGGATTCGCGCCGCGATAATCTTTTATCGCGCTATTTTATCCATTTTCGCGATAAGCCCATACATTTGTCGTTTAAAAGCCTCGTTAAGATTTTATCACGGGGCTTATTCTAGCTAGGGTGGCGTTTTAAAACGTGAACCGTAAGGCCAAGCTTTGCTTAAAGTAGGCTAGGTAAGTCCTACCTACCTAATTGAAAAAAAGTCCCGTCATTTATAAATTTATAATTTAGGAAAATGAGGTTTTAGTTTTTAAATTTTTTATCGATAGCGTTGTTGGTCATACTCTTGTAGCTACGAAGTACAAACCACTGACCTATGACCAGGGCCGGATCGTGAATTTGTGGGGCCCTGGGCTGAAACTACTTGGGGGCCTATCTTAGTAGGTACTCAACTAATAGCCATGCCAAAAAACTGTTTCTATAATGATATATTATTCTTAAACATACAGTGTGAGTCACGATAAAGTGCACATATGAAAATAGGTGAAACTAGACCTATTTTTATTGACAAAAAAGTGGTCAAAAAATTTTTGAGTTTTTTTTTTTTAAAATTTCTGCCAATTACTTACGTTAGGTAACGTAAGGGCCCCGGGGTTACAAGGGGCCCCCAGATCCCGATAAAAATAGGTAATAATTTGAAAAAAAAAAATAGTTGACTGTAAAGTCGGTTTACGGACGATATTTTTACGTGACAACGTCATAAGAAAATATTGATTAAAAATTGCTTACTAAATTTTTGAAATTTAAAAAAAAAAATTCTGCCAATTACTTCTTGTAAAGAAAACGTAATAACTTTTAAACTAAGAGGTATAGCCTGATAAAATAAAAACAATAATAATGCTAAATAACAGGCGATACTAAAAAAATACATAAAATGCCCAGAAAATGCCAACAAATAATAAAAAATTCTACTTTTAGAAAAAAAACTGCTTTTAAATTCGTGTTTTTTGGGTTATTTGATAAATTTCTCCAAAAAATGCCCCTATAATAGGTGGTTTTTATTACTTTGTATTATTCTCTATCGTATTAATTTTGTAAAACCAAAAATCGTAAGTCTCTATCCCTATCACAACATTTGCTATGATCGTTTGAACAAAGGCCTGCCACCACATTATTCCCCGCTACAGGTAGAAACAATTTTAATTTTAACTAAAATTCTTATTTTACTTCGAAATCTTTTGTTTTTATTTGAAATGTAACTTGTTTTTATCAAAATTACAAATCTAGAGCCACTTTCAGTTTCGTTGTTAACGAAGCGTTGAATGGCGCGCCCGGAGAGGCTTAGTTCAAACGATCATTGCAAACATTGTGATAGGGATAGAGACATGCTATTTTTAGTTTTACAAAGGTAATACGATAAAGAATAACACAAACAGTGGCGGATTTACCAATAGGCCAAGTAGGCCAGTGCCTAGGGCGGCAGATTTAGGGGGGCGGCAAATTTAGCAAATTTTTTTTTACAGGAAAAAAAAAAATTATACGTATACCTACACAATCCATATATAAATAAACGATTAATAAACGCACTGTAATATATACTTAGGTACTTATGTGATCATGAATTTTAAAATATTCCGATAGCGTTTCAATAAAAATAAAATAAAAAACTCTTGAGTAACACAGGATCTTCGGAGCCTAGCACGAGCACCATCTATCCACAACTTCGTGTATATTGTTTTTAGGCCAGTAGAATTAAACACAAAAATTGATTAAATCGGAAATAATTCCTACAAAAGATTTTTTTGCTTTAATGACTTCATTGGTTGCTCATTAAGACTCTCCTAAGTTTTCGACTTCGACGGAGTTGTGCTTAAGTGGTGGGGGCCCCCGAAAGGGGCGTTTTTTCGGTTTTCCGGTTATACCGCGTAAAGGACTTACCCTATCCTTAATCCTGCATTGAATAAGACCAAATTCATATGTTTTGGACAAACCGTTCTCGCGCTAAAGTTCGGCAAAGTAGAAAATATACGTATAATTAATGACCCTCTCCACGTCCAATGGCTTGTTACCCACATGCTTCCAAGCCTTGTAAAGGGTCGCCTTAACCAGTGTAACCCTAACAAGGCTCACGAGTTTGATTCGCTTATCCTTGTTCGTCCCAGCCGTTCCTTAACTGCGGTTGCTGCACCTCTTCCTGGCACTCTCCTGAACGACTCTGTGTTACCTAATGTGGCTGCCCCTCTTCCTTGTATCCTCCTGCATGACTACGTTGCCTAGCCGTAAGCCAAATTTTATTATGCTTTATTGGCGCGGTGGCGGCGCGGCCGGCGCGGCGGCGGTTTTACTCAGTGCGTATGAACAGTGTAGCGGCGCGGCAACGGCGCGGCGGCGGCGCGGTGGCAGCGTCGTGTGCAGGAGCCTCAGATCATATCTATGATCTGAGGCAGGAGCCCTTAGAGTTACCTCAAAATGGATTCAGGATAGATGAATGCTGCAGAGTTTTTGGATTATTAGAGTATACTCTGCTCATAAGGTAACCTCACAAAAAGAAGTCTGCTGGAATAAGATTAGCGCTTCTTAGAGGCAGTGAGATTTCACCACTGCTTTTTTGATTTCAAAGCTGCAAGATTTGCAAGGTTATGACCGGAGCACTTGGTTTCATCAATATGGGGCTACGTGTCACACTTCAAATGAGAGCATTTAGATGGTAAGAGACAATATGTTCCCACGAAAAAATAATTTCAGACAGGGGTGACATCTCCTGGTCACCAGGAAGCCCTGATCTCACTCCAGAAAATTATTTTTTGTGGTGTTACATTAAGAATAGAGTATACTTTTATAATCCAACAACCATGCAGCAACTGAAGCTGAGCATTCGGCAAAAAATTTAAAATAGGTTTCAAAGTAATTCTGACGAACGCATTCCAAGATTTTGATGTATGTTGATCGAATGTTGTAAGCGTCAAGGAAATCTCCTGGGCGATGTAATTTAATAAAGGTAAATTTAAAAATAAATTGCATTAAATTTTCTTTAAATTACAATAGTTATAATAGGCCTCCTACTAGGTGGACCGACGATCTGGTAAAGGTCGGGCAGCGCAGGACCGTTCATTGTGGAAAACCTTGGGGGAGGCCTTTGTCCAGCAGTGGACGTCATTTGGCTGAAACGAACGAACGAACAATAGTTAAAGTTCTATAAAAATGTAGGTACAGTTTTCGTTTCCTTGAATTTTCAAAAGTTAATTTTCTTCTGCGCCACCCTGTATTACCAAGCCTTGGTCTTTCTGTTTACCTTAAAGAAGTTCTTAGCTAATTATACTGGATATAGCACTTCGCATGGCTCTGTGCACATTCAGGTGAGAAGCTTTTCTTGCTTAAAACGGATTAAAAACTATCTACGATCTACTTTAAGTCAAGAAAAGCTTATAGGCCAGTAGAATTAAACACAAAAATGAATTAAATCGGAAATAATTCCTAATAAAGATTTTAGTGCTTTAATGGCTTCATTAGTTGCCCATATTGCCTTTGCCCACCTTAGGATTAGTTCATACTGCTGTTTTTAGGTCAACATTAAACTCTTCATTACAATGCGGGTTGCAATAATAATCTAGTAACTGACAGTAATATCACAGATAATATAATACTATATCATTAAGTTCACAATCATCGTAATAACGGGATTAAACTAACGTATTGAATTTCAAAAGTCAGTAGGTAGGGGCGGCAAAAATTGAATGGCCTACTAGCGGCAAATTTGTAAATCCGCCACTGAACACAAAGTAATAAAAACAATCAGTTATGGGGGCATTATTTGGAGAAATTTATCAAATAACCAAAAAAACACGAATTAAAATGCAGATTTTTCTCAAATGTATCATTTTTTTATTATATGTTGCCATTTTCTGAGTATTTTATGTATTTTTTTAGTATCGCCTGTTATTTAGCATTATCACTGTTTTTATTTTATCAGGATTGAATACCTCTTAGTTTAAAAGTTATTACGTTTTCTTTACAAGAAGTAATTGGAAGAAAAAAAATTAAAAAAAAAACTCAAAAATTTAGTATGCATGCAATTTTTAATCAATATTTTCTTATGACGTTGTCACGTAAAAATACGTCCGTATGCCGACTTTACAGACAACTTTTTTTTTTTTTTCAAATTATTGCCTACTTTTTAGCGGGATCTGGGGGCCCCTTGTAACCCCGGGGCCCTGGGCTGCAGCCCAATCAGCCCATAGGTAGATCCGGCCCTGCCTATGACGGCTTTCGGCTTAAGTGGGTATGTCCAAATGATTGATCACGTCCCATCAACAAAAGAATTGTCCCGAATGGTCTGAAAGCGTGCGAAAGGTGAGGCGATGATTGCTGTGTCGCAACTTAGGCAATGTTAAGTTGATAGTGCGGTAATGAGCACCTTCTTTCTACGAACAATGTAGGCATTTTGTGTAATGCGTAGGCCTGGCTGGATAGTTAAGTACCTACGTAATGTAAATTCGATGATTTTTTTTCTTTAACGGTCTGTATTTTGTACCTACATTAACTTGTCTTACTTACCTATCCCCTAGTATTATTATTGAAAAACAATATTCAAGTAATTTAGTAGGTAAATACTAGTGTCCGACCGAATGTTCGGTTTCGGTTTCGTTTTCGGTTGAGTTTCGGTAAAAACACGAGTTTCGGTTTAGTTTCGTTTTCGGCGGCAAACTTGCCGAAACTACGACCGAAACCGAATGTGCATGCGGGAGTTTCCGCGCTGTTATCGGTCATGTTCGGCGCGTTGAATGAGTGAATGAATCCGATCAGAGCCAATGTCGTGATTCGCTCGCTTGTTTGTTTGTGTTAGTTTTGTTTTGTTGTGGTGGCGAGTTTTGAATTTGGCAAGTTTTATCTCGTTTTGTGTCGTTATAACATAAGAGCGGGTAGTAAACATAAAAAAAAAACAATATGACTGATAAAAGTATAATAATAATAATAAATTTCATTTATTCAGATTACAAAGATCCAATTATGTTAGTATAATCTAACCTATACATTTTTTTTGGTTCGCAAATGCTATACGTAAACAAACATTAGTTACGTAGTTAGTAATGACTATAGTGCATTTCATGGTGATAATATTATGGATTCAGAGTTTCAAAGTTCATTTTAGTATTTATCACCAAGGTATCCAAGTGGCAAGTACAGTAACTAGATACTTACTAACTTACGTACTACCAATTTTGTTTTGAGAAATTGTTAAGGTAAAAGACCCACCCGACCATGGGACGGGTTATGTAAATGTCCTGAATATTGCAGTAATTAAAAAAAATCTAGACTTTAAATCCTTATTTTTCTTTTTTAATACATAATTTGATACCTTTTGAATGCAATTTAAAGAGAAAACAATAAAGACTGACTGATTATAATAACGTTTTCTTTATTTTTCCCTCAAAATATGAGCCTTGTAAGGAAGTTTCGGTTTCGGTTTCGGTTTCGGCCGAAATAGACACCGTTGCCGAAATTCGTTTTCGGTTTCGGTTTCGGTCGTAAAACTAGTTTCGGTCGGACACTAGTAAATACTCGAAATTAAGTTCGTAACACACTACAAAGCTTGTGAAAAATTTCGGACAAATCTTCCGAGTTTTTCCTTTGTGAAATTTATGTCTAGCAGTGACATCTAGTTTCGAGTAATATAACTTGTAGGCAGAAACTTATAATTTTTTACGTTACGATAGATGGCGTTATTTTAGAAGCATCTAAACCATAGACAAAAGTAATACTGTGTACCAATTTAATTTATTAGCCAAAGGAGGGCGCTGACTTACAAAATCAAACTCAAAAAACAGAGCTATCATAAAATTATAAGTATTTAAAATTTATCAATGTTACTGAGTAGGACATAGAAGAATAGAACTACTATTTCTTTATTTATTAACTTTAATTTTACATTATTAAATATTTAGTTCTCTTTTCTGCCGTTTTGTGGTCGCCAAGGCTTTGACATTGGCACATTGCACACTGCACACTACTCTTTTATGCTCTTTGCTGCACACAGTTGATTTTGACATTTGTTTCATTGTTTGACACTTGCGAGACCGTGGTGTTTGTTTTGTGTTTGTTTGTTTGGTTTCTTCAGCGAACAGTATTAGCTAGACTGCGTGGTAATTTGGAGTGTCCGAAGTTCTAAGTGTTACTTACCATCATGAATAATAAAATGATTGAGAAAATCATACAATCTAATCTCGGTGTGTGTCCGGAACTGTTTTACAAGAATCCTATTCTCGACAAGGATGTAGCCCAAGCGTTGGCGAAGAGTTTTGTGAAGATTCTAAATCTGTCGCAGCAGAATTCCAACATCCACAACAACCTGCGGCTTTCAATTCTCGAGACTATTCGGAAGATGTGCCTTGTTGAGCCCAAAGGTCATCTTTCCACGGACGAAACATTAACTGAAGCTCTGAGCGATATTTACGCGGAACAAATGCAAGTGGACGCGGGCGATTCGACAGATAAGGAACTAGACGCATTCTTCGTTAGAAGGTTCAAGAACATGAACATGAATTCCCAGCATGAGTCAACAGTGAACCCAGAAATCGTGCAGGCACTCATAAATTTGAATGAAAATGGTGTTTATTTGGAAATTTTAGCCAAAGATATTGTTCACTGGGATGCCAACAAAGGTAATTACTTATCTATCATCAAGGATTTGTGGAAATCAGAAGCTGTAGACAAGTGTCTAGAAAATATGTATGATGATCTGGCCATAAAATTGAAGCCAGATATCGAAAAAATTATACTCGGTGTATGCCATAATATTTTAGTCCATCGTGATGTGGAATTAGACACTATGTTCTCTAATTCCTCTCTAATACAATTAGTCAAACGTAGTGCCATTTCTCCCGAGTGCTTCCAAGTATGCACTGGTGCATTAAATTTTCTATTTATCATGACCAATTATGACCCCAAAATTCAAGCTTTCATTACTGCATTCATAAATAAAGTAAAGATACATTGTCCACAAGTCACTTTTTCGATTTTATATCCTGTTCACATGAATCACATTGTTGTAATGCTTGATTTCAAAGTGACTATGCTTCCTGAGCCGTTACGTACTCATTACATCGAACCAACGTTGAAACACATGCATGAGCTCCGGGATAAATCTGAACATGATTTTGTTATGTTAATGTCACATTTTCCACAATGGTTTGATATTTATTTCAAGAGTAAACAAAATGTGTCTCCTATATTTTAACATACTTTTCATAAAATTAAGTCATTTACTATGTAATTAGTTTTGTAATCAGACTGCCATTAATGTTAAGAGTAATTACTTAATCAGTCTTGATATTAGGAAATATAGTATAATTTTATTGAATCATGTATTCAAAACAAAGAATGTCACCCCTTTAGTGGTATTTGGCTTACACTATTTACTCTGTAACTTAAAAATGATCTACTCTCATCACTTTATCGAATGTGATACAAATTTTATTTATCTAGAATAGATAATTATATGAAAAGTTTGTGACTCATAAAAATATTTTTTACATACATGTACCTGTAATTAGTTGGTAAGAAAATAAAACACTAGAATTTAAATCTTTCTTTTATTAGTTATATTTAGTAGTAAGTAACAAAAAAACAAAGTGCAGTATAAAGACTAAGGCTGAGCTGCACCACCTTATTTTAACCGTAACAATAACCGGTGCTTTTAGTGTGGAGTGCGAGAGATTTTTGACGTTCGTCAAAGTTAAAGTAAGATGATGCAACAGCCTTACACAGTCTATATCAAATCAAGACTTTTATCCTGTCTAATCTATATCCATAAGGCCTCAGCCTCGAATTTAGCGGGCAGCGGAGCGGCGGCGGAAGCGGCGCGGGAGCGGCAGGATCTTATGCGTAAAATCAAATAGACCGGTTCTCGAAAACAGCGGCGCGGGAGCGGGCAACGAGCGGGCAGCGCACGGTGGGCTGATATTAGAGCTTCATAGACTTAGCGTCGCTCAAAAATCAAGCGCCGAATTTTGAAAAAATAAATATGCCAATGTGTTCCTTTACCAAAAAGGAATATTTTATGTTATGTAACGTTTCTTGATAAAGTTATTATTTAATAAGTTATTGACAATTTCCTTTTTTTTTGTATGGAGCTCAACATTTATTTTTATTTTATTCGTTATTCTCAAGCTTTCTTAAGAAATTGACTTTTGTATTATGTAATGCAACATATAAGCTATGTTATCACCAAGTGTCGCATTTCGGAAATCTTCGGAACATTGTCATTTTGGACTTTAAAATAAAAAAAAATAAAAAAATTAAATAACTGCCAAATTTTGTAAATATAACTACGCCAATGTGTTCCTTTGCCAAAAAGAAATATTTTATGTTATGTAACTTTTTTTGATAAAGTTATTATTTAATAAGTTATTGACAATAATTACTTTTTTTTTGTATGGAGCTCAACATTTATTTTTATTTTATTCGTTATTCTTAAGCTTTCTTAAGAAAATGCTTTTTGTATTATGTAATGCATCATATAAGCTATATTATCACCAAGGGACGAATCCCGGAAACCCTCGGAACATTGTCATTTTCGACTTTAAAATAAAAAAATAATAAAAAGAAAACTGCAATGTTATGTACTTTCTTCCGTACTATTCTAACGAGGTGAAGAACTAAGCACGTTTTTTATAGTGGTGTTCCCAGGAGGCCTAATCCACATGATTACTAAGGTTACTATAATACATATAATATTTGTTTTATGGAAATTAAGCCAGTTTGAAGTTAAATTTATTGGTTAGACTCAAGCGCCACTTTCTGAATCTACAAAAGTAAAGTTTTCTTTCTCAGTATCAGCCTAGACATGAAATTGATCATTTATAGTGGACTTTTTGGTGGTGTTGAAAACCTTTCTTGATGGCAATTACGTCTAAATTATTCATTTCTGTTGATATGGCTTTACAAATATCACATCGCTGCTTGTGCCATTTATCAACGATATTATTTTTCTATCTATCAAGTGAGAATCAGTTATTACGAGATTGTTTTGCTTCCAGAATTTTATTACGATCTATTAAATTTTCAATTTCCGCGTCCATTAAGTTTTTTTCATTGTTAACATTAAAATAGGTCGACAATAAATTAAATGCAGCTTATTTTGAATAAAAAAAAAATTTCTTAAGAAAGCTTGAGAATAACGAATAAAATAAAAATAAATGTTGAGCTCCATACAAAAAAAAAGGAAATTGTCAATAACTTATTAAATAATAACTTTATCAAGAAACGTTACATAACATAAAATATTCCTTTTTGGTAAAGGAACACATTGGCATATTTATTTTTTCAAAATTCGGCACTTGATTTTTGAGCGACGCTAAGTCTATGAAGCTCTAATATCAGCCCACCGTGCAGCGCACTCCTTTTTTTTGCCCACAATAAATCGAGCGAGCGCTCCCGCGCCGCTGCCCGCTAAATTCGAGGCTGAGGCCTTAGACTGACCATAAACTGCCCATATAATCTTGAATTATTTCAATCCATCTATTGTCTTCTAGACATTGTAGAGGTATCTAAATATTTCTTATTTAAATAGCTTTATGACTAATCTATGTAATGGTAAGTTTTAGTAAAAATAAGTAAAACTCATAAAAATAATAATAAAAGGAAATGTGCATGAAATGTATATTTTACACTAGATTTAATTTCGATGGCTTGACTTGTGGATCAGTTGTGTTCAATACTTTTTTAAGTTGGTACAGCGCTTCTTCACATGAACTCTTTAGAACACCCAAGGTGAGCAACTGGAGATAAAGGATATCTGGGTTTTTGCTAGTTATTTTCATCATCTTATCATCCACGCGCAGTTTTCTGAACACTTCATACTTCACCCTCTTAGCGACTTTGTGGTGCTTCGAGTTCAAATGCTTCTCCATCAGCTCCCAGTAAGGATACAGTTTGTTGCATGTGCCGCAATGAAAACGATTGCGCACCTAAAAATAGAAAGGGTTATGAGGAAAATGTGTTATTTTTTTGTGAAGTTTCTTTTTTATTTGCATAAAAATCTGAACAAATCTTTTGTACCTATTAAATATTGCTAGCTTTTGCCCGCGACTTTGCTCGTGTGAAATTTGGTCTATCACAGTAAACTTTATCGCGCGTGTCTCTGATTAAAAAACCAGGATAAAAACTATCCTACATCCTTTCCCGGGACTCAAACTATCTCTCTTCAAATATGTTAAAATACTTACTATCCTTATGAACTCTCCCGGTATATCCAGCACTCTTAAATTAAGGAATTCCTTCTTATGGGCTGAGGTGCTATAATGCTCAAAATCGTAGTCAAAGCGGTAAGGAGCATTGCAGATAAAGCATTTCGTTACGTCATACTGAAAGCGTTTATCAATATTGTATACCATGACAAAAGAATGGATGTCGAGGCAAACGGTCTTGTTGATGCATAGAAGGTTTTCTTCTTTCATCACGTACACAGCATTCAGCCGTTCTACTATAGACCTGTGTGTGTCCGTGCATGTCTTGTGTATTCTACTAGATTTTTTCCCATCCAGCTCCAAGTTGCCTCTATGCCGTGCGCCTCTTACGTGTTCTTTGAACAATTTCAAGTGGCCCGATATAGTTGTCGTGCATAATCTGCAGTACCCTTTACTCCCGCCTGAGTTGAGTCTTATAAAATTCTTGCTCCCATACTCCTTTAGCTCTCGTCTACGCTGCCCGTGATCTGTCAACTCACAGAACACCACTTGATACTTGTCATCTTCCGAGTCACTTTCTACTTCTTTAATAGGTTTGGAATTTTCATGGATTTTTTTATGATCGTGCATAATTTGGAACTCTAACTTCAGCACACATTGGCACTCATTGCATATCGCCAGATTCTTATCGTCAAGCCTCTCGTAGTCATATTTCAGACGTTCCAGAAGAACCTCTTCAATTTTTTGCTTAGGATTCAGGCGATCTTTTATCGCGGTAGCGGTAGCATAAGTGGTTTCGAAGATACAATCGGCTTTAAAGTCGATATGCTCTTTACAAGTCCAATGGTCCTGGAAGACGGACATTTGTAGTGCTTCCTTACAGCATAAGCAGTAGAAGCGATCATTGTAGAGCTGAAACCAGTATTAATAAATAAGTGCAAAATTGCCTCTTTTCAGTTACGTTTCTATGCCTAACTTTTCACAATCGAAAACCAAAATTTACGTGGTAAGTAGGTAAGTACCTTTAAGTATTAAGTTAAATAGATTTGTATTAACAATTATTCACCTTTATTAGCTGACAGTGCTTTAAAATTATAGTATCATAGTTCGTACCAACCTTTCTGTAGAACTTATCGCCTTCGACAACCACCTTAGAGCCAATCAAGTTTATGATATGGTCCCGTGTCCTGCAATGCTCTACCATAAAATCGCCGACGAGGAAACCACACACCAGACAAAAATTTTGATGTGTTATACAGTTCCAGTCTTTTTCCTCCACGATAATGTCAGTAACTATAACGTACTCCAGTTCTCTTGTACAGGCGGTGTTGATTAGTTCAGCTTCGGTCTTCGGTTTCGCTTTGCTGGCTTTATGGTCATCGGTAGCGACATGGGTGTTCATCACCTCGATGCTTGGCGCTACATAATTGCAGACTTCACAATAAAATAGCTCTTCCACCTAAAATCAAAAATCAAAAAAATATTTATTCAGTTTAGACCACAAGTGGCACTTATGAACGTCAATAGAAAATAATAAAAAAAGAAAAGGTAGCCCTTATGGGGCACTTTACATGTCTCCTTATCTTTTGGGCCCTACCAGCGCTTCGAGACAAACATATGGCAAGTGCTGAGAAGAAACGCCGGAACAAATAAACTAAACTAAACTAAAAATAGGCAATAGAAAGAAGTAAGTATTTCGCGCCTAACTAATACCTTTAAACGATTACGTAAGTAATTTAGCAATCTTGCAAACTAATGGAATAGGCTAAGTATTTTTAATAGCTCGAAAAATCGAATTGCCTAAAGTGGGAATCGAACCCACGACATTTCGCTTGCCGGGCGACTGCTCTTAACCATCTAAAAAATTTTAGTAAGTAACTGCATTAATTAATGTGTTTATACTCGCGTGTAAGCGAAATAATATAAGAGACTGGACAGTTTGACGTAGGTAAAATGCAAGACCGGAAGAGATTGCCACGCAGGCTTATGTTCGCCTTTTCGGCCTTCTATAGTACCACTCCCTAGTAGGTACACACAGTAAGTAGGCTATGAATATAGTGAGCTTCTGGGATCCGTATGTACTAAATTGCTATGTCAACTAAGCATTACAGAAGTAGCCTAACTTGTGTACTTAGAAAGCTCTTCCTACTAGAAAACTTAGGTCTTAGACCTATTAATTAATTACTTACGCGTACGTAGGTAGTTCGATTATATTAAATACCACTGCCTCTGATAGACTAGAGGGTCGTGCATTGAAGATATTAATTATTATTATGACCCGACCGCTGACGATGCAATGATGATGATAATAAAATAAATAATATACAAACCTTGTAGACGATGTCCTTCTTAAACTTGTGATTTTTAACCTGGGACTTCAGCAACTTCCTGTGATTTTCCCAGCGAATGTGCTTGTCCAAGTCGGATCTATCCCTAAAAGCCTCCACACATAACAAACAATAAAAATCTACTTCCCCCCACAAAATGAAGTTTCTATAATATTTATTACCCATTTCGATAATCTTCGTCCACTAATTCGTGAGAAATGAATTTGTGGATAGGTACGGAAGACAGGCATAAAATGCGGGTAGGGTGGATAATTTTTTTGTAATCGGCAAGTTTGTTGGTTCGTAAAGTGCGCGGGGCGTTTCTATCGGCAATGGATGGGCGCAGCAACAAACGAATCACAGATGGCGCTTTAATAGTAGGTTCTGTCTCAAAAGAATACATTACTACTACATTATTGTAGTGTTTTTATTGTTCTCTAGCTAGTGCTGGCTTTTATTAATGTTATTATTTATTGGGCGGTGATTAGCATTATTTTTTAAGGTTTTTTATTTCTTTAATGATTCCACTTGTAGATCTTCTAGCTACAACAGCGCTATTTTGAAAGTTGCCAAGAAAACTTCTCGTAATCTGTGATCAATCAAATGTCAAGTTGAAGTTGAAGTTTATGATGAGATGATGGCCGATCCGATTGTCAAATTCGTCTGAAAAAGGACGCTATCTATATTGGCTTTATTTTTGTGATTGTCCAATTTTCCAAAATACATGGTTTTCTTTCTGTAAAACTGTAAGTGTAAAATGTAATCTGAAATCTGAATCTCATTGCACAAGTTTTACGCGATCTGTATCCGATTAGAAACGGGACGTAGGTAACCATGAGTAAAAGACGCCGGGCGTCTTCTGTGGCCAGCCGGGGGGCCGACGGTGATGATAGCGACGATGTAGAGCTCAGTAACCCTGGACCGCCGCCATCGGCTAGGAAGAAGAAGAAGTTGGATCCAGTAAGTAACCGCTTGAACCGAACCCGCGTAAGTATGGTCTGTTTTAAACGGTGTGACGCTTCAGTCGCTGCCCTGCGAATAAGGAATGTTTTTAGACGATAATTAGAATGAGCGCTGTTTCTCCGATTTTATTTCATTTGCATGCTGGAAGATCAAATTGCATGATAATATACTTACCTACATTTTAAAATACTTTCTATCAAATAGTTAAATAGGCCATGCCAATGTAACACAACATACACATAGGCTCTGTTTGTAAGGAATTTAAATAGTTTTTGTTAAGTTTGATTGACAGCATGGTTTTATTTTTATCCTAACCCAAGTAGACTATCAGAAGTATGTAAATTTCCTAATTTAGTAGCAACCCCGTCACTCGTACTAAGATTACAAACATCTAGTTAGTGATCAATCATTCATAGCCCGACTCATGGCATGCCTTCAATATTACTTGATTTAGCATGGAGTATAACTCTTCATCTAATTACTTAAATTTTTAGTCACATGAAATCTACAATGCTTCTGTGGTTTTTAGGGAGAGATTTGCCAACAACTGTACGATACGATAAGATCTCACAAAAAAGAGGATGGAACTCTATTGTGCGATTCATTTATACGAGCTCCTAAACGTCGTCAAGAACCACACTATTATGAAGTTGTGTCCCAGCCTATTGACTTGTTGAGGGTATGTGTTTTTTAACAGTTTTACGTAAACTAATAACATTTAAAAATATTTTTGTTTCTGTTGATCATAAACACACCTATTTGATTATAATGTTTACGTCTACTTCAATCTCTTTTTATTTATTTAAGGTTCAACAAAAACTAAAAACGGATACGTACGAAGACATTGATGAGTTGTCAGCCGACATTGAGCTTCTCGTGAACAACGCGAAAGCATTCTACAAATCAGATTCAGTGGAGTACAAGGATGCAAATGACTTGTGGAAACTTTACACGCACAACAGACAAGCTCTCGAAAATGGTATGTTATTTTAAGTGTTCAATAAGTATTGTGCATAAATAATGTTACATATTTTTTGTGTCCAGGAAATTAAGTGGAGTGTCACTTCTTTGAGACAAACCTTTAATTTAAAGATATTTTAATGTAACAATAACAAACAAATAATTATAATTCTTTTACCATCAGGGCTGCCTGTAAAAAATAAGGACTTCTCAATTTACCCTCTAATTTATTAATTAAAAATTAAATCCTTATTTATATTATTTATTTATTATTTATTCAGGAGAAGAAATCAAGACTCCAAAAATGTCTCGTAATGGCTCTTCAAGCCGTAGATCTGATGTGGCTGAGGATCTATCAGAATCGTCCACTAATAATGAGGAGGACAATGTGTTTGAGGAGTTATTTAATGCTGTAAGTTTATCACAAATATTATTCATGACTAAGCATGTTGGGGAATTTGGAATTCAATGTATTTAATACGAAATTATCTTGTTGAGTGATTAGTTTTTTATTTTACTTTTTATTATTTCATCAACATCATTAATTTGTGAAAATATTTCACTTACGTCAGCAGTTTATTGTAAAGAAATAAACACAGAAATATTCAAGCAACAATTTTTTCTTCAGGTCATGACAGCGAACGCCGACGGCCGTCCTCTCTACCCAGCCTTCCAGTTCCTACCATCAAAGCGCCGCTACCCAGAGTACTTCAGTGTCATCGAAAACCCCATAGACTTGAAGACAATCGCACAGAAAATACAGGGTGGCGAATACTGCACACTACTTGAGCTGGAAAGAGATCTACAGATGATGGTCAGAAACGCCTGCCATTTCAACGAGCCTGGCAGTCAGATTTATAAGGATGCTAAGACACTGAAAAAGGTAATTGATCAATTTTATTTTATACTACAACATAATCGGAAATTCAATAAATTGATTCTACAACTTTTGACTTTACTTGTAGGTTCAATTCTTCAAAGCCAACTGTATGAGTGATTACTGTAACAATGTTCAATGCTAAAGATTTCAAATCAAATCCCCTATTTTATCTATTTAGATAAATTCTAGGAAATATTCAACTAATTTTTATCCACAGTGACAAATCCTATGTCTTGCATCTTGCATCACCTGATGGAAACTGATGATCAGACCGAATGCGAAATCTTTTTCTATTTTTACGATTGGCTGATTCACACATCCCTATTTAAGAAGTCCCGATTTAGACCAACGACAATTTGAATCTATTTTGGAGGCTTGCCTACCTCAGACCTAACATTTTGATTTACACCAAGAGGTTTGACTCTGTTCTCAAGTGTTTCCTAATCCTAGCCTCATTATTTCAAAACCCATTCCAGGTGATCACGGTACGCAAGCAAGAAATCGATCAACACGGGCGCGGCGGGCCACCGAAGACCTCCGAACGGATCCGCAGCAAACGCACGTCCCGCGTCGGCCCCGTGCCCTCCAGTAAGGCGCTGGCGATCATGGAGCCGCCGGGGTCTGACCAGGAGCCCGATGTTAAGGTAGCTTTGGTTGTTTATAAATTTTTTTGTCCGTGCTTTTAACCTTTTCAACGCCAATGACGGATACATGCGTACGTCAGGTTGACCGCCAACGACGGATTAATCCGCCTTAAAAATTATGTCAGTAATAGGCTTATTGAGTATTATGTAAACTGAATAGTAAGGAATACAATGATTGATGTCATAATTTATCAAGCACTAGCTTTCCGCCCGTGGCTTCGCCCGCGTGGAATTTTGTCTGTCACAGAAAAACTTTATCGCGCGCGTCCCTGTTTCAAAAACCGGGATAAAAACTATCCTATGTTCTTTCCCGGGACTCAAACTATCTCTATGCCAAAGGATGATGGGCACTTTTCTATGGAATCTGGGCGTAAAACCAACAGAAATGTAACTACTATTATTTGTTAGGACTTAATATCAGAAATATATTTTCATATAAATAACTACCTAAAACTCCCGGGTTTGCTTGGAAATTGACATAATGTGTAATAGTAATAGGTGCTTTATTGCGCAAACAAAAAATATTATTAATTAATATACTTATCTACTTACATTTTGAACACATTAGTTATTTATCCATTATTATGTCCAACAGTTCAGGAGTGGGGCCAACAAATGGTATATTTAAACCATGTTCTACATTATATGCGTAGGACCATACCTAGGTACCATTTAGAGAAATGACATGAACACAGTCATGTTTCAATGGGATTTCTACCAGTTGTTGTGTTGTCGCATAATCGAACACGGATCGATTATTAATCGATATTGCCAAATAACGATTTATCGATTAACAATTCGATTAATCGATTTTATTGATTACTATCATTTGATTGTTAATTCAATTCCTTATTTTCAGCAATGTAATCGATTATTGCAATCGAATAATCGATTATGATTTATTCGGTATACATGCTTAGTAAATCGATAGAATCGATAGTAAGATATGATACAATACTCTCAATATGATCGATAAAAGCAATCTAATTGACCTAATACTATTTTTATTACCCTAGTGTGATGTGAAATACTATGGAAACTTTGCATATTCAACGACCTCTATCTCCGTATCCCCGAGTATTTCAGGATTGTTGTTATACTATGAAATGAAGTACTAGTATTAAGCTTTAATTAAGTATACTTTTTGTTTCTGTTGGTTTAACGCCCAATATGCCCATCATCCTTTCATCAAAATCGGTTGCGAGGTTTAAGCGGGAAAGCGTAACAGACAGACAGACAGACAGACAGAGTTACTTTCGCATTTATAATATTAGTTGGGATAGCGTCAGAGTGATGGCTTTTGTATTTGACGTGGCGCTGAAAAGGTAAAAAGATTTTCTGAACTTAGTAAAAAATTTAAAATCAAATCCATTTATTTGCTTCATAAGCGGTACAGCATATTTTATGTCAATATAAGTAACGGGATAGGTCCCTTTAGTAAATGTATGTTACTGCCAGTACCATACACTGCTGGTAATAACTAATAGCTTGCGTGATAGGTCCTTTTGTAAAAATATTTTTTTTTAACGTCTGGCAAAGCCGTTTTCTTTAACTAGTAACTAAGCAAAGCTTAAATAAGACATAAAATAAATAACCCAAGAAATTTTACACTGTTTTATCTAGATACAACAGTGTAAAATTTCTTGGGTTATTTATTTATTTATTAAGTGGTCACTCATTTTTTCCTTTTTCCTTATCCCAAGTTTCGCTTGCAGCATTCGGAGGACAGCGCGGGCGACAGTGATGAAGAGAAGATCGAAAATGAAGATTCACCGCAGTGGAAGCTGTTGGAGACAATAAAGAATCACCTTGGTTCTAACGGTACGTTTATTGTAATATACTGGGTCAATTTGTTAAACTCTTCAAGTACCAGCGAATAGAGATGCAATAGAATTTAATTTGTTATAAACGAGTTAATGCAAATAGTAATCGGTGATAAAAGAGGTCTCAAAATGCTTGTGACACGAGTGGGCTCACCACAATAGTCGAGCGTCAGTAGGGTTCGAACCCGAGTTCCTCATCATATTAATATACTACTCATAATACAATACGCTTGGAAAGACCCAAACCCAGCGCCTAGAAAGAAGGTTGATCGTTCATTTACCTATGGGGCCGTCCATATATTTCGTCATTTTAAATTAGGGGGGGGGGGGGTTGGTCNGCCCCCCCCCCCTTCCGCCGCTACTGATTACATATAATACTAGCTGCCCGCCCCGGCTTCGCCCGTGGTACTTACGTGTATTATACATATAAACCTTCCTTAAGAATCACTCTATCTATTAAAAAAAAATAAAAAGTGATTCTACAAGTGTTTTAATTTTGTCAAACTGGTAATGACGTCAATTTTGGGAGAAGGGGGGGGGGTCATTAAGAAATGACGCTAGGATAGGTAATTTATGGACGGCCCCTATGTAATATTTTTCCTTACTCTTATTCAGGTACACCAATGGCCGAGCCATTCTGGAAGCTGCCCTCCCGCAGAGCTTACCCAGATTACTACAAAGAAATCAAGAACCCCGTCTCTTTGAATCAAATCAAGAACAAAATCAGACGAGGCAGCTACGGAACCCTGTCCGAAGTGGCCGGAGACATGAACATCATGTTTGAGAACGCTAAGCAGTATAATGTGCCTACTTCTAGGCTGTATAAGGATGCTGTTAAGCTGCAGAGGTAGGTTTTAGATTGCATTTTTAGCTAAAGTTAGTTTTAGGCCCAGAACACGGTGAAACGCAACTGCAACGAAACTGCAACTTCTAGTTACTTTTGAGTTGCATCTAAGTTTCTACCATAGTGTCCGTTGAGAGAGCACACATGACGCGACCAGTTTGACCAGTTCAAAGTTCAAATTGATTACCATTCTTATGGAATATTACTCTGATGAAGGCTACTGAAAGAGTTGAACTCTGATCCTATGACATTTTGTTACTTTTTGAAGTTATTTTTTAAATGTGTTTGGATGTCAGGTCTCGTTTTCTATAGCAACGTTGCAGTGTTTTGAAGATTGAGGAAAATTTTGGACCATGGCTACTAAGTGCAAAGGATTTGTTAATGAAAGAAAGATTATTATAATTTACACTTATTTATTTAAAACACTTAAAACTAACTCATACATCTACAATTACATACTCTTGAAACTACAAATAATGAATACAGTTCATCCCTGTGATGACTTTATTCCCTTCACTGGTACCAGCTATCAGTTCACCACTGTAATTACTTTATTCCGTTCACTGGTACCAGTCATTAGTTCACCACTGTTCCATCAATCAGTTCATCACTGTAATGTCTTTGTTCCCATTACTGGTACCAGCTATTAGTTCACCACTATAATGACTTTATTCCGTTCACTGATTCTAGAAATTGTTTAACACTGTGATGACTTTATCCCCTTTAGGTACCAGTGACTTCACCGCTGTGATGACTTTATTCCCTTCACTGGTACCAGCTATTAGTTCACCACTATAATGACTTTATTCCGTTCACTGATTCTAGCAATTGTTTAACACTGTGATGACTTTATCCCCTGCAGGTACCAGTGACTTCACCGCTGTGATGACTTTATTCCATTCACTGGTACGAGCTATCATTTCACCACTGTTATGACTTTATTCTGTTCACTGGTTCTAGCAATTGTTTAACACTGTGATGACTTTATCCCCTTTAGGTACCAGTGACTTCACCGCTGTGATGACTTTATTCCCTTCACTGGTACCAGCTATTAGTTCACCACTGTAATGACTTTATTCTGTTCACTGCTTCTAGCATTGTTTAACACTGTGATGACTTTATCCCCTGCAGGTACCAGTGACTTCACCGCTGTGATGACTTCATTCCATTCACTGGTACCAGCTATCATTTCACCACTGTTATGACTTTATTCCGTTCACTGATTCTAGAAATTGTTTAACACTGATGATTTTATCCCCTTCAGGTACCAGTGACTTCACCGCTATGACGACTTTATTCCATTCACTGGTACGAGCTATCAGTTTACCACTGTAATGACTTTATTCTGTTCACTGGTTCTAGCAATTGTTTAACACTGATGATTTTATCCCCTTCAGGTACCAGTGACTTCACCGCTGTGATGACTTTATTCCATTCACTGGTTCCAGTAATCAGTTCAGCACTGTGATGACTTTATTCCCTTCACTGGTACCAGCCATCAGTTCACCACTATTCCGGCAATCAGTTCATCACAGTGATGACTTTATTCCGTTCACTGATATGAGTAAACAGTTTACAATGCATAAACATAAAAATTACATAAATAAAATACTTAAAATAAAAAATGGAAAACATACACAATAATCTTAACTATTTACAATTCATAAAAAAAAATATTTAAAAAATTACAACTAATGATATTTACAATGAAAGATTACAAATTAAAACTAAGGCTAGATGATTTTCTACTTTCCAAGCCGGTGCTTAATATGGTCTTTTATGTGATTTTCCACGATTGTAAAATCTTGGTATCTAATCAAGGACTCATAAATCATAGTTGTTGAGATAAATGTGTCTGTATGTCCACCACCGATTGTTTTATTGTGTGATGACTTTATTTCCACTACATGTTGAGTTCTCTGTGTTGCCAGTTTATTTCTGTGATGACTTTATATCCACTACGGGTTGTTCCATCAGTGTGATGACTTTATTATTCCCGCCACAAGCTGTTCTCACTTGACCACTGAGATGTTATTTTGCACCACGGATTGTTCCATCAGTGTGATGACTTTATTATTCCCGCCACGAGCTGTTCTCAGTTGACCACTGAGATGTTATTTTGCACCACGGATTGTTCCATCAGTGTGATGACTTTATTTCCACTACAGGTTGTTTGTGTTGCTAGTTTACTCCTGCGACCACTGAGATGTTATTTCCATCATGGATTGTTCCATTACTGTGATGACTTTATTATTCCCGCCACAAGCTGTTCTCACTTGACCACTGAGATGTTATTTTGCACCACGGATTGTTCCATCAGTGTGATGACTTTATTATTCCCGCCACGAGCTGTTCTCAGTTGACCACTGAGATGTTATTTTGCACCACGGATTGTTCCATCAGTGTGATGACTTTATTATTTCCACTACGAGCTGTTCCATCAGTGTGATGACTTTATTATTCCCGCCACAAGCTGTTCTCACTTGACCACTGAGATGTTATTTTGCACCACGGATTGTTCCATCAGTGTGATGACTTTATTTCCACTACAGGTTGGTTGTGTTGCTAGTTTACTCCTGCGATGTTAATTCCACCAAGGATTGTTTCATTAGTGTGATAACTTTATTATTTTCGCCACGAGCTGTTCTTGGTTGACCACTGCGATGTTATTCCACCACGTATTGTTTTATCAGTGTGATGACTTTATTCCCTTCACTAGTATCAGCAATCAGATCACCGCTGCAATGTTGTTTCCACCACAGATTGATTCATCAGTGTGATGACTTTATTATTCCCGCCACGAGCTGTTCTCAGTTGACCATTGAGATGTTATTTTGCACCACGGATTGTTCCATCAGTGTGATGACTTTATTAATTTCGCCACGAGTTTTCAGTTGACCACTGCGATGTTATTCCACCACAGATTGTTTCATCAGTCTGATGACTTTATTCCCTTCACTAGTATCAGCAATCAGATCACCGCTGCAATGTTGTTTCCACCATAGATTGATTCATCAGTGTGATGACTTTATTATTTCCACTACGAGCTGTTCAGTTGACCAGTTACAGGTTGTTTGTGTTACCAGTTTTTGACTGCGATGACTTTTTCATTAGAGATTGACTTCATACCGTTTATTTGTTACATCTGAAACAAAGAAGACCTTATATTAGAACTGACAATAAGGAATAATAAATCAAAAATAAAATATTGTCTGTGAGTCTCTATTATAGAAGATGGAATAACATACAGAGGAATAAAGTACAACTTATTTTGTACAATACACACCTCTAATCCATATCTGTGATACACACACAACGAGTAATGATATTCGACGACTTAAAATTATAGATGAGGCGTTTTGCATACTTATTCCGAGGCCGCAAAGTTTTGGGGTTATAATGACAAAGTATTATTTAAAATCTACGTCTATACATTGTAAATTGTAATAAATGATGTGATGATGGTGCAACGTAATAATGTAAATCAACTTACCGTTCTCAAATAGTTTTAGTTCGTCTTGCAGTCAACCACAAACTGCACATAAAATAACACTGTTCGAATTTATTTTACAATGTTCACTTTAGATCCGCTTGTTACAATGGTATATTGTCCTTCCACTATGTTTCACGCTCACTTTAGTAAAGATTCCACAAAAATCAACACAATAAATAATTGTTCTTGCTTGACTCTAAAGGTTGTTGACCCGAACGGTGCGCGAGCGCGAAGCGAACTGACAGATCGCGCCGAATGACGCTGTTTTATACCGGCGTGTGGGCAGTGTTGCCAGTATAGCAACTTTTTTGCACGAAGTAAATAAAACAATTGAAAGGTGTAATATCCTAAACAATTTTTGTTATTTTCAACTGTTTCACTTTTCTTTTATCTATTGTTTATGTGTAAAAATTATGGTGTTATGAAATAATATGGGTAGTTAAAATACCACGTGCAGGCTTCGTAGCTAGACATAGTTGATTAGTTTGTATGATTAAACAACTTGTTGTATGTTGTCTATTTTAATATTAGAATTTATTGTCTGGTTAGATACATCGATAGATCTTTTGTTGATGTCTTTGTCGAATAGACAAGTTATTGTAAGATGTTTATGAAGCCTAAACACAATGTGTGTTAGGCATAGTAATCAAATTGATCCTCTCTTCTTCTTTGTCCTAGCAATTTCCCAATATTTGGGGTCGGCTCTCTTTGTTCTGGACAGGATATTCTGTCCTGGGTTGTCGAAACATTTGTTTGGGCAAGTTCTAAAAGTCCTTGGCCACCAAAATTTATGAAATTGATCCTACAGTCTAAATAAATAGGCGTCAGAAAAGAGAATTGATTGAGAATTCTGCGCAGTAAATACCATTGCGGTTTTGATCCAGAGCGCTAATAAAACCTTACCTACTGTCAGCATCAAATATATCTTACAAATTACATATTTGTAAACTTAAAGATATTACGAACTTTTAAATTATTTTACTATAGTTCATAGACATATTTGATGCTGAAAAACTGTTTAATTGACAGACTAATGCAACAGCGCGTTCAAGAGCTGCTAGACATCGTGCAGAGTTCGTCCAGTGATGAAGAGAGTTTGTCTTCGGTGAAGAACCAAGTGAACACCCCCAGACCTAGAGGCAAGTAGATCATCATCATCATTTGAACCACAGGACGGCCACTGAACATAGATCTTCTCCAAGCAAGTAGATCGACGTCTCAACTGACAGATTTCCAAGTCTCTGATTCGCGACCTACGCCAATTTATTACAGACCATATTATATCCTAACAAGGGCTCAAAATTGTTCGCACGGGATCTGTCCATTGGCTAAAGTTTACTGACAAAGCATGTAGAATATTTTACGTCAGTTGAAAAAGTTTGAAGTAATTAATTTCTGATTGTAATGAATCTCCAAAGTCCTGAAGCTGTGGCAGACATAAGTTTGTATTTTTGTAGGTACGTTTTGTGGTAAGCAGATGTTATTTTCCAATTTCAAACCATGTATATTCATCATTTATGCACTGAGCACGCCCCTGATCTCAAATTATAGAACTGCGGGACTACTCTCTACATAATTTCGAATGTATCCATCTCTCTTACGCAAAGCGAGATGTTAGCATGAGCAACAGTGACAGATAGAATCGACAGCTTGACAGTGTGAAGATTGAATTTGAATAGTCTCCAGGGATTCCAACAGTTATTTTGGAACCCCACGCATTCATCACAATATTATGGGAAGAGTTCGAAGTATAATATGGACTTCTCCTATGTTCAATTATTTGTGTTTTGTATTATCTATAACAAACTGCAGATGTTCAATTTTATAAAATGAATGTTTGTTTGTTTGTCCCGATGCGTTCCCAAACTGTTCATCCGATTGCAATACTTTGGTGAGTTAAATGTCCACACACCCGCCAAGGTTTTGATTTTGCACACATTAAAAACACATACATACAACGCGAACGAAGTCGCGGGGAACATTTAGATTCAGTTTTTTGATGCATAGTCAAAACAACAAATTGGCAAATTTTGTTACCAGTGGTAAAATATTAACAGATTGTAAACTAATAGTTAAAAATTGTACTAAAATTCATACTAATCATCGTAATAAAAACGCATTTTTCTGATATTTAACTTGTCATTAAAGACATTGGTTATTTTGACTGCGGATAAACCAAAAACTGCATTAGTCATCAGTATTTAACACATAAAGGGTATAATGACTAATCCGCAAGGCCATTAAAGCCTTTCTTAGTATGTAATAGATAAGACGTACATTTCTATTATGTATTGTTTAAAAATGAATCACTTAAAAAGGGTTAAAAGATAAGAAACAATAGGCTGTAAGCGAATTGGCATACCTACCTAATGATTGTTAAAGTATGTTTAGTCACTTTTGCTAATGGTATTTTTAACATTTTAATAACACGTGCGCTGTTTTTCTCGCAGCTCCGTTCGCGTGAATTCTTTTATTTAAATGACATTTTACACAGATTTATTCTACTCTGCAATATTGTATTTATTTTATTATGTTAAAAAAGCAAGGTTCGGAACCTTTTAATGTGTAATATATTATTTTACTAAGTAGGCAATCTTTTGAACTTAATTATTGACTACAAAAATACTGACACCTACGATACGATTTGATTTTTATCCTGAACTATTTAAAATCGTTTAACTCATACAATTTCGGCGCATGTTTTTAGATCAATTCTTGTAGTTCCGTTTTAGAGCGCTTTCTCATTCAGGTCAGGCAACTTTAGCAGCGTGACAAATACGTGACAGCATCGCTGCCGATAAATAATATCATACTATATGACCGCGGATACCTGCCTTTACATTATCAAAACACCGCTGCCGCGCTGCTGTCGCGCTTCTGACGCCCTATTGTGAAAGCGGTCTTAGGATTCGAATACAAGTACAAGTCTGGCTTTTCAGACTTGTACTTGTATTCCAATCCTAAAGAGTACTCTATTCCCAGGTCGTCCGCGCCTGAACCCCACTCCAGCGTCGGCGCCGTCACCCTCGCCGTCTCCAGTGCCCAAGCCTAACGTGCCTCTCAAGAAGAAACTGCACTACATCGCTAAACAACTGCTGGAATACACCTGCCCTGACGGCAGGCAGCCCATGCTTCTGTTCATGGAGAAACCCAGCAAGAAACTGTACTCGGAGTACTACAATGTCATCGAGAAACCCATTGATATGATCACCATTGAGGCTAATATTAAGGTGAGTGACTATCCGGTCATCAAGTCTCCTCTAGTGCTTACACAATGTGTCTCTCAAGAAGAAACTCCATTACATCGCTAAACAACTGCTGGAATACACCTGCCCTGACGGCAGGCAGCCCTTGCTTCTGTTCACGGAGAAACCCAGCAAGAAACTGTACTCGGAGTACTACAATGTCATCGAGAAACCGATTGATATGATCACCATTGAGGTGAGCGACCATCAGGTCATTTAGTCTCCACTGCAGTGTCTAAGGCCAAAGTGCCTCTTAAAAAGAAACTTTTACCCTTTGGGTAAGGAACCGTTCAACCAAGCAGCGCGCGAGGTCCGTTCCGACGCATGCCATTTCAAAATTTGACGGTTTCATTTCGATAGATTGTAATCTTTCGAAAAATAATGCAGTAAATTGTAAACAGTATGTTTTTGTTTCACAATATTTCGAGGTAAAATTGTAATCTAACGGTTATTCAAATCTTACGGGGACATATTCATAATTTTAATACGTACATCTAAACATTTAACGTTATCTTATTTCACAGAACGACCGCTACAATACAATGGAGGAACTAATATCCGACTTCCGGCTTATGTTCGCCAACTGCCGACAGTTCAACGAAGAAGGCTCGATGATATACGAAGACGCGAACCTTCTAGAACGCGTCATGTTGGAGAGGCTCAAAGAACTCAGCAGTGGCACTCATGAGAGGAAACAGAACTTGAAGAACATCAAAGTTGTTAAGAGCAAACAGCTGACGCAGTTTGAACAGAAGCTGAGGACGTTGTATGACGCGATTAGGGATTATAGGGATCCCAAAGGTATGACTATTTGTTACATCATCATCATTATCATTTCAGCCATAAGATGTCCACTGCTGAAGATAGCCCTCCCTCAATGATTTCTGTATTAACCCATTGGTAGCAGTCTGCCTGCATCCAGCGCCTTCCTGCTACCTTTATGAAGTCGACGTTCCACCTTTGTTATGTATCATGGTGTTGATATACAGCTATCTCTCATCTTTCTCTAGACAATGTACAGATCGAGCTCTTTTAGGGTCAGTGCCTGAGATATGGGAGTGGCACGGGAGAGAGGGTGTTTTTGTGACGTCAACGGTTAGTGAGACTTAAGATTTGCTTCACACTTGTATGCTCTGTCGCTTCATAAATGTCACCTCTCCCGTGCCGTTTCTTACCTTATCGATTTCCAAAGTTTGATATTATTAGAGACCGGTAGATCTATTCTCATAAATAAAACACTGGATACTTTCACATTATATTGCCTTAATTTAAGTAGCAAAAGAGCGCGCAGAGTCGTCCGGCGCGCGTACCTCTATTCTCACGTATTCTAGTGTAACATTGACATTATGTCAATGTCACTATGACAGCAGCTTATTGACTATAACGATACCGTTATTTTAACGTTTTAGATTTTTCATAATGAACAATAGAAAGTAACATAAGTATTAACTCTAAGATATAAGCTTCATTTGAATACTTTAATCAATCATATTTACATTTTTCACAGCCAACCGCCAACTAGCCCTAATCTTCATGAAGCTGCCCAACAAGATAGAATACCCTGACTACTACGAGCTAATAAAAAACCCTATAGACATGGAGAAAATAGCTCACAAGCTAAAGAACAACGGCTATAGCTCCGTGAACGAGCTCGCTTCCGACTTTATATTGATGTTCGATAACGCGTGCAAGTATAACGAACCTGACTCCCAGATATACAAGGATGCGCTTATATTGCAGAGGATGTGTTTGCAGACTAAGCAAATGCTTAGGTGAGTGTTTTATTAAATTTATTTCTCGTTGTAGTGCATGACCGAGAGTTCTCATGCTATACAGAAGAACTACAGCTTCATGTGAATGAAGTAATAAGTTTTTAAGTTATCTGACCATACATATTAGCTTAAGTCAGCTAAATAGGGATGTTTCCTAGGTAAAAAAGCAAGAGTTTTAATTAGTCCGTCAGTTAGCTTATCAAAAACTACTCGACACGTATTTTTCACTTTTTAAAACTAATGAAAATGTAAAGAGATAAAGGGTGCCAAAGTTCTAAAGAAAAGGCCCGTGACGTCAGTGAGTGCGTAAAAGTGCAGCACTTTGTGACGTCGTGCGGAACTTCAACGCACTATAACTTTGTACTTACTTGTTTGATTGACAATTAAAAATATACGTGTCCAATATTTTTTTATATCAAAATTGAAGGACTAAAAAATTTTTTTTAGGATCTAACTAGCCTATTGCACGAATTTGTTTATAACTGTGTTTCAAGTCTACAAATAATTCTTAGTTTAAGGCTTACTTGCACCACCTTACTTTGACCGTAATTATAACCGTAACCGGTGTTTTTGTTTAGAGTTTGACCTACTTTTGACGTTTGTATAGTTAATGTAGTATGGTGCTCAACCCAGCCTTAAATAAAGCAAAGGCAGTCAGACTAGAGAGTCATAAAGTCCAAAATAATGAAAAATCTAGACTTGCTCTGCCCTATTAAGGGTAAATCCGACATGTATCAATAAAAAAGTAAACATTTTATACCCATTATACAAATGAACATACCATTATTTTAGTATAGTCTGTATAGGATTTATTTAATGTAGTGACAGGATCCTCTATAATTGTTACGGCAGGGAGGACGAGGATTCGGTGCCAGACGTGCCGGCCGCGGTGCAAGAACTGCTGCTCAATCTGTTCACAACAGTCTACAATCATCAAGATGAGGAGGGCAGGTAAGGATATTCACATAGCTATTTGTTTTGGCATGTATACGATTTTTCTCTTTTTTCCTGTAGGCCTGGGATGCGCCCCGCGATAAGCGTTTATCACGCCATTTTATCCATTTAACGCGATAAGCCAATACATTTGTCGTCTAAAATGATAAGAATTTATCACGGCGCGCATCCTTACTCTTAGATGAGACTCAAAAGCGACATTTATTATGTAGGACCGACGACCTGATAAAGGTAGAAGGAAGGCGCTGAATGTATGCCGTTGCCAACCGTGCGATGTGGAAGTCATTGGGGGAGGCCTATGTTCAGCAGTGGACGTCCTATGGCTGAAATTATGATGATGAATATTTAATTGACTTTAACAGTCGGGTCGCATAAACATTCTGAACTAAATTAAATTACTCAATGTTGGTTATAAGACTTAAAATTGTAAGTATTTTTCCGATTAATCTTCTTTTTTTTATTGTCTTCCACAGATGCTACTCAGACAGTATGGCGGAACTTCCAGAACACGACGAGTCAGCTAGCGGCGAGAAAGTGCGCGCTATATCGCTGGACTTAGTCAAGCGCCGTCTCGACAGAGGCCTGTATAAGCGGCTAGACCACTTCCAGCAGGATATGTTCGCTGTGTTTGAAAGGTATGTAAAAACTATCCATTGAGGGTATAAATCGCATAACTGAGTATATTTTCTGCGGTAGATAGCGGCGCGGGGCTTATTCCACTATTCCCCATTGACAATCCCCATCAACGGGGATTAGTGAACTTTTTGTTCACTATTCCCCGTTAACGCCAATTGGAGCTTATAATGTTAAAAATAAAATCCTAATATAGGCTTATTCCACTATTCCCCGTTGACGATCCCCGTCAAATCAACAAAAAGTTCACTATTCCCCGTTAACGCCAATTGGAACTTATAAAATCAAAATAAAATCAGAAAATTGATATCTTCGTTTTAATTATTTAAATTTTCATACAAATCGGATTTTATCTGGGGGCACGGCAAATTAAAGCGGCACGGCCGTACCATCCTTTTCTCGAAGCAATTCAGGCCATTTTCGACCGCCTGTAACTTCGTTGTGGATAAAACTAGAAGGCTGAATTTTCATTAGCTATGCAGGCATTGTAAAGATACGGTATATTTCAAATTTCATTCAATTTGAACCAGTAGTTTAAGAATTATAACGGGTCAAAGTTTCTTAATTTTGTCACTCACTGACTGACTCACCGATCATCAAATTTCTAAGGCACTTCTAGCAGACCTAGAAGCTTCAAATTTGGAATGTAGGTAGTGTTTGGTGTATGAATCAAGGAAAAACTAAAATATTTGGGGGCACGGTAGTGCAACCGCCAAGTCGAGTAAAATTTTTCAATTTCGGTCCAGTTTTCTAGATACATAACTGCTGTCTACAAAATACAAAAAGAAATGAGATCCCATCAAAAACAATACTTGTCAAAAAANACATATTATCTATCGATATTAAGAATAAACCATCTCATAAACCTTATTATTACCGAGATAAGAGCAAGGTGCTCGTATAATAGGCCCGGGGCGATAACAGTGAGTGAGGTGCGTCCCGGCCGACCTTATATCGTAGCCATTCACTCACAGCCGCCGATTTATTGCGGGAAGCTATCGGGAACCACTAAATTGAACTAGAAGTATTTAGAGGTTGAGAAAAGTTTGTGTGCCAAAGGAATTTACTCAAATATTCTCTGCAACGCTCATTCTCAATAAGTACCTAGTCAATACTTTTTTGCAAGTCAATTAAAAAATAAACTGAGAAAAAATTTATAAACACACATTCGTCATAACTTTTATTCAAATATTTAATCTATTTAAGTTAATTTTCCGTGATTACAATCAAGCAACGACAAAGAAATAAATATTATATCCATGATCCGTCGATCGAACTACGATGCTACGAATTGCTACGGCGTAGCATCGAGTAAAACATTCAATTGTTGTAATTTTTAATTTTAAAATCACATTGCAATTTTTTTTATTGCGATATTAATTAATTCGCGTATAAATTTAAAACACAGACACTCAGCCGAATAAATCACGAATGATTAAGCACTCAAGGAAAAAAGTTTCAAAGTACATTTTCCCATCAATTAAGTGCATTTTAATGAAGGTGTTAAAAGGCCCATTATCTCGGTGTACGTGCCGCGGACATAAATCAACGCGAGACAATGCTAATGCCGGAATTAAAAAATACTTGGTTGCGGAGAGCCGCGTAGCTAAAAGAGAACCGTAAACTTAGTCATCACAAAAAACTTTTTTTTGTTCACAACAAGGAAGCTCTTGGCCTATATCTCACCTGATGGTAAGTGATGATCAGGCCGAAGGTGAAAGCGAGCTTCACCCGGAATCCTCAACCACAGAGGAACTGGCTATCTTACCTCTAACTGCCGGAACACAACAATGCTGGTAACATTGTTGTTATGGCGACAGACTTAGGTAAAATGGTGGACTTCCTTAAGAAACAGATGCCTCTCAATCACAATATTAAAAAAATAATGATAGATTAAGATGATAACAAAAGAATATTACAAGCTCTATGATAATATTACAGCAATTTCACTTTATTAATTAGCCCACGACTTTAAATCAAAGTAGCTATTCGTATAATTTTTCAAGATATTTAAATGTAATTAAAGATTCATGACGATGAAATTGTTTCTTTCATTTTCATTAAAAATAGGGCGGTCTGTACCTTGCCTACTGATAAAAACGTGTTTGGGCATGACTGCTTTCTACTTGGCTGTGTGGTCGGCTCAGCACAATCTTTGCGGGCAGTTAATGAATTACTTTTGCTAATTTTTCACAACCAAGGGGCGCATTTAGGCGCTCTTTTAACAGTTTATTTTTCATTTTCTGTTTTGTTCAATCAATATTATGATATTTTATTAGAATAATTTACAATTTATGGTGTTTTATCTAAATAGTCACTTAACCCTCCGTGTACGAGGTGACTAAAAGTTACGTCCCGTACCAGGTGGGGTATGACATACCCCAATATACAAAGTGATAAAATTTTTATTGAACATTTCGTTAGGTGGAATTTTATATTTAATATTGATTATTTACGTATGCTAATTAGGTGTAAGAAAAGCTCTGAGCTGAAAATGTGTATTATAACATTTTTATCATAAAATAACAAAAAGACACAATTTCCGTTATTCTTGTAATTGAGGAATCAGTTTCTTATATATAATTTTTAATTAGTGCCTTTAATTATGACAACCGTTTTATTTAACAAAGTACAAGATATTTACTTATAATTTAAAAGTAAAATAAAAACTGGAAGGGTATAAATTTATTTTGATTATAGGTTTTGAATTTACTACAATTCTGATGAAAGAAAATGAGTATGCTCAATGCATAAAATGGAAGCGTAACAATTTTATTTATTTATAAAATATGCTATTCCATTTCAGTAACCCATAAATTGTATCACCAAGTATAAATTGTAGCCCATAAGTGTATGTTCACTTACATCTTCGGATCTCAGTACTAAACTTCCAGATTCGCACTAAAAGTCATCTCATTTGACTAAAAGTGCTTGAAAATTTCAGATTCCGTGAAAATCACGAAAAATATTATTTGTATTGAATTTAATTCAATTAACAAAGCTAAAAATATATAAATTATACCAAAACTGTTATATTATTTTTTAACTTTTTTAACAACGTCCCGTACCAGGTGGGGTGTGTGACACCCACACGCACTTTAAAGGCATGTAACTCAGTTGGTATTCACCGCTGGACTAATTTAGTAACGCTGATCGAAGCAGCAGCGCCATAATTCCAGCTACTGAGAATTTCAAATTCAGTACTTGCAAATTTTTAAAATTATGGCGATTTTTAAAGGCCTGGGGTGTGTCACACCCCACCTCGTACAGCGAGGGTTAATATAACTATTTTTCTTTTTAATCAGTATTCATTTATTTTAAAACCCGCTGTCTATATTAAAATAGGACTACGATTGTGTAATGTGTTGACTAACGTGAATAAAATAGGAATGTTTCATAGCACTTTTTTGTAATATTTGGTTTGGTTTGTTTGAAAAGTAAATGTAATAATTATACAAGTTTTTCATAAACCTAATCCGCCCCAGTCCACATAAACCATCTAAGACAATATTATGATGTACTCGCGGGCGGCGCGCCCTCGGGCGATGTCTTAATTAATCACCAGATTAGAGGTGAAATACTGCCGAGATAGCCGCGACTTAAAATAAAACACACAAATGCTAATGTAGTTTTTGCTGGGCTTAAAATTTCATTCAGAATCTCGGCTCTTAGTCAAGAAATGTACACTCAATGAAAGACGCAGCAAACGGACATTTGAAAATGGTCAATTATTGAGACTGACCAATATTATTGTGTTTATAAAACTCATTTATTTTTGCAAATAGGCTTTTAAAAACACTTTTACACGTATCAGTAACATTAACCTACCACTGATTCGGGACAATAAATGGGCTAGAGCTGAGAAGAAGCAGCGCAAGAAACTCTGTCACTATTGTCAGCCTCTTTTCAAGGGTTTAAAATATACAAAGTCATTAAGTATTGGTGCGAGCCATTTTTATCTTTTATATTATAATCATCAATTTTTTTCAACCCTTTGGTAACAACAACCATTGTACACGATAAAATATGTGTACCTAGTACTCATCAATAAATATTACATCTTTATTCTGAAGAAGCGTAAGCATAGCTTTTATGTGTTTCCTGTGAATTAAGAACTGTGAGACGACGATGTATGTACTCGCTGCCCAATTTGAAATTGAACAACACTTTACTTTCAATATTATGTGCTCAAATCATAGGGAATAATTATTATGCAAGGTTTTTTACTTCTCACATTTCAGTAGCCTTAGCATTATTAAATCAATCAGTGTTTTTCTTTAACAAAAATCGATGCCTTTTTCCCATCACATTTTCCTAAACCTACTCATTCTCCCGTAATACTTTCAGTTATAAATAAAATAATCGATTCAGTCAATAAATGAAAACACGAATTACACCCGCGGCCATAGCATGCTGACCGCAGACGAGCGTATTAAATTAATTATCCTGCTTTCGCCTCCGAGATTTATTTTACCATGTAGTACCCCTGTACGACAACCCAATCCGCACACAATATTCAGCGTAGTAGTATTAAAAAACAAAAGAGCGGGCAACCCCACCCCTACCACGCTGTGGGCTCGGTGTCCGAGCGGTCTCATTCCTTTGTGCGCACGCGCAACGACCGCACGCAGTATAAGAAAAATGCTTAAGTGACGTCACCAGGACGTTTTTACCGACAAAAAACGTAATTATTTTAAGTTGTGCAGTGTAGTGACGAGAATTAGACCCAACANTGGCTAAGTCAATATATTTATGTAAAACGTTAAAAGATTTCCTGGCCTGGACTTGGTATTACATGGATCTCACAACTTTTTACCGTAGAACAACTGAGTTGCATTACTTGGTTTTTTTGACAAGTATTGTTTTTGATGGGATAAAATTTATTTTGTATGAAAATTTAATTTTTTTTTGTTTTAAACTGTTTGTTCACTTATCTTCGTTGACGGGGATTGTCAACGGGGAATAGTGGAATAAGCCCTAATATATTGGGGAATAGTGAACTTTGTAAATAGTGCAATAAGCCCGGTGCGGGGGGGATTTTGTTAGCCTAGTCGCAGACTACACACGGTGGGTCGATAGTTGGGTCGGGCTATTAATATGGACATGTATGAAAGTGCGCACATTGGTATCGGCCCATTTTTTATACAAATTAAATATCGGGCCCAAATATCGGCCTGCGCTCCCCGCATTCTACAGAATTTTATTAAGTCTTAAGTCAAAACATCAGCGAAACTGCAGAAGTGGTTTGTAATCTACTATCTTAATAACCATGCTCACTTGTCGGTGAAGGTGTCAGACTGGCCGACTCGGACTATTTAAAATCCGCAAACTATTTTTTTGTTTCAGAGCGCGTCGCCTCTCGCGCACCGATAGCCAAATCTTCGAGGACTCCGTGGAACTCCAAGCGTACTTCGTGGAACAGAGGGACCTTCTCTGTCGGAATACCTTATCGTCGCCCGCGCTGTCGTTCACTAGAGATACGCTTACAACGAGCGTGGAGTTGGTTAAGCAGTGTAAGCTGTTGCAAGAGAATGAAGATGAAGATGATACCAAGTAAGAGCTATACTTACTTTACTCAGAAAGTTTGGGGACGTATTTTAGTTTGTTTAAAATATTGGACAGATGTTGATGAAAGTTAACAATGGAATATTTTTGTGTTCAACATTTCTTCGTTCTTTAGCTTCAAGACTTTCAGCTCTTCTTAACCTGCATCTCACTTTACCTAATAGAACTTAACCCACTGTTGTTTACAATAAACTGACGGAGTTCACAATTTCACGTCGACATAAAATATGCAAAAAAAAAGCGCATAGGCATATTATTAGTTAGGCACAGTTATCGATATCAAGTCGCGGGTAAAAACTAGTATAAAATATTATGTTTATTGCCATAGATATGGAGCTTCTCGCAATCTTTTTTTTTTCAAATTGGTGAAAAGGAATTTCTATAAGTGGACCATGCCTTATTGACCTGTGTTCGTTTTAAGTTACCCAGAATGGGCAAAGAAAAATCAGGTTAGAACTTCGATGCCATGCAAATAGTGATCAAAAAACGTAGTAACTTACAAATCAAAAAATATTAGGGACCTCATTCTACCTTTTTTCTATTTTCGTATTTAATTCGTATTTTATCTGTCGGGAAAGCAAAAAAAAGTTACAATTTTTATTCCCATTCCAGATCAAGCATAGACGACTCCATGCCTGCGGGTAGCGCACCTCTACAACAGACTCAGTACAGCAAGGGAGACTTCGTGTACATTCTCCCAGAGAAGGGAAACAAGGAGCCCGGCATAGTGCAGGTGGAACGCGTGTGGACCAACAAGGATGGCGTGCCGATGCTGTACGCCAATGTGTACTATCGGTAAGTCAAATTAAAAATCTTTACTAGTTTTCCTAGTATACAGGCTCTTTTCAGGAGACTCACATCCCAAATACAGCTCTTCCTGGGGCTGAGAAGCGGTGGAAAAATCTCAACGTTAGTACTAACTCATGTGCCCAATTCAATTGGAACGTGATTATGTGGACCGTAACACCCCAGATTAGGCCATAAAGAAATTAAAAAGAAGAATTAATGTGCATCTGTGTATACTATTGCTGACAGTGAGTTAAAAATGTACTCCTATTGTAAGTCAATGTGTACTACCAGCCGTTGTGTACATCTTTGTATCCTATCATATAATAGACATGTTGACACCACAGTCAATTGACGTACTTTTTAAAACTGTCAAAACGAAACTCTCCCATAGATTTTGTATGGCACTACAAGCAAGTGACGTCACTATTTTGTCAACCCAATTAAACTACTTTTTACAATTACAATTCGATCAAAAATCTAAATTTACAGGTAATTTAAAATAAATTAGGTTTTTAAGACCAGAATGAAGAGTCTTTTTAAAACAGTTATGGTTTCGAATTATTGGGGTATGGTGTCAAACTGTCTATTCACTTGGCTTCCCACTAGGTGGACCATCGATCTGGCGAAGGTCGCGGGAAGTACCTGGATGCGAGTATCGCAGGACCGGTCATTGTGGAAATCCTTTAGGGAAGCCATTGTCCAGCAGTGAACGTCATTTGGCTGAAATGAACGAATTCAGTTGACGACACATCAATCAAAAGTGGCACTTCTTCTTATCGTGTCGACAACAAACCTACACAGTGTCAGCCCAAAACTCCGCCACCAGAGTGGCGTTAGCAGCAGCATTTCTTAAATACTCCTGCGTGCAGTTGCTTGGGCACTCAGGGCACGACATCATGTACTTCATCGACTGGGGAACAAAACCGCACCTGTACTCCTAAAGTCTCTCTTATTTAGTTTAGAATAAATGTTATTTTAGAACTCTTTCACGAACGAATTCACTTGACGACTCATCAATTATAAAATAAGTGGCACTTCTAAAATCACTCTTATTCAGCGGATAATAAATGTTATTTTAGCACTTAACTAATTATGTACATCATTTCCAGTCCCCACGAGACATTCCACGTGCTGACACGCAAGTTCCTACACCAGGAGGTGTTCAAGACGGAAACGCACCGCACCGTGCCGCTGGACCAAGTCAGCGGGCACTGCTACGTCATGAACGTCAAGGAGTACTTCAAGTTCAAGCCGCTAGGTAATGATAATACGACTTAAATTCCTTTGCAAGACCGTAGTGAGACGGTCAACGCCACGGTGTACCTGTAGTTACGTCTCAGCAGCAGCGGTCATTGTTACGTCATGTACGTCAAGGAGTACTTCAAGTTTAAACCTTTAGGTAATGATAATAAGGCTCAAATTCCATTGCGGTTCCAACAGAGGCAACAATAGGCCAACGGCTCAACAGGTAAGCCACTAAGTAACTAAAACGCGATTGAAAGTGTCTATACTACTGTGCGCCACTAGCGATTGATAAGACCACACTAGAGTGGCGCCATTGTCACGAAGTTTAAGCCGCTAGGTAACTAAAATACGGCTGAAATTCAATAGTAAGAGGTAGTAAGTAGTTAAGGCGACAATAGTCACATCTCAACAAGTCAGAGGTCATTGTTACGTCATCTACGTCAAGGAGTACTTCAAGTTTAAACCTTTAGGTAATATAATACGACTCAAATTCCATTGCAAGACCAACAGTAAACCATTTGAGGTGTTCAAGACGGAGACGCACCGCACCGTGCCGCTGGACCAGGTCAGCGGGCACTGCTACGTCATGAACGTCAAGGAGTACTTCAAGTTCAAGCCGCTAGGTAATAATAAATAAATAAATAATAATAATAATGTTACGTCATGTACGTCAAGGAGTACTTCAAGTTTAAGCCGCTAGGTAATGACAATACAACTCAAATTCCATTGCAACTTGCAAGACCAACCATTGGAGGTGTTCAAGACGGAGACGCACCGCACCGTGCCGCTGGAGCAAGTCAGCGGGCACTGCTACGTCATGAACGTCAAGGAGTACTTCAAGTTCAAGCCGCTAGGTAATGATAATAAGGCTCAAATTCCTTTGCAAGACCGTAGTCCAACGGTCAACGCAACGGTGTACCTGTAGTTAAATTTCAGCAGCAGCGGCCACTGCTACGTGATGAGCGTCAAGGAGTACTTCAAGTTTAAGCCTTTAGGTAATATAATAAGGCTCAAATTACTTTGCAAGACCGTAGTGCAACGGTCAACGCAACGGTGTTTAGTAGTTACATTACCTGTAGTTACATCTCAGCAGCAGCGTTCATTTTTACGTCATGTACGTCAAGGAGTACTGCAAGTTTCAGCTGCTAGGTAAGAGATAGACCAGTAGACTGTTGAACTATTATCGCCTAAATTAATATTACTGAAATTCAATTGAAAATAATTCATATTTAAAAGCAACACAGGCGCGGGCCTAGCCCTGAAAAAAAGGTTTTGGGACATCACCCTTACGTGATTTTTATTTCACTAAGGCATTTGGTACAATGTCAACAGCCTGTTGATCTCAATAGACCATGAAATAATGGCGTATAAAGCCCACTCGCACACTCACTGCGGGCGCCCGTCGCACAGTCGCGACAGCAATATAATTCCGCGCGAGCGATAAGGATGGGTAGCTTGGGGTCATTGGACAAAATTCTACGTGCTCACGGACCAGGTTTTAGTAGTTCCGCGCTTGTGTCTAGATTTACACTGGGCGGGGGCTTTTTTTGGCTCGAGAGTACCTTTTCCTGTCTTTTTTTTTTTCTTAAATAAACATTTTCTTTTTCTTTCTAGGTTACTCCGACAAAGACGTGTACGTGTGTGAGAGTCGCTACAACACCAAGAACAGATGGTTCAAGAAGATCAAGGTCTGGGAGGGTTCGGAGAAGGAAGCCACTCTAGTTCCGAGAGACGTAAGTACTTGTTAGACAATTTGGAACCTTACTGTGATATCTTGAAGGTTGCTTATTGTGTGTTGCGCGATTTCATATTAAATGATGTGGTTTTGGTCAATTTTAAAGTTCTCGTCCCGTCCTTACAAGTCAATATCGCCTCATATCATGGCCGTCAATCCTGAACTAGTCTAAAACGTCATTCGTTATGATGAATAGTTGGAGAAATGATTGGTTCTCTATAAAAATGTTGGCTTAACCTAACCCTTCAACTTTACCCTTAACCAAGCTAAAAAAGGTCATTGGTTTTCAACCGTAACTTTTCAGCATAAAGTTCAAATTGATGTGGGCCATCCATGGCCACCAGCGCCTGGTTAATGGTTTTATAAAATTTATTTTTCATCATTATTCGAAAGCATCATTATGTCCTTCTCTTAGGTCATAACTTTCTCTATACCAAAATTGGCAAAGTTGGTTTAGAGTAGGCGCACGCCGTTGATTTTTCGTCGGCCGATAGTTTAATCGGGCAGTTGATCAGTATGGGCATGTATGGGAGTGCGCACACTACGCCGATTCGATTTTGCCGATTCTTCATACAATTTAAAATCGGGCACATCGGCCAACTAAAAATCAACGGTGTGCGCCTACTCTTAGGCGTGAAAGACAAAATGTATACTATTATGTATTATTACAGTTCTTGATATATTATAGGTGCCTTTGGAACCCAACCGAACTGTGTCAGTGTTCCGTGAACGCGTCGAAAAACACAAGGACGAATTGGCAGAGCTTGAAGTGTTGGAGAATGTACAAGAAAAAGAGAGGCCTGTAAGTATAATATAAAAGTGAAAGGTCACTGACTGACTGACTCACTCATCACGAAATCTCAGAAACTACAAGTGCTAGGAGTCTTAAATTTTGGATGGGGGTTCCTTTTAGAACGTAGGTGCTCACTAAGACGGGATTTTGCAAAATTCAACCCTTAAGGGGGTTAAACGGGCGCTAGTATTTAATAATCCTTGAAGTAACTTATAAAATGACAATGTCACAGTCAAAAACACTTTTGACTGCAAAAGTCAAAGGTGGTTTTGATCGATGCCCTTGTTCAATATCACTTTTACTTTTGACTGATTTTTGTAGTCAAGTAGTTTTGACTGATAATGAATTTGGATTGTAACATCAATTATGCCTCCTATCGCACATATTCCACGTAATATAGTAGCGAGTTTCTTTCATAGTTCCGACTAAACCCAACAACCTTCCTACAGGACGTAGTGATGTACAACCCTCTCGGGACAGACGACGAGAACACGTACTATGAGCAGTACAACACAGTGTGTTCCGGCGTCATCAAGACCGGCGATTACGTATACGTAGTCACGGACGGCGGCAAGCAAATGATCGCACAGGTCGACACTATCTGGGAGACTGGCGAGTGAGTTAACTAAAGCCTGGTCGTGAGCACGTAGAATTCCGTCCAATGACCCCCAGCTGCCCATCCTTGTCGCTCGCACGTAACTATGTTGCTGTCGCGCTCGCACACTCACTGCGGACGCGCGTCGCACAGTCGCGACAGCAATATAATTACGCGCGAGCGATAAGGATGGGTAGCTTGGGGTCATTGGACGGGATTCTACGTGCTCACGGACCAGGCTTTACACCTTATTTATACGAGCAGTAGGTCTATAATAGCGTGGTCGGGTGTTATCAAGACTGGTGTATGTAGTCACGGACGGCGGCAAGCAAATGATCGCGCAGGTCGACACTATATGGGAGACTGGCGAGTGAGTTGTGTCCTTTATACAGGTCGTGGTTACGTCATGCCGTTTTAGGGTAAGAACTCACAGCGCGATTTTCACCCGCGCCCGCGGCGGTTGTGGGTTTGCAGCTTCTGTAGAATTTTTTTTTTATTTTATTTTATTTATTAGGACAACCAACAAGACAAACACGCATACATGAAATTACTATAACTAAAAGTGCTTAAAACTAAGTGCTGTCTTAATTAAATATAGAATAATATAAATAAAAATATAGAATGCAGATACTTATGTAATAACTAATGCACAACTCACGACGCGGTATTCGTCCGCGGCGGGCGCGGTTGTATGTGGGTCCCGCGGCACCGGCGGACATCATCATCATCATTTCAGCCACAGGACGTCCACAGCTGAACATAGGCCTCCCCCAATGACTTCCACATCGCACGGTTGGTTCCAGCGCCTTCCCGCTACCTTTATCAGCGGACGGCGGACCGGCGGACAACAGCTAGTGGAATCGCGCGGGCCGCGGTAACCACAACCTCGGCGGTTTTCGCCTGGCGGGCGACCATTTTGTACCAGTGACTTAACGCGCGGCGGGATTTTTACCGTGAGTTCTTAGCCTAATCGCGCATATAACCGCTCCCGTGAGTTTTAAATAAAACCACAATTCCAAAACCGCCGCGGGCGCGGGTGAAAATCGCGCCGTGAGTTCTTAGCCTTAGTTTTTTTTTTGTAAATATCCTCGGACATTTTAAACTGCGCATCTAGACTCAAACTAAGAATAGCTTGTACTACGGTACTAGACAACAAATATACTTAAATACTTTTTTATAACTGAAACTTTTTAATACTGTTGAAACATTACCCTTAGCCTTATCTAGACTAGAATAAATTAGTAGTTAATGATATGGAATTAAAATTCTTTATTCCACACGTTATGTAGAATCTTTAAAATCTATTTATGTATTCTTACTTGATACTTTTATTTCAGTAACAAATGCTACTTCCGTGGGCCATTCCTCATTTTCCCGTCTGAAGTCGCCAACATCATCAGTAAGGTAATACAAAATTAAATGATATCCCAATTTGACATATTAATGTATAATTCAAAAACCTTAATTTTGTGTGTATTGTTCGTAGCCTTTCTACAAACAAGAGGTGTTGCTAACAACGATCCATGACACCAGCCCACTTGTGGGCATCGTGGGGAAGTGCGCGGTGTTGGACTACGATGATTATCTCAAATGTAAGTGCTGCTGATATTTTTCTTACCTCTGGAGGAATGGAATGATAATAATGTATAGCCCGACCAGGAACATAAAAACCCTCGCCATGTTGCGGAAAACTAATGGTACTAATTTCTTTTAATGGCAACAGTAACTGAAAACTTCATTGACATGTCACCTTGCATGTCAGTCTATTGCTGTCAAAGTGTAAACAAACCTTATTTTAAATGTGTGCAATTGATTTTGTAAATTAAATTGCTAAAAACTTTTTATAGTCGTGAAAGAAAAGTGGTTCACAATGTGTTAAAGTATTTGTCGAAGAGAAATACTAAGGGTTCGGACAATATTTTCATTGAATAATGTTTCCGACAAAGGCAAAAAACATCTTAGGACAAAGGTTGTCAAATTGACTGACATGTTTATCGGATAGTACAGTCCACTATGAAAATTAGCTGTGGTTTGTTTGAACTACCTATTTTAAAGATTTTTGTCACTTTGTAAGTGTTGAATTTTATGGAATTGGGAAATAAGTGTTTGAAGCATTCATGAGCAGACATTGCAGTTGAATATTTAAGTTTTGAATTTGATTATTGATGAATAATAAAATAAATCCTACTAGCTCGATTGAATGTTTCATTTAATTTATTTAAACCAGGTTACCTATACACATAATCTTTATTCGTTAATTTATGAAAATATCAAATTAGCCCGTAATCCTGAATCCTGATACATAAAGTTAGCCTACTAATTTAACACAGGTACGACTGTACTCAGTGTTGCACTATCAAATGCAATTGACGCGCCTCTATGCCAGGGTTTTTATGTTCCTGGTCGGGCTATAATATCTGCAACTCCTGTGTAGCTAGGACAACACTACTCTTCAACTCAGCTTTATGCCTGTTTTGTGTGTAAGTGACCTCTATGTAAACAAAATTCCTGTTGTGTTACCATAGGGTAGGGGTCACTTAAAAATTAGGGATTGATGGTGAAAACGGGCATTAGTCTTCCTGTGAATGTCGTAATAGGCGATAGGATCAAATATGCCTTTCTTAACCCGTCTGGCCGTGGGAAGTTTAAGCCAATTTCCTCCATTTGCCTCTGGTAGATTAGAGAGAGTATGTGCTCTTGCAATGAAGACTAATAAAGGCAACAACTATATTACAACTAGCGGCCGCCCACGACTTCGTACGCGTGGATCCTGATGTTTTACCCCCTTAGGGATTGAATTTTGAAAAATCCCGTCTTAGTGAGCACCTACGTTCTACAAGGAACCCCCATGCAAAATTTGAGACTCCTAGCACTTGTAGTTTCTGAGATATTGTGATGAGTAAGTGAGTCAGTCAATCAGAGACCTTTCGCTTCTGTAAATATAGATGTACATCATATTTCTATTTGCAGGTCGCCCAACAGAGATATCGGAAGGCGACATCTACGTCTGCGAGTCGGTATACGACGAGTCTAGCCGCGTAGCGCGTAAACTCAAAGCCGGCCTACGCAAATTCGAACACACGAAAGACGTCACAGTAGACGAGGTAAGCTTTTTACAGTTTGCACTACTCGCTAATAAAGTCTTCGGTAGCCTATCAGGAAGTTATCTGTCAGATAAACTATAAATTTTGGTTTCATGGTTTAAAGATGTCTAGACAAAGTCATAAGTCACCAGCAACCTGTATGTTTCAGGCAGGATACTCGTATACGATGAAAACTTTATCAGCAACTTCCTTAGTAAAAAAGGAATAATAAAGTGAGATACTTATTAATGATAAGATAAAGCTAAATCTTTTATTTCTGTAATTTAAAAAAATGTTACTATGCCTATTTTGAATGCAAATCGCTCCACAGGTGAATTTATGATCTACGTAAGTAAACTTAAACGTCCACATTTAAGTTGACTCAAGTCTTGTTTAATTGTCCTTCTCAAACTGAGAACAGCCACAGGATGTCCATTGCTGAACATAGGCCTCCCCCAATGATTTCCATGTCACGCGCTTGATAACGACGTAAACGAATGTATTTTTTTAAATTGTCTGTCTCATCTGCAAATCGAACCCAGCATCAGATCATCATCCAGATCAATAGAGTCCAACCGCGCCTATTATACCTGATTGAATAATCTGAACTCTAAATCCGAACTCTAACAAGACTTTTCTTCTCAGATATACTACTTCCCCAAGCCGCTGGGCCCACCGGCGCTTGCCACGAGCCTCGACGTGCAAGCTTCCACCAGCGCTTTCAACCAGAAGCAGTTCAACACCAACGTCAATATGGACCACATGGTAAGAAGACCACAAAATATACACACGACAGCACATCAGGTTACCCATTTTTGGTGCAAACTCGCCAATATTACAACTGCACAAGAACCGACAGTGGTTACGTTGACGTGCCGTCGTCTGTACTTAAGAGCAAAACAAAATAGGGATGTTTCCTGGGTAAAAAAAAAGATTTTTAACTAGTCCGTCGGTTAACTTATCAAAAAATACTCGACACGTATTTATTGCTTTTTCAAACTAATGAAAATTTAAACAGATAAAGCGCGCCAAAGGTAATAAAAAGAGACCCGTGACGTCAAAGTGTGCTTCAAACTGTAGCACTTTGTGGCGTCACGTGGAACTTCAACGCATAATACTTCGTCATTACTTGTTTGATTGACAAATAAAAATATAGATGTCCAATATTTTTTATAATGTAATTTAATTGACGCTCCAGTCATGCTCCATTCTCACTCCAGCTGATGTGCAATTCAGTATCGCGGTAAAGTTCACGCGCAAACAAAGACGAAACAACGGATTTAAGCACTTTTCATTAAAAGTCTGAACACCTTATTTTTTCACTAAAACACTGCAAATGTCCTTGAAGCGTTTGACCTGCGTTTGAGAAAAAGTAGCTTTTTGTCTGCTTTTACACAAAGACGCAGGTGCGTTCCGTTGACATTACAGCTTAAGAGCGTTGTAGCAAAAAGTTGGCGTTCGAATTTAAGGTTTTTATTGCTTGACGTGGCGTAGTGAGTGCGCAAACTGCATTTATCTGTACAATTTCAACGCTGCGTCGACTAAACGATCTTAATCCGTAGTTGTATCGTACCTAAGACAGTACATCATACATAATAATAAAGAAATAATGTATAATTTACCTATTTGATTTTTTCTCAGATAAGACTTTTAGCAAAATCAAGTTACGAAATTAATGTATTTTTTACACTAGTAAATCCCGCGACAAGTTTTTAATCTTTAAATTGAGTAAAGTACCTAATAAGTTTATGGGTTTGAAAGAATTTATGTTTTATTTTATTCTTTTTACAGCATCAAAAGCTTGTTTATGAAAAATATTTACTATTTAAATTTTACTTTTGACTTTTTAGTTTTTATGATGCGGGATGGAAATATTACAATTTATTCTGATTTTGTGACGTTTCCGCACATAATATGAATAGGTTAAATAAATATAATGAAATGTATGAAAACGAGCGTGGCATTTTTTAAACGTTATCTATAATATCTTTTTTAGAAGTTTCATTATGGCAACATTATAAATCTGTCAAAGACAAGTCATAGTCTGTGGTATACGAGTTTGTAGTATGGCCATGAGGTATTGAGGCTTCCACCATACCACTGCGATCTCAACCCGATCGACCTGATATGGAGCTCGGCTAAGCTTATGGTGGCAAAAAAGAATATTAATCTACCAGCAAAAGAAACCGAAGCACTGATTAAAACCTCATTTGGTCGGATAACTGCAGAAGACTGGAAAAAAATGACGGACCATGTAATACATGTAGAAAACAATTATAAACAGAGGGATAAAATAACTGAAGAAGAATTGGAAAAATTTATAATTAATGTAGGATGATGACTCCACTAATACAGTCTGTCTATAAAGTCGTGACATGAATGTTTGAGGAACTAACATTATTCATGTGTCTGGCAACACCAAAGTTCACCAAACATATGTACATCAGCTGTCATCGAGAACAAGTTGTGGAACGATTTTCATTTTGTGGTTTTTATTGTTTGACTAATCTCCAGTAAATTATTACTCAGCTACGAAGAAAAGTATAAACAATGAGTAAAGTAAATTGGAGTGCCACGCGGAAAGTGATTTTTAAAGTTTTCCAGCAATGTTCCGCGGAGTACCAAGCTGGTCAAATTTTGTGGGATTTGGATGATGTTTAAGGGCGAACAGCATCTTTGACGGGTACGTAATCGTGTTACTGCTTGTTTATAATCTACCTAAAGTAACAAATTTACTGCATTTTGCGATTTGGTGACCAAAACAGGCATTGTTTACATAGGACATTTTTAGGTTAAATTTTCATTGTAAGTAGGATATATTGTAGTACGACCATTTCATTTGATACATCAATTCAGTCAAGTTTTCTACGAGTTTTGAATTTGAATTAATTGCTTCATATCTATATTACCCGTTCGCTTTGGCCATTGATAACTGTATGACATCACTTTCACATCAAGTTGTCCGTCTACAAAAACAATAATTTGTTGCAATATTTTTTTATGATAATGATTTAGCTCTAGATTATAATGTGAGTGCATGTGAAATGATATCTTGTTGGTAAATATTTAACAATAAATAATATTAGTTAGGTTTTATAGTTATTCTTTCCATCCCTTTAAAATTTGAACTTTTTTTTTTCAGGAAAATCAGAGAGTACGGTTAGGCGCATAGTTAATGAAGGTTTTCAGAATAATGGAAAATTAAGAATTCCTGGGAAACACAGGCAAGGCCAACCAAAGAAAGAAATGGATAATTTTAATATTTGTGCTCTGCGCCAAAAAATATAATTTTTTTACACGGTACAAAAAGAGGTAGGTAAATATTTTTTTTTATCTTTTGCATGTTTTTTGTTTGATGTGAGCTATATTCATTCTTCATATATGGTAACCTATATACATAGCTGGGCATTAACTTGTTAATCCGTTAATCGTTAATTAACGAAGTTAACATTTCTATTAACAGATTAACTTTTAAGTTAACTTTAAAAAATGTTAACGGACTCGTTAACTTCCGTTAAATTATCCTAAGTCCGTTAATCGTTAATGAAGTACCTACTATTTACCAAAAAGATACAATAAATAAAGCAGCAATAAAGCAGGCACGCTGAAAAACACTAGAAAAACGCGTTCTGACAAGCACGTTCGGGTTCGGGCTTCCAAAACTTCCAGAACCCAAAACAACAGTTTTTGTAACTAGAACGAAACGTTATAAAAATGCTATTTTTTATTTATTTACAAGCTTTATATTGACTTCACTTGTTAGTATGTGTGGGACAAATCTTGCAAATAAAAAAGAACGGTCACGCTCACGCCCCATACAAAAAAAACCCAGACCCGACAGAAACGAGACATACCTCAGTTTTTTTGTCATGTCTTAATTAGTTAAATTATATATTTTTTATATTCGAAATCTATGTATAACACCAAAATAATTACCCTTTGTTTTTGTTCAGGCGTTATACAAAAACTAATACAAAATGCCTATTTATCATCAAAATTGGTAAATGTATGTACCTACCTAAATGTCTATTACAGCTGCTATGGAATGTATCTAGGTGACCTGTATGTAGGTGGCCTAAGATGCGCGCCGTGATAACTTTTATCGACGTCAAAATGTATGGTGAAAATCGATAAAATGGCGTGATNGAAATCCGATGATGAAAGTGATTAATAAAATGTCTTTATTAACTATGTATGATGCGTTTTTTTTTATGCTGATTCAATAAAAATGCTTAGTAAAACCTTTCATAAGCATAGATACCTACTGTAGGTATTAAAACAGAAACAAAATATCGTCGTCTAAATTGGTTAAGAGCTGATTTTTCAATCGTCGGATAACTTTTAACTGAAGAATAAGATTGGCACATTGACAGTTTTAGTATGGAAAATATGTCAAAATGACTAGTTTATTCATCAGTCAAAAGATATCTAAGGATAGAAAAATCTACTCTTAATTATATTGCCCTAGTATCAAACTCATTTGGTCAAATTGTATAGGGTTGCTACATGAAGAAAAAAAGCGCCCTCATTTTATGTCACGACTTTATAGACAAACGTAATGGAAATAAATGTGCCTGTTGCTTAAGTTTCAGGTAATGCATCCATATTATGTTGTTGGCTCATCAATGAAGCACTGAGTGGAATCGTTGCTTCAAGCAAAATGGAGCGTTTAATCTACACCGCAGCTTTGTTGTAGCCTATACAAGGTCCTTTAGACTTGGAAGAAGCAGATTCGATTAATAGGATTATTTCAATATTAATTTGGGCCATGCAGACAAGGCATCAGATAAACGACCGGGAGGTCGTCTCCTCTCCTATTTATTTGCTCAATTCCCATCAGTCATAAAACCGGTTTCTGTAAAATGTTAACAACACTAGCCGATGGTGGAGTGTTGCCATCTTATAAATAGAATATTGAACCATTTTATGGCCAAATAACGCAGTGTCAAGTAGTCGTAGTACTTGTAGTCCTTGAAAACAAAAAAAGTATCAATGACTTTCAGGAAAACGTCAAAATGGTTTTGTGAAAAAAATCCAAGTTGTTCAATTCAATAAAATTGTACAAAAATGGACAGTAATAATGATTCGTCGCACTGTAGATTGTGCGCCGGATTGAAGCCTAACAAGAAACTCATTAATATACATACCAACGAAGATAAACGCCGAGATATATCGGAAAAACTAATCCGCTTGAACGCGACTGCTGATTTGTATATTGAAACATTACCCAAAACAATATGTTTAGTTTGTATAAACGCTTTAGACCGAGCTTACGAGTTCATTTGTGGAATAGAGAAGGCGCAGGAGGTATTGTATGACCTAGCAACGGTGAAACTCATAAAGAAAGAAGCGACGCTCTCTGACAACGAAAGCCTTGGATTTGATGCTAACGATGATGTAAAGTATGAAGACTCTATTGAGATTAAAGAAGAACTGCCGAAGAATGAGTGTGATTCCGATGGCGGACCTTCAAATCTCAAGAAATCCCGTCAATTTCCGACAAAGAAACAAAAAAGAAAACCTAGAAATTCGATAAATATGAGCAACAGTCTGGATGCACTGGATGCATTACCTTTGGCTCAGCTTAAACTGACGTGGAAGGACTACAGCTGGACTTGTGCCTTCTGCGAAACGCAATTCCAGACCATTGAGGAGCTAAAAACCCATTCCATAGAGTACCACAACTGTTGCAACGCTTACCGATGTACAGATTGTAATATACGCAAATTGAGACTCGACAGTTTTATGATACATGTAAAACGGCACAGAAAATTCCTGAAACTATCCTGTTACAAGTGTTTCCTAAAGTTTAAGAAGCCCCGTGATGTGAATACGCACAAAAAATCTCATGTAACCACTTCAAATATTTGTCCCGGCTGTAACACTTGTTTCCCAAGTGCCGAAGACCTGAATCAGCACACTACTATGTATTACAAAGATAGAAGAGCAAGACAAATACCGTTGCTTGATGCTGTTGACTGCCTAACATGTTTGCTTTGCAAGAAAACGTTTAAAAACAAAGGAACATTAAATACCCATCTTTTAACGCACACAGACAGAAAGCGAGACCACACTTGCGACAAATGTGGGAAATGCTTCTTCAATAAACAGAATCTAGCTGGTCATATGTTATTGCACTCAGAAGTTCGACCATATCGGTGTGAAATCTGCAAATTCGCATTCAAAACTCCACAGCAGCTACGTAATCACGTTGGAGTGCATGACGGACAAAAGCCCTTCTCATGTGACCAGTGTGGACGATGTTTCCGGTTGCAGAAACAGCTTTCGTCCCACAGAATTATACACACTGACTTACTTCCTTATGTTTGCAGCTATTGCAATAAAGGCTTCCGTTTTAAGACGATCTTAAACCAGCATATACGTCAACACACTGGTGTGAAGCCGTATTCCTGTGAGATATGTCAGAGGGACTTTACGAACTGGCCAAACTATAACAAGCACATGAAACGACGGCATGGCTTAGAAATGGCTAAGAAAAAGCACACTCCAGAAGGAGTATACCCTATCAACCCAGTTACAGGTGAAATTATTGTTTACCAAGAGACGGATAAGACGTTAGAGTGGAAGAAAAAGATGATGACGACGAGAAGACCAGGTCGTCCCAAGTTAAATCCAACGGAAGAAACCGATGTCAATTTAGACTGTGAGGAAAAACCAGAAACTCGAACTGTATTAGATGTACAGGCACTATAATTTATTATTTTCTCGAATACTAATTGTATAAAATATAAGATTTTATTTTAATTTCGTACATAATGCTATGTATAAGGGTATATGTGGTCTGTTAAAGCAATAAGACTTGTGTATTTTTTCATACAAGATAATTATATTAGATTTGTTATTATAATAGTTTATGGAGTTTTGTTGAATATGTATTTTCAAATTATAGATGTTGTACGTTGGGTTAACCTTCCAGTATTAAGGTGTCAGTTGGAATACTATAGCAAAATGCGACTTAACAGAAAATAAACAAAATAGGCCTTGTAAAAGACAATGCCGGAAATTGGCGTCTTTTTTTTTTCGCGCGGCTATCGACCAAACCTTGTTTTTTGATTACAAAATAGTGTAATAAACCAAACTTACTATGACATGTATACCTCTAAACTCAGTCTGAACTGAGTTACGAGCATCAGAAGTTTGATGATTTTCATACTAGATAATTGCTGTTTGCGCGCAAGTTTTGTAAGAAATTGCAACAAAATAATGACATTGTATGTGTAAACAAACAATACCATCCATTAAAGGCTCCAGACATCAGTATGCAGCAGAATCAGCACAATAAAAAAATAGCGCAATACTTTGTTACAATTTCTTACAAAACTTGCGCGCAAAAAGCAAATCTAGTATGAAAATCATTAAAATTCTAATGCTCGTAACTCAGTTCAGACTGAGTTTAGAGGTATACATGCCATAGTAAGTTTGGTTTATTACACTATTTTGTAATCAAAAACCAAAGTTTGGTCGATGGCCGCGCGAAAAAAAAAAGACGCCACCTTCCATACAAAATCTGGCATTGCCATTTTTCACACAGCCTGCAGTTGTAATTTTGCTGTAGACTTGCAACTTACATCTTTAGGCTCGGTATCTCCTGAATCCACAATAAATTAGAAGATAACACTATAGATCGTTTCATCCACGAAGACGCGCCCCACCATTCTAGAGCTAATGTTTGAGTGTTATCGGTTTCGGTACACGCTAAAATCCAAGAGTGCACACGCACACTGCAATAATGACGCTCGGATTGCTCGGATCAAACTCCCCGCGCGATCGAGACCAAACATTGGTGGGGCGCGTCTTCGTGGATGGCACGATCTAAAACAGTAAGAATCTTTTTTAGTTTTCAATTATGGTACATTCAGCGTCAAATGGTTCGGGACATCCAAATTGGCCAAAAAGTCGCAACAAGAAATATTTGTTACAAACTAATGTGGTTTTTCTTTTTGGTCTCACAAACTATTTGGCGTTGACTGCACTTTAATTCGATTTAAATTTAGAAACAGCTACTTCAGTGGACAGCCGAGCCTGAATTATATCCTAGTTCAAAGTAGGGAGTGATTGTATGTATTTTAGTTGGCTAGTCATCTTGTATCTGAAAGAACCTTGTGTAATGTACTTAACCTTTGGCGTGCTATTGAGCCGCGCAAAACTGCACCCCCCAACTGCTACGGTTTTCAAATGATGTTTCAAAATGACAAAGTATTCTTGTCTTAGATCTGAGACATAGCAGTTGACGGAGGTTGCACAGATCTGAGACAAAGCATAGGAGAGGTCAAAGATCTGTGGGAGAGGTTAATTGCTAGTTAATAGAGAGAGCCTATTTTTTTCAATCGACAGAAAATATGTTAAAATGATAGATATTTTTTATTTATTTTTTTAGTTTATATTTTTTTACAAAATTGCCTACAAAAAATGTTGATTGAAAAATAGGCAGAGCTAAAACAATGTTGTCGTCATGGAATATTTAAAATCTGCCTGATAAATGCGGAAAAACAGACGAAAATAATATAAAATTCTTCCATCAATAAATTTCTTCCATCCAAGGCATGAAAAGCTTAACAGTTATTTGTTTTTCAAAGTATTTTTGTTATTCTTATAAAGAATGAATCAATCGCTACTTTGACTATAGATGTATGTTTATATTGTAATTTTATAGATGTTATAGACAATTAATTACCTAAATAATAAATACTTAATTTAATATTTTGTGTTTCAAACTTCGTAGCAAACGCGCCGTATTTCAAGAAGTACCGACATTATACGTACTTTATTAATCAAGTCTTTTTAATATTCCAGGAGGAATAAAAAACAGTATTATACTTTTGTACGCTTGTTTATTACGTACTAAATTCAAATTACGCCCTATTTACAACATCCAATCTATCATCATATAAAAAGATAAAGATTCGCATTTGAAATTAAATCTTTTTGCCATAGCATAAGTACTCTTTCGTAAGTAAGGGAGATCGTGCGGAGAGTTGTATCCGCCTCTACAACCGATGTGAACAACGCCTCAACATGACCACGACCGCTCTGCCAAGAGCGTAATGAATAAGAAGAACTTTAGGTATTTGTCACATTAAATAAATTTTATTATGTGGTTTCTTTCGCCGCAATCAACGCTATACACCTGGGCGACTGTCCTTCATTGAAAAACTTCCTATGTTCGCAGTTTTGCACGCCCATTTCTTTCAAATACAGCAACCGATCGTACAGAAGAAAGTTTTCCACCACCGGTTGCATCAGGTTTTGCATTAAAATATACACAGCAGCCTTTTTAAATTTCAATTGTGGGTAACTCTGCCATAAAGCTCTTAGTTTGTCCAAATCAAAGTTATTTATTCTTTGATGGTGCTCATCTTCATCTGATATTGGCATGTCGCCATATATGGGGAGGTTTGGCACCAATGTAAAGCCTTCCGTCGCTGCTTGCGTTATGTAATCTTCAAAAGTGTCGCATTTCTTCACTTTGACTGCTTTCCGACGGTTTCTGCTGACTTTGCATTTATCTGAAAGAGGGAAACGTAGATTAGTTTGTGCTCGCCAGGTGGCGCTACTGGCGAGTGGCGTCATTCGCTTTTAAATAAGAATGGGTCTTCAATTGAGAAATAATGAAAGGAGAAACACGAAAGATCCCAAAAGATTATGTGATCTTTTGGGATGGCCCTAAATAATATAAGATCTAGTGTCGCCATCTTGTGAGCGCAGATAGGTAACGATAACTGAGCTAGATAGTAAGTAATTAAAGGGCTTTATATCAAAAAGTTAAAATCCCGTTGAACACTTGTAAAAAGAGGCATTTAGTATGGATAATTGTAAACAAATTTTCAAGGCGTTTAACTTTTTTGTAATAGGCTCATATAAATGTAGGAACTATATCGAGAGTCCAGTCAACCACCTACACTTACTCGTAAAAGCATACAGCTGCAGCACCGCCCTCGACATCAGACTAAACACCATCTGCTCCAAACTCCTGCCATTATGTGTCGGATGAGCAGCCAGCCTCATGAATGGTACACCCAATAGTTCTTCCCCATCCCGTCTCTCAAACACCGCCTTTAAGACCCCACTCATAGGGAAATTCACGAAGCGCTCCCCTCTCCTTTCCATCTTGTGATAACAACAAGGCATCATTATCAACGTCCTGGCATCTTCCATTTTGAAAAACACGCTCATGCCTTCGACTGCCAAATCGCCACACGAATGCAGACCAGTTATGCACACAGCTCCATGATTCCTGAAGTAATCGCGAAGGTTCTGCTCTATTTCTTGACCGGAGTTTTTGGTGACTCGGTGATGGAGGTATATGACGTTTTTGAGGGATCTGTCGTGGTATTTCATTTGACGATCGACCGCTCGTGCGTAGTGGCTCAAGTTACATTCCAGACCGAGAACGTTGTGGCCGGTCGCTTCGTAGAATATCTGGTCGAGGTAGCCCTGGAAAGATGGGAGAATACAGAGATTATTATGTGCTGATAATTGGTCACTATTGGTGTTAAAATGTTGGCAGACTTGGCTCATTATTTTCATCATTTCAGCCACGTGACGTCCACTGATGAACATAGGCTTCCCCCAATAACCGATTGGCAGCAGCCTGCATCAAGGGCCTCTCATAACCTAAGCTCATAAGTTAAATGATAAAATATCTAGAAGACTGTGTTCGTCAAGACGCTACCAATCGATCAACATGGAAAGCATTGGGGGAGGCCTATGTTCAGCAGTGGACGTCCTATGGCTGAAATGATGATGATGTGTTTATTGATCAATTTCTAAAATCACTTATTAATGGTTAGAGCCTCAAAACCCCAACTGAAAAATCTGCCGTAAGATATTAAGTAGGTAGTTACTGTTTAGACATACTGATATTTGCACAATGTTGACAGGCCTCTCACTCGATGGACCGATGATCTGGTGACGGTCGCTGGAAGCGGGCAGCGCAGGACTGTTGCGCGTTGTGAAAATCCTTGTGGCAGGCCATATCCAGCAGTGGATGTTCTTAGGCTGAAATGATGATGACGATGATAAAATTGTCAACTTACCAACCCAGATCCGATGTCAATGACCGTGTCACACCCATAGATGTAACACAAGTCTTCAACCTCCTTCGCTAGTGTCGCCACTTCATACTTCTTCTTAGTTCCAACCGGAGCTTCCAAATCCACACTGTTAGCCCTTTCTTTTACCTCCCCATAGCTCACGTTTAATCTCTCCAATCCCATACAAAAATCTCTAACAAACCCGTCGTTTATACCATCGTGTAAGGTGAAATTTTCGTCATATACATCCAAGAATTCCAAGCAAGGAATATTTATATTATCCAAGGTATTGTTGATCAGTATGTCAGTATTCATTCCGTCGAGGACGAATTTGTATTTTGTGAAGAAGTCGAAGCATTCTTCGAAGTATTCTTCGGGCGAGGCGAAAGCTTTTGGCAGGCTCATTCCGGACCTATAACAGAGAAATAATAAAAGATAATAACAGAGAGAAAAGACAAGAAAAACAAAAGTAAAATCAAAATCAAAATCAAAAANCAAATAGGTACGTAAAAAAATGTAGCAACAAAAAGCAGAAGATGCTAGGTCTAGCACTTAATCAGAGCATATGAACGGCACGGGAGGGGTGACAATAACATAATGATGACGTGACAGATCATACAAATCGGTCTAAAGCCTGGTCCGTGAGCACGTAGAATTTTGTCCAATGACCCCAACCCATCCTTATCGCTCGCGCGTAATTATATTGCTGTCGCGACTGTGCGACGGGCGAGCGCGACAGCAACATAATTACGCGCGAGCGATAAGGATGGGTAGCTTGGGGTCATTGGACAAAATTCTACGTGCTCACGGACCAGGCTTTAGCTGACGTTTGACCATCACAAAATCACCCTACCGTGCCTCTCCCATGCCTCAGGCACCAGAACCTATAAGTATTCATAAAACATCGTAAATAAGCGTGACATTAAAAAGAAGCGTTACATAAATATCTAGTCTAGAAGCAATTAGGTATTTAAACATTACTCACACATCGAGGCAAAAAACAACACACTCCACACTTTATTTCAATTTACAGGATGCTGAAAACTTGCTCATGGTTGTGTTCAATAATTCCAATTAATGGGACAATTAATGGCAATTATAAATAACGCCTAATATTCTAAAGAAATAAAACAATTCACATACAAAATACTATTTATTCATAACAGTCTCAACTCTATATACTCTGAAATAAATACAAATAGAATGTCTCAACAGTATATAACTACAGGATTCTATCCTCTAAATGACAATCAACTTATACAAAATTAAGAGCAATAAAATATCTGTTGAATGCGAAAATAATTTAATAAACTCCCTATATACTGAAATATACGAAGATGCGGCGTCGCATTTTGCAAACATGCTTTGTTTGGTGCATCTTACTTCATGCGTTGACTTAATATTTATGTCGCATAATAGTTATTATTTGTAATTTTGGAAATGTTACTTATTTTAAACATAGTACAACCCCGAAAGAGTATTTTAGTTAACGCAGAGCTAAAAGTCATGCATATTATAATGGCAATCTGAAATCACCATCAATTATTACGCAGCTATGTGGATGTGGAATATGGAAATATAGCTGCCTGAATGACATCAAAAACTTTTTTGTGACGGCTCTAGATGTTAGGTACTGGACATTCTTTATCTAAACACACTTACTTAAGTTCACAACGAAATAAAATAACTTGCGACTAAATGCGGAAAATACAACCCAACCTTTTTTCAAGGGTTCCCGTAAACAATTACTTGTAACCTAGCATTTCTTGTCATAAAGCATTCCCATTCAACACAATTTCAACCATACATTTGAGCTCTAAAAACTCAATAATTTACTGTTGCGGCCCGCTAACAGTGTTCCACACTTCTCCACCTTTTTTCAAATCCTTAGACCCTTCCCCTATAACGCATTTTCCAGCCCACTTGTCATTCTTCAGGTATTTTTCGCAGACCTCTATAAGGTCTTCCTTTTTCACAGCCAATACTCTCTCACGTTGCGTCTTCCAAATGTCGTACGATAGACCATACAGAAATAGATCTATCCCTTTCATGTACTCTGCTACAGGCTGGTCCATTTGTTGGAGAATAGACAGCTTAGCCTCAAAGAGGTTTTGATCGTCAACCAACTTAGTATTCTTCGACATCCAATCCGAAGTTCCGTCGAAAACGTCTAGCGTTACTCTTGAATTTGGGTCTCTGTATGAGTAGTAGTTGAAGACTCCATCCATGGTCAACATGGCCCCTCCACCATAAGCCCCGTTTTGCTCTCTAACGATCGGATGAAGATATTTCGACGTTAAAAATCTTGAGAGCACTCGCAACTTGGCGTAATCCGGGTCTGTGTATGGCACTGTAGGAATCACTTTAGCACAGAAGTTGACTGGTATATTCATCGTGATATGGACTCCTCGGTTCTCCTTCGGCATATCGGCGCATTCCGTCCAATTGATCCGATTCAGTTCCTTGTTGCTGTCGCCTTTGCATAAATGACCGCAGAATTTGTTGATGGACTCGTGTATATCCTTATTCGTGTTGCAATAATGGAAGGCAGCTCGCAAGTTGTGCCCTTTGAGAATTTGTTCTCCTATCTGGTCAACAAGGCTCTGGATTTCTTCAATTTTCAGTGTCTTTTGGACTTCTTGCATTGAGATAACGTGATGGAGACCTAGCAAGTTTTCTTTGCACTCGTCGACGGAAGATATAAGAGAGCGGGCTGCCTGCATCGCGTAAGTATGCCCACTGTCGATCACTCCATTCGAGAGTGAAGAGCAGTAGTTGTTCAATAACATGCTCATACGCTCGCTGTTTTCGAAGTTTGGTTTGCTGAAGATCTCATTCCAAATTTCCAACATTTTCGGCAAGTTTTCGTCTAAACAGTGGCTGTTGATTAAAACGCCCTGTTCGTACTGGCCTTGTTGGTCAATATGCTCCGTGATATGAGTTAAAAAACTCAACCCAGAAGTGGTTTTGCTGACATGCTTGTCAAAGTCCCTGTAGTTATAAGTTTTCGTATCGAATTTGTCGAGGATATAGTTGAAGAATGGCAGCAATTGACGTTGGGTCTCGTTCAAGCAATCAGTTCCTAACACCCCTTTGAAATATGTTACTCCATTTGTGTTGGCTTCACAAAGCTGTAACGGCACCGTTTCGGAGGCTGTGTGTTTTATTGGAGGCGCAGTTTTGTTCAGTGTGATTTCGTCAATCTTCAAGCACGGCAGAACATCCAGATTCTGGTTCTCTTTCTGTGCTTTAGAAAGTTCCAAGCCATCTTTGTAAATCTGTTCTTTTTGCTCTGGTTTTAAGTCATTGACTTTAGACTTCAAAAGCTTAGCTTCAGCCTCGTTGAAGATGTCATCGAATTTGGGATCGGGTTGCATTGTCATTATCAGCTTATGGTTGTTTAAAATGAAGTACTTTTCAATCACTTCCTTCACGTAACTCGGGTTCATCAAGTCGGTCTTCAGTTTATCAAGCAGTTCATTTACCTTCAACGCGTTGAGGACAGGTCCATTGTGATTCAAAAGAGGCATGAGGTTGAAAAGGACGTTCAAACCGAATTTGGGCGACTGATGCTTAATCGAAAGCTCAAAACCGTGGAGAACACTTTCGATGTGCGATTTTTCGAAACCTTTTTCGAATATTTCTTCGACAGTTTGATTTGCGATCTTTTCTATGTTCTCGAAATTGCTTTTCTCGACGTCTTTTAGACCAACAGCAAATAGGGTGTCTCTGATTTGATTGTCGTAACCAGTCAAAGAGTTGTACCCGCCAGAGATGTTTTTCTCAATGAGGCTTTTATAAAAGGCCGAATTGGGGCCGATGATCATTAGTTCAGCCATTGCTGTCAGCATGAACGTCTCGTATACGCTTGTGATGTCAGACATGACGTAACCGATCGCGATTTGGTTTTGTTTTTCGATAGCCCCGCCGTATTGGTCCACTCGGCATGAGATCTCGGCCTTTTTCGGCGTCTTCCATCTTTCCTGTCGAGACACGATTGTGTCGCGAGGATCTAGAAAATCGTATTTGCTCAAATACGCCTCATTCACGAACTTGAGATTGGCTTCAAGGGGGAAGTTTCCATAGGAGTATATCCTCGCGTTGCTCGGATGGTAGTAAGTTTTATGGAAGTTTTTCAAATACTCGTGAGTCAACTCTGGAATGTGCAACGGATCGCCGCCAGAGACGTAACCGTACGTTCCTTTGGGAAGAATTGCGTTTATGAACTTCTGACCAAATAGAGAACTGGTTTCCGAGAATGCACCTTTCATTTCATTGTACACCACTCCTTTGAACGTCAGTTCCGACTTTTTGTCTTCGACTTTTCCATGCTCTAGCCTCCAGCCTTCTTGAAGGAAGTCTAGCCTGGATAAATTAGGTTTGAAAACAGCGTCCAAATACACTTTTTGCAGATTCCTATAATCCACTTCATTTTGTGAGGAGAACGGGTAAAATGTGTAATCTGGGCCTGTCAACGCATTCATATAAGTCGCCAAAGATCTGTTGAGCATTTTGAAAAACGGATCGCGTACTGGGTATTTCTCTGAGCCACACAGCACTGTGTGTTCCAATATGTGTGGTGTGCCCATAGAATCGAGTGGTGTGGTCCGGAACCCGACAGAAAAGACGTTGTTTGAGTCATCTCTTTCTAAATGCAAGTATTCGGTCTTGGTTTTCTCATGTGTTAGGAAATAAGCTGTGAGATTATACTCTTTGATGTGTTCTACTTCTGAACAGAGGAACCCGTGCATCGTTTTGCCCGATTGAACTTGTTTCGATACATTTTCTTTCTTTTTTAGGATACTAGAGCTGTTGTATCTGAGGCTTGGGGGTCCTTTTAGCCTCCTTTGAAGGCCCCCTGCGTGCCTGAGTCTTGTATACATGTTTCTGCACCTGAAATATAAAATACTAGCTGTTTCATAGTTTTAAAAGTGAAAATGAAGACATAGGGTGACCATAAACAAGTATAAAAATATTAAAGATTAATTAATTTTGTTATAATAATATAAACATGTCAAATATTAACTTTTATAGAATTGTTACAGCATACTTTGCCAGATTCTTTAATTTTAAAATTGCAAATGATCAAGTCAAAAAAGATCACTATCAGTCACTTTAAACAGATGTAAAGTAATACATATTAGACCCTAGAGCACCTTTTATTTTATTTTAATTGTTTAACAATGTTTCAACCTAATAAAGATTGTCTTTTCCGCTGAGTTGCCCATGTCAACATGTCAATATGACGCCGATCAAACGCCGTGTCATATGCCAGTTGACATGGGCAATTCAGCGTTTAGTAACTGTGGAACTCAGGAAGTTTAAAAAATAGGGTAAGAAATATTTTTTGTAGAAGATTTAACAAGTTTCTTAAAGATCTTGGTCACCCTATTCAAAACTATAGAATTCTTGCAAACGGGAAAGTTTTAACAAGTAGGTTTTTACCCAACTTCAAGAGAAGGGTGGGTGTCCATCTGTGTGTCCGTCTGTCTGTCTGTCATATGAATCTGGCGCAGATGGGTAAGAACAAAATAAGCTCCAAATGCCAATTTATACCAAATGCTCTAAAACAGTTACTAGTTGTGATCTAATAACTCAATTGATGTATCTTTGACCCAATCTTACTATTGGGTTACCCAATATTACATTCTATCCCTAAGGAATTTTAGCTTAAACTTAACAAATGATAAAAAATATAAAATGCTCATATCAGAACTTGTGTTTCTTTAATGAAAAGACCGATAGTTAGCGAGATAAGCATTTATTATTCGGGTTCTTACACAGACACATCTTGTTCGTACATAGCCGGAAGAGGGAAGAGCGTTCTACCGGAAACAGTTAACTTTTTAATATTTAATACACTTCCAAAGATAATATAATCCTAACACTCCCTCTCAATTACAAGTTAGGCTTTAACTTTTAATTGCAAAACAAAATAATTTTTATCTACTAATAAAAACTTCTAATAACAATATTCCACTTATGTTTTAGTATGGCAACAAAAAAAATTTGACATTTCAGAAACTGACATTAATGACAACTAGTGACACATGCAACTCACTTCACACTGTTCTATTAATGTAAACAAAACTTTAAATGCTGTTTCATTATACTGTGTTCTTGTAGTACCTCTATATCTGCGGCCTCTGCCTCGTCCTCGGCTTTTGCACTCGAAGGATTTATGCCCTTTTTTATGGCATGTATAGCATTTGATGACAAATGAAGATTGTGGTTCTGTGCTACTATATTCCCTCTTTATCTCATTGTCAAGCAATCTAGACTTTACGAAGTCGAGCCTTAGCTCTTGGTTTACCGTTTCCATTGCTGTTATTATTGCGTTGAATTCCTCTCCCAATCCAGTTAAGAGGTAGCTGATTTTTTCATTTTCTGCAATTTTCTCTCCTGACACTTCTAATTCTCTTATAAGATTGTCGAAATTGGCGAAATATTCTTCTAATTTTCCTGTATGTTTCAAAGTCAATAACTTTCTTCTTAGGCATATTTTTGATATGACCGTGTTTCGTTGGAATGTGTTTTTCAAAACTTCTAACATTTCTTTCGCGCTTGTGCTTTCTTTTATCAGGTTTAAGTGTTGGTCTGTCACGCTTTGGACGATGATACTTCTCGCTTTTGCATCCATGAGTTTCATCTTCTCATCACAGTCTACTATTTTCTTTATATCCAAAACTTCTGTTAGACCTTTTTCTGCGAGTATGCATTTTATCCTGAAAACCCAGTTGTCGTATGCCCCTGCACTCAATTGCGGTAGCGGCGTGTTACTACTTGACATCGCCATTTTTATATTTCACAAATCCGCTTTTTCCCGAATAATCTACAATTAATACTTTCCCTAACTCTAACTAACGGGCGTCTGGGCCCATAACCTATCAGAACTTGTGTTTCTTTAATGAAAAGACCGATAGTTAGCGAGATAAGCATTTATTATTCGGGTTCTTACACAGACACATCTTGTTCGTACATAGCCGGAAGAGGGAAGAGCGTTCTACCGGAAACAGTTAACTTTTTAATATTTAATACACTTCCAAAGATAATATAATCCTAACAAATGTGACTAAATGCTATGATGAATGGTACACCATAATTTATGATCATCATAACTAAATTCTGATTCAAATCCCATAGTAATGACGAAGTTAATGAGTTTTATTGGTTCAAGTATCATGATGCTAGGTGCTAGAAGATAGCAAGTTGTTCTTTTACAATTAAATAGTAATAAAGAATTATTGCTTGGGAACACTTGGGAAATGACGCTTGCCTAAACTAAATACGTAACGCTTCTTTATTTATAGTTAAGAAATTTGAAGAATAAAAAGCGGTGTGTAAATGCAAAAACAAATGAAAAATGAACTATGCATTTACTTACAGAGAATTGATTTCAGCGAATGATATTGATGCTTGAAGTGTGATATCCGTTCACGACACTTTTTAACAACCGTATTTTACTATTTCTTTACGTATTTCATCATAATTTACAAAAATCTAACCTCGCAAAAAGTTTGAGCAGATATTGACACTTAGAACCGGTGTTGCTATTTTAAATAATAATATCCAATTAGAAAGGAAAAAGTACCAAAATGATGAAAAACTTAAAATTTTTAACTGAAAAACTTAAAACTAGCAGAAATCAGAAGTTTTCCAAGAATTTTCGAATAACAGTTCATGGAGGTGGTGTGGTGTTCATAATACCTCAAAATTCCAGTTTATGTATTTCAAATTGTAAGAGATTAAAAACCGGTTTTTCGATTATGATTACACATGCCTGAGACACCTTCCTAACTCTGTTCCTAACTGTCACTGTCATCATTGACGTCTCATTCTTTTCAAACACGTGTTTACGTGATGCTCTCGTGTGGGAGCAAATTTTCAACAAAAAGTAGTGAAAATAAATCAAAATGAGTTTGTACAACTTTAAAAAGATAGCTGTAGTCCCTACGGCAAAGGTAAAAAATAATCTTTAAATAAAATACATCATATAACTGGAAAACAATCCAAAATGAAACTCCTAACCTAACGTGTCATGTTTATTTTATTTTTCAGGACTTTATAGACATAATATTGTCCAAAACACAACGGAAAACTCCTACAGTAGTACACAAGCACTACAAAATTTCAAGGATACGCGCGTTTTATATGCGCAAAGTTAAATTTACGCAACAAAATTTCCACGATAGGTTATCACGGATTATACAGGTTTGTGGCTGTTTTTTACTTCAAGGACGTACCTATCTAGCTGCAATCTTTAAGTTTATTGAATTTAATGTTGTTAAATAATAAACTCTACCGTATTTTAAATTTTCTATTTCACATTTTAGTAAATGTGTGACTACAGACTTATTCAATTTATTTAAATGCATGGTATATTTTTGAATCCTGTGAAACTAAGCTTTAATAAACTTACGTACTACTTTTCTTGAAAATTAATATTTAATAACAATCAAAAATGTGAACTTTTTAATACAAGAGAGAATTGCACAATATTTATGTAACATACTTGAACACAGATGTACATTCAATCTTGTGGTGGATTATTTACAAGTTTAACAACACCCAATTATTTACTTTGGGAGTAATTAAATAATAAAACTCTCTCTCTCTCTCTCAAATTACAAAAAAATATATTAATTTCTTTAAAATTCAATAATTTCAGGAGTTCCCAAAATTAGACGATGTCCATCCCTTCTACGCAGATTTGATGAATGTACTGTACGACAAAGACCACTACAAACTTGGTCTAGGACAGCTAAACACAGCCCGCCATCTTATAGACAAGTAAGTACCTATGTATTATTATGGTTCAAAGACAATAAATCTTTTTATGATAAAAAAACACTTCTTTTTTATATTAACAGCAATGAGTGTGCGTTTCTTGCCACTGTGTTGTTATATGATTCTGCCAAGGTCACCTCTGCCTGTGTAGTTGTATTTTAATTTAGTAAAATATAAAGTAAACTTATACATAGGAAACATCATCCACCTGTTATACAGAGATGTTACAGAGAGAGTTTTAATGTTAAACTAGCGGCCGCCCGCGACTTCGTACGCGTGGATCCCCTTTTACCCCCTTCATCTATCTTACGCGGCTTAGATTTTTTCATACAAATGTTTTTTCCTGCTAACTCCCGTTCCCGTGGGAATTTTGCAATATCCTGTTGTAACTAAGCTTTAAGTTTACTAAGGTACCTGCATGCCAAATTTCAAGCGTCTAACTTTTCCGTCTGTTCCCGTGGGAATTCCTAAGTATACTATTATAACCTGCCCAGGAGTATGAAGAATAATTGTACCAAGTTTCGTTAAAATCCTTCGAGTAGTTTTTGTTTCTATAAGGAACATACAGACTGAAAAAATTTTACTGATTGCATTTTTGGCATCAGTATCGATCACTAATCACCCCCTGATAGTTATTTTGAAAATATATTTCATGTACAGAATTGACATCTCTACAGATTTATTATAAGTATAGATAGATAATAAAGTGGGTAAAAAATCATAATAAATAGAAATAAAGTACAACTATTTCATCATTGTGTTATACTATTGCAGCAAAACAGTTAAATTGCATTATTTTAACTGTTTTCAGATGTTATGTTATACAATTACAGTTAATCATAATAAATTGAATAAAATGAATGAATTTCCTTTTCCAGTAAACCTTTGGACCAAACAGAAAATTAGTTTTTTTAATTTATTTAACAGGACAATCAATAAGATATTATTATTTTCTTTTTATTCATCTATACTAATATTATAAATGCGAAAGTAACTGTCTGTCTGTATGTCTGTCTGTCTGTCTCTCTTTCACGCCTAAACCACTGAACCGATTTTGATGAAATGGCAATGCCAGATTTTGAATGGAAGGTGGCGTCTTTTTTTTTTCGCGCGGCCATCGACCAAACCTTGTTTTTTGATTACAAAATAGTGTAATAAACCAAACTTACTATGACATGTATACCTCTAAACTCAGTCTGAACTGAGTTACGAGCATTAGAAGTTTGATGATTTTACATACTAGATTTGCTTTTTGCGCGCAAGTTTTGTAAGAAATTGCAACAAAATATTCCGCTATTTTTTTATTGCGCCGATTCTGCTCCACACTGATGTCAGGAGCCTTTAATGGATGGTATTGTTTGTTTACACATACAATGTCACTATTTTGTTGCAATTTCATACAAAACTTGCGCGCAAAAAGCAAATCTAGTATGTAAAATCATCAAACTTCTAATGCTCGTAACTCAGTTCAGACTGAGTTTAGAGGTATACATGTCATAGTAAGTTTGGTTTATTACACTATTTTGTAATCAAAAAACAAGGTTTGGTCGATGGCCGCGCGAAAAAAAAAAGACGCCAATTTCCGGCATTGTCTTTTGGCATAGAGATAGTTTGAGTCCCGGGAAAAGACATAGGATAGTTTTTATCCCGGTTTTTGAAACAGAGACGCGCGCGATAAAGTTTTTCTGTGACAGACAAAATTCTACGCGGGCGGAAAGCTAGCATAGTTTATTTATAAGGTTAAGTTCATTTACTATACTTAAACGTATTAAATTGAATATTATATATTATAAAATTATTATGTAAAATGTTTGCATGCTTTTATATAAGTAGATTTTGAGGAACAAACCATTTTAAGAACACCTTAGGCCTAATTCACACGAGAGCTTTTTTAACGTCCGTTAAAAAAGCGTTCAAATAGAACATATGCATACCCAAGTACGTGTTCACACGTCGGCGCTTTTAAAACGCGACGCTTTTTTATCGAGCAGTGTTGCATTTTCAACGCAGAGCGTTGGGAATAGGCTTGGGTATGCATATTATGTTCTATTTGAACGCTTTTTNGAACATATGCATACCCAAGTACGTGTTCACACGTCGGCGCTTTTAAAACGCGACGCTTTTTTATCGAGCAGTGTTGCATTTTCAACGCAGAGCGTTGGGAATAGGCTTGGGTATGCATATTATGTTCTATTTGAACGCTTTTTTAACGGACGTTAAAAAAGCTCTCGTGTGAATTAGGCCTTACTGTATTACTCAAGATTGAAGCAAATAAATATATTTAATTTCATTTCATTAATAACTTGCCTCGTGTCTCATTCCAGTGTGGCCAAAGACTACGTCCGCCTACTCAAGTACGGGGACTCTTTATACCGGTGCAAGCAGCTCAAGCGAGCCGCGTTGGGCCGCATGGCAACCATCATGAAGAGACAGTCGGCCAACCTGAGCTATTTGGAACAGGTACGATATTGTTTTTATTTTGTTGTATAGTTTTAGAGGCGTTTCATGGGATTATTTTGATTTTTATGATGGTGAATGAGCGTCTTATTCTCTTTTGGAAAACATACAGCTTAAAGGTAGTTTAACACAGACATTTACACCCATATTCACAAGAATAAAGCTCTGTGATTGGTTCATGTGTAAGCCCGTTTGCCCACGCGCACTGTGAGACCTCATAGTAATGTTTGTGAATATGGGTGCTAGTTTATAAAGAGGCAAGATTTTGAATTTTGAATGTTTTTTTTGTACTGAGTAAAAGTCATTTTTAAAAGCTTATCTGCAAAAATAAATGAGTTTTTTTATGTGCTTTAATTTAAACTACTAGACCGATTAGAAAAAATCTTTCACCATTAGAATTCTACTTTATTTCTGAACATAATAAACCACACTGGCCCGATCGAAGCTGAGCATGGCTCGTGCCTTGCGTCAGTCAAAGCGCGGCCTACAGCAGGCTTGACATTATGGTCGCACGATGTGTTATCGATACGTAATCGTGCATTACCCATGTCAAGTACATTTATGGTCACAAGCAGTCTGTCGTGTATTGAGTCCCATTGCTCTAACTACTTATATTTATCAATAAAACCGTGTAGGTATAATATATGTCTATATTACTACATCATCATCATCATCATGATCATTTGCACCTGTATTCACAAATTATGCTTGCTTAAGTGAAGCAGCAGCTATGCGAAGTTGAACGCACATCGTTGAATAGAGCGCTGTGATTGGTTCGTGTGTGTCACTCCACCACTCAAGTATAGGGATGTTTCCTAAGTAAGAAAGCCAGAGTTTTAATTAGTCCGTCAGTTAGCTTAACAAAAACTACTCGACACGTATTTTTCACTTTTTAAAACTAATGAAAATGTAAAGAGATAAAGCGTGCTAAAGTTCTAAAGAAAAGGCCCGTGACGTGAGTGCGTAAAAGTGCAGCACTTTATGACGTCGCGCGGAACTTCAATGCACTATAACTTTGTAATTATTTGTTTGATTGACAATTAAAAATATGTGTCCAATATTTTTTTATTATAAAATTGACGGACTAAAAAAATTTATTTAGGAAACTAGCCTATTGTATATGAGTAGATTTTTGGAACACTGAGCGTCCACACGCACTGTGAGACCTCATAGTAATGTTTGTGAATACGGGTGTTAGTCTACTTACTACTACTCTCCAATTTACTTATTTACCAGAGTCAGACCAGCTATAGCAATGAAACTATAAAGCCTTCATTGTCTACAGGTCAGGCAACATTTAGCCCGTCTGCCGTCGATCGATCCCTACACTCGCACCATCATCATCTGTGGATTCCCCAACGTAGGAAAGTCCAGTTTCATTAACAAGGTGAGTTTAGAAACAATACACAATAGGGATGTTTCCTGGGTAAAAAAGCAAGAGTTTAAATTAGTCCGTCGGTTAACTTATCAAATAATACTCGACACCTATTTTTCACTTTTCCAAACTATTGAAAATTGAAAGAGATAAAGCGTGCTAAAGGTCAAAAATAGTGGCCAGTGACATCAAGAAGTGCTTAAAAGTGCAGTACTTTGTGACGTCGCGCGGTACTTGAACGCAGCATAACTTTGTTTTATGTGGTTGACAATTAAAAATATACGTGTCCAATATTTTTTTTAAATTACGGACAAAAAAAAATTTTTTATGAAACTAGCCTATTCTGGCCCGATCGAAGCTGACATTAGCCAATGCTTTCTGTCAGTCAAAGCGCGGCCTACAGAAACCTTGACATTATGGTCGCACGGTGTGTTATCAATACGCAACCGTGCATTACCCATGTCAAGTACAAACATTTTAGCTCGTTAGAATGGAAAAGTAGAAAGAAGAGTCATTTAAATAAATGACAAAGTACCTCTATGATATTGGTAAAAACGACAAAGTCCATTGATTGTACCAGTACAAATGAGAAAATACTTCTATGGTACCAGTACAATCGGCAAAATACCTCTATAGTACCAGTATAAATTAGAAAATACCCCTGTACCAGTAAAAATGAGAAAATACCTTTATAGTACCGGTACAAATGACAAAATACCTCTATAGTACCAGTACAAACGAGAAAGTGTCTGAAATATCAGTACAAAAAACAAACTACCTCACAAGTTCTATACAAAGGTTTATACTTTTCGCAATTAGTCTTTAATTAAAAAGCACTTTTATTTTTAGATCACGCGAGCGGACGTAGAAGTGCAACCATACGCGTTCACGACAAAGAGTTTGTACGTGGGACACACTGACTACAAGTATCTGAGATGGCAGGTAAGATTTAAGTTGTATTGCATTTATTAAGAACTTTTACTATTGATTTGTATGAGTGTGCCCTTAAAAAGAGTTTAAAATGATTGTACAGTCAAAAGCAAATTTCGTTGCAAAATAACGCCTGAAAATAAGATGCCACAGCTTTAAACTTGATGTAAACTTTATTTGTCTCATTTGGGGAATGTACTAGCTAGGTATCTAAAGTATCTATCTATGTATACAAATTCAAATTGTGTATTGCATGTCACATTACAAGATCCGTCGCGACTTTGCGACGGGCGGCCGCAGTGGTGTGCGAGCGCGACAGCAATATAATTACGCGCGAGTAATAAGGATGGTTAGCTTGGGGTCATTGAACGAAATTCTATCTGCTCGGCGACCGGACTTTAGTCTTATTTAAGGGTGCATTTTAACACCTTATATTACTTGTTTGTGTAAAGATGTGTTGTTGAATAAATAATAATAATAATATTTATTTGTCCAGGTGATAGACACTCCAGGCATCCTGGATCACCCGCTAGAGGAGCGCAACGTGATCGAGATGCAAGCCGTGACCGCGCTCGCGCATCTGAGGGCCGCTGTGCTCTACTTCATAGACCCCTCCGAGCAGTGCGGACACAGCATTGAAGAGCAGGTGAGATAGCAGCTGTGTTGGGGCGGGAACAGATGTGTTGGAGCAGGAACAGTTTGTGTCTGAATAAGAACAGGTGTGTTGGGGCGGGAACAGTTTGTGTCTGAATAAGAACAGGTGTGTTGTAGCGGGAACAGTTTGTGTTGGAATAAGAACAAGTGTGTTAAAACGGGAACAGTTTGTATTGGAATAAGAACAGTGTGTCAGAAGGGGAACAGTTTGTATTGGAATAAGAACAGGTGTGTTGTAGCGGGAACAGTTTGTGTTGGAATAAGAACAAGTGTGTTAGAGTGGGAACAGCTTATGTTGATACGGGAACATGTTTGATGGATTAGGAACAGAGCATTGTTAGAATAGGAACTAGTGTGTTAGGACGGGAACAGTTTTGATGTTTTAGGAGCAAATCTTTGTTGAAATAGGAACAGATGTGTTAAGACAGGAGTAGTTTTAGTTCGAGTAAGGATAAGTGTGTCAAGAAGGGAGCAGGTTTGAGATACGCCAGGCATCTGAGGGCCGCGGTGCTGTACTTCATAGATCCCTCCGAGCAGTGCGGGCACAGTATTGAGGAGCAGGTGAGATAGCAGCTGTGTTGGGGCGGGAACAGATGTGTTGGAGCAGGAACAGTTTGTGTCTGAATAAGAACAGGTGTGTTGGGGCGGGAACAGTTTGTGTCTGAATAAGAACAGGTGTGTTGTAGCGGGAACAGTTTGTGTTGGAATAAGAACAAGTGTGTTAAAACGGGAACAGTTTGTGTTCGAATAAGAACAAGTGTGTTAAAACGGGAACAGTTTGTATTGGAATAAGAACAAGTGTGTTAGAGCGGGAACAGTTTGTATTGGAATAAGAACAAGTGTGTTAGAAGGGGAACAGTTTGTATTGGAATAAGAACAGGTGTGTTAGAGCGGGAACAGTTTGCGTTGGAATAAGAACAAGTGTGTTAGAAGGGGAACAGCTTATGTTGATACGGGAACATGTTTGATGGATTAGGAACAGAGCATTGTTAGAATAGGAACTAGTGTGTTAGGACGGGAACAGTTTTGATGTTTCAGGAGCAAATCTTTGTTGAAATAGGAACAGATGTGTTAAGACAGGAATAGTTTTAGTTCGAGTAGGGATAAGTGTGTCAAGAAGGGAGCAGGTTTGAGACACGCCAGGCATCTTAGGGCCGCTGTGCTGTACTTCATAGACCCCTCCGAGCAGTGCGGGCACAGTATTGAAGAGCAGGTGAGATAGCAGCTGTGTTGGGGCGGAACAGGTGTGTTGGGGCGGGACAGGTGTGTTGGGGCGGGACAGGTGTGTTGGGGCGGGACAGGTGTGTTGGAGCGGGAACAATATCTGAGGGCCGCGGTGCTGTACTTCATAGACCCCTCCGAGCAGTGCGGACACAGCATTGAAGAGCAGGTATGATAGAGGAATGTGTTGGAATTGATATAGCTATGTTGGAATTGGAATAGTCATGTTGGAATTGGAATAGTCATGTTGGAATTTGAATAGTTGTCGGAATTGGAATAGCTATGTTGGAATTGGAATAGTTATGTTGGAATTATTGGCATAGCTATTTTGGAATTGGAATAGTTATGTTGAAACATGAACAGGTGCGTTGGAACGGGAATAGTTTATATCGGAATGGGAACAGATTTGATGGATTAGGATTTTTTTAGTGGGAGTATGAGTTCTGTTGCGGGAATAGACACAGTTATCTTGATCTACTAATAGTGAGTTTTAATAAATAAGTCTGGCCCGATCGAAGCTGAGCAAAGCTTGTTGCTTTGCATCAGTCAAAGCGTGGCCTACAGTAACCTTGACATTATGGTCGCATGATATGATATCAATACGTAATCGTGCATTACCCATGTCAAGTACAAAACTTCTATTTCACAATAGTATAAGCATACCAAAAAAAATAACTTAGAAACTGCTTCTAAGGGTTCCTTTTTAGAAGTCTTTAAACGGCAACACGCAGAGCATTGAGGATTACCCATGTCTATTGTTGAGAGATAATAATTTCTACTTTTTTATCGCAGACACCTAATCAGTTATGCTCTATGCCTGTAATTGACTATGAATTTAACAAATTAGATATTAAAAAGTGACACGTATTTTTTCATTATTTCGAACTAATGAAAATTGAAAGAGATAAAGCTTACCAAAGTTCAAAGGAGAGGTTCGTAACGTCAAGGAATGCTTAAAAGTGTAGCACTTTGTGACGTCACGCTGAACTTCGGAAGTACTTGTTTGATCGACAAATAAAAATACCTATATGTGTCTAATATTTTTTGATGATATAATTGCCAGACTAAAAGTTTTTTAGGAAACTAGCCTATTTAGGCGGTCACATCGCTAGGAGTGATTTCTTTCATACAGCCCGTTAAAGGATAAAAGTTGTCAATGAACATTATTTAAACTCTTTCTTCCAGATATCCCTGTTCGAGAGCATAAAGCCACTGTTCAGCAACAAGCCGCTGATCGTGGTCATGAACAAGTCGGACGTGGTGACGCCCGAGCAGCTGCAGCCGGCCAAGAGAGCGCTCATTGAGGAGCTGGAGAGGACCTGTGCCAAGGGGAATGTTGTCAAGTGAGTGCTCGAACCGCTTGCTGCCATCTCTTCTTTACAGCTGCACCAAACATTGGCACACAATCTCCTTCTCTCGCTACGTCTTTCCCTCTCTCCCTCCCTCTTTCTATCCCTCTTTCTCCCTCTATCTGTTGCTCTCTCTCTCCCTCACTCTCTACCTATCTCTCTCCCTCCCTATCGCTGCCTCTCTCTCCCCCTCCCCCTCTTTCACTTTCTCCCCCTCTCCTTACATATCCTTCTTTCTCTCTCCTCTTTCCCTCTCTCAGCAATAAGGCACACTGTCTCCCTCCCTCTGATTCCCCTTTCTCCCTCTCTCCCCCTTTCCCTCCCTCTCTCTCTCTTTATCTCTTGCTCTTTCAGCAACAAGCCACTCACTCCCTCTCTCTTACTCTCTGTTTTTCACTCTCTCCCCCTCCCACCCTCTCTACCTCCACCCTCTCTCCTCCCCTCTCCTCCCCTCTCCTTCCCTCTCCCTCCCACTTTCGGTATCCCTCTCTCACCCTCCCTATCTCCCTGGCATGCAGGTAGATGTTATGACGTAGGCATCCGCTAAGAAAGGATTTTACGAAACTCCACCCCTAAGGGGGTAAAACGGGATCCACGCGTACGAAGTCGCGGGCGGCCGCTAGTAATAATAATAAAACAGTGAAATCCTGACATATGAATCTGTTTCGTTTGACAGCTCGTGGTGGTGGCTCTAATCCGAAGGAAAATTAACTTTATTTATAGCGTGAACTGTGATTCAAGAAGAAAATTTATACACTCATTAAGTTATAATTCATGTTTCATTTGATCCCCTGTCACACATAAAGTTTCTCCATTTTGTCGCAGCGCGGACTCGAACTCGGAGCTATCCATCGTGCCAGTAATGCGAATGTCCACTCTAACGGAGGAAGGCGTGCAGGAGGTCAAGATCGAAGCCTGCGAGCGGCTGTTGGGACACCGCGTCACCGAGAAGATGCGGACTAAGAAGGTGAGCTAGTTCGCGAGCTAAAGAATAAACTAGTTTTCGAGCTAAAGAATGAACTAGTTCGCGAGCTAAAGAATGAACTAGTTCGTTGATATAGAAGCTTTGAAGTTTGCGAGGTAACCAGTGAAATAGTCAATTAACAAATAATTTGGGCTAAGAAGATAAGCTACTTCGCGAGCTAAAGATAGAACTAAACTAGTTCATTGTCTAAGGATTTTAAAGGAATCAGTGCAGTTTAACAAGGTATGCCCCTTGGTAATTCGCAGGACCAATCGTTGTAGAAGTCTTTGAGTGAGCTTTGTCCAGAGTAGACGTCCTTTGGTTAAAAAGAAGTTAATCGACTAATAGTTTCAACTAGTTCATTGCACGAAAAAACAATCTTTTGTATTTTTTACGATACCCATATTTCAAGCTTACGGCTCTAAAACTGAACTCCGACAAACGTTACTTACTCAATACTCAATAGTTTATTTTGCATAACCACATTAGCATTCACATTTTAGGTCTTACAATTTAGGCAGTTATACAATGTGGACCCAGTTAGGGCACAGCAACTTTAGGAAGGAGACAGAACGACTTCGACATTACGTTACTCCGACACTACTGAATATCGACATGACTTTACTTCGACACTACACTACTCCGACAAAGGATATTTGCCTTTTTCTAAGTAGTGTAGTGTCGAAGTAAAGTCATGTCGATATTCAGTAGTGTCGGAGTAACGTAATGTCGAAGTAACGTTTGTCGGAGTTCAGTTTTTGAGCCCGGAGTAACGTAACGTCGAAGTAAATTTTGTCGGAGTTTACTTAGGTACTAGGCCGTTTAAGATGCAACTCTTAAATGCTATAAATAACAATGGGACATTTTGTATGAATTCCGTCCCCAGAACTGTAGCACTTTTAATAATTATTAATTAACACATATACACCGTGTTACTTTGCATTCTTGCCATATTCACAGAGATAAAAGTAGGGAACAATACCTATTATATAAGATAAACAAGAGACTCCCATAAAGAAAGTACACTAAGTTTTTAGTAAATTTGGTTTTTCAGTATAAATTGGAATAAACCAATTTTGTCTTGCACGTTCTACAGGTGCAATTGGAATAAACCTAGTGGGCGTGGCCTAGTTCTTATTAATCTGTGATGTTTTATGGCTCTGGGTACCAGCCTTTTTATCCAGTCATAATAATTATTTTAAAATACTCTTCAGTTGATTTCAGATTTTCCTTTCTACTTTACGGGCTTATGACCGTCAAAAATACGTAATAATTACACTGGTCAACAGTGGTTTTGGTGCCAAGGAACTGTATACATTTTTTGGTTGAGGACCTTTTGCTGGTTGCTTTAGTAGCAAATTTGTTGATTTCCTACGTGTGGTTTTCTAGATTTTGACGTGTATAGAAAAATACAAAATTTGACCAAAATCAGCGTTTATAATATTTTTAAATGCTTAAAAACTTTATTTTCCACGACTTTTGTGAATGAGGTGTAATGGAACTATCACGTTACATCCTCCAGGTGTAATCAGCCATCATATACCGATCCCATCTGCCTTGGTACCTCTCTTCCAATGGTTTTTAGGTCTTGATAGCATCGCTCTCCCTATTCTTAGCTATAGCATGCTATAGTGACCCAAGATTCTCTGGGAATTGGTCAAGATGACTGTGGAGGTAGTGCTCTTTGATGAAAATTATGACATCCTGAGTTTTTAAGGCATGTCTCACAATTTCAGAGTAGTTACTGGGCTAGAGATTTCCGAAAAAAAATTTGTAATTTTAATTAACAAAATCTATGCAAATCGTTCCAAATAGTCCATCGAACTTAAGAAATCAGTATCTTGATTTAATAGACCATTAAAAATTACTTAATAAATTAATTTAAAAAAAAATATATGCTCAAACTAGGATTTTTTTTTTATCTTTCCTCACTTTCTCCACTCTGAACTTCATGTTACGGCTTCTTTGACCGTTGTAACATGGCCTTAAGTGTTCACAGCAGATTATACAAACAATTTTGGGTATCCACGACTTGAATACAACCACAATTTCCGACTTAAAGTAAGAAAAATAAGCACTTTTAATAAAATATTGCCTGAATTTTTCAACTTTTTAACTGTTTACACACCACAAATGTAACAAAAATACATTTTGATTATTGAGACAACTTCTTGGCAATGTAGACATGATATTAAAATAAATGCATTTATAAAAATGTACCAATAACACTACAAACTGTGCAACCAAAGTACCGATTAAAGCTAAATTTTAAAACTGACGGTAGATCCAAAACTGCACGTAGGAAAAAAAAAAGAAAAATATTTTTATTATTACTGATACACACCTAATAATAAACTATCAACAGAATCTCGGCACCATTTTCATTTTGATTTTTTGTTGACCAGTGTTATTAGGGTTTTAATTAATTTATAACATTGTTCCCTATTTTTGCAAATTAATAAATTAAGTATGAAATGAAATCACCTTATTCACAATTAATTATTTATTTATAAGTTCCTACTTACAAAGTTTACGTACTGCGAAGCAAATGTTCAAAGTGTCCTCCGTTCTGATGAAGGCACAGTCTAGCACGGCGAAGCGTTGGTATTTCGCTTTAGTTTTCACAACACATAAACGTTTTGTCTCACAGTTTCGCTGAAACAATCCTTTCATGTAACACGTTTACACTGTTTATCTCTTCTGCGCATACCAGTCGTTTCAAGTCACTCTTAGTCCATTGGTGTTAGGTCCGAGGGTCGTGGTGGCCAAGCTACTGGACCCCCTCGTCCAATCCACTGTTCACCAAACGTATTATTCGCGCACTTGACGTCCTTATTGTGGGGAAGCACCATCCTGCTGGTAGTAGAGCATTTGGTGTAACGCTATGGGTACGTCATCAAGCATGTCGTCTAAGACGTCTTGCAGACACTCCAAGCACCATTTTCATAAATTATTCGTTGTTTGAATACACTTCAGTCATTTTTGTATTATTTATAACGTGATTTGTGATTGATGGATTTCTCAGTTTTTTACAAAAGTGTCAAAAAGACATTTTAAAGACAATAGATTGCAATAGATATTTAAAAATACAATAAAAAGTAAAAAAGTCTTCATCACCATCGCCAACAAGTGATGTGCATGCGTTACGATAATTAGTGATGTGTTTAACAGATTGTCGATAAAATAAAATATTCAAGATTAAAAAATAAAATTTTCGGGCATTATTTTTTTACGGATTTGTGTTCAGTATCAGTAATATAGTTACCTCTGTAAATATGGCAAGAATGCAAAGTAACACCCTGTATAATTCTTTAATACTTATTTATTTACCAAGGTGGACGGAATCCTCAACCGCCTCCACGTGGCCGTCCCTTCCCCGCGCGACGGGAAGGCGCGTCCCCCCGTCATACCCCCCTCCGTCCTGCTCAAGAAGCAACAGCAAGCGGAGAAAGAGAGCCGCAAGAGAAAACTGGAGAGAGAGATAGAGCTTGAGCAGGGAGACGATTATGTGCTGGGTGAGTTACATTATTGTTTTAAGCTAGCTCATATATTTTTGGTCCTTCGAGCCGGATGAGTCAGATAGCAGCAAATAGAGAAAGAGAGCCGCAAGAGAAAACTGGAGAGAGATAGAGCTTGAGCAGGGAGACGACTATGTGCTGGGTGAGTTTACATTCCTGCCTTAAAGTTGTAGCTAGTCTGTCTTTTTGGTCCTTCGAGCCGGATGAGTCAGATAGCAGCAAACTGAGAAAGAAAGCCGCAAGAGAAAACTGGAGAGAGAGATAGAGCTTGAGCAGGGAGACGACTATGTGCTGGGTGAGTTTATATTCATCTTTTAAACTTGTAGCTAGTCTTAGTATTTTTGGTCCTTCGAGCCGGATGAGTCAGCAGTAAGCGGAGAAAGAGAGCCGCAAGAGAAAACTGGAGAGAGAGATAGAGCTTGAGCTGGGAGACGATTATGTGCTGGATGAGTTTATATTCTTGTTTTAAAACTTGTAGCTAGTCTTAGTTTATTTGGTCCTTCGAGCCGGATGAGTCAGCAGTAAGCGGAGAAAGAGAGCCGCAAGAGAAAATTGGAGAGAGAGATAGAGCTTGAGCAGGGAGACGATTATGTGCTGGGTGAGTTACATTATTGTTTTAAGCTAGCTCATATATTTTTGGTCCTTCGAGCCGGATGAGTCAGCAGCAAGCGGAGAAAGAGAGCCGCAAGAGAAAACTGGAGAGGGAGATAGAGCTTGAGCAAGGAGACGATTATGTGCTGGGTGACCTTACATTCCTGTTTTAAACTTGTAGCTAGTCTTAGTCTTTTTGGTCCTTCGAGCCGGATGAGTCAGATAGCAGCAAATAGAGAAAGAGAACTGCAAGAGAAAACTGGAAAGGGAGATAGAGCTTGAGCAAGGAGACGATTATGTGCTGGGTGAGTTTACATTACTGTTTTAAACTTGTAGATAGTCTTAGTTTATTTGGTCCTTCGAGCCGGATGAGTCAGATAGCAGCAAACGGAGAAAGAGAGCCGCAAGAGAAAGCTGGAGAGAGAGATAAAGCTTGAGCAGGGAGACGATTATGTGCTAGGTGAGTTTATATTCCTGTCTGTCTTAAACTTACAGCTAGTTCTAGTCCATTTAGTCCTTCGAGCCGGATGAGTCAGATAGCAGCAAATAGAGAAAGAGAGCCGCAAGAGAAAACTGGAGAGAGAGATAGAACTCGAGCAGGGAGACGACTATGTGCTGGGTGAGTTTACATTACTGTTTTAAACTTGTAGCTAGTCTTGGTATTTTTGGTCCTTCGAGCCGGATGAGTCAGATAGCAGCAAATAGAGAAAGAGAGCCGCAAGAAAAAACTGGAAAGAGAGATAGAACTTGAGCAGGGAGACGACTATGTGCTGGGTGAGTTTACATTACTGTTTTAAACTTGTAGCTAGTCTTAGTATTTTTGGTCCTTCGAGCCGGATGAGTCAGCAGTAAGCGGAAAAAGAGTCGCAAGAGAAAACTGGAGAGATAAATAGAGCTTGAGCAAGGAGACGACTATGTGCTGGGTGAGTTTACATTGGATCTTAAACTAGACCGTACATTTTGGTCCTTCGAGCTGATGATCCTGAAATACTTCGCTCCTGCGTTTTCTTGTATGTAGTTGAGTAGGTACTTATGAACCGAAAGACGTAGTGTAGACAGCTCTAGTCGCTGAACCGACGACCTGTTGAAGGTCGCTCGAAATCCTTGGAGAAGACTATCCAGCAGCGCACGTCCTTTTTTATGTTCATTAGTTTAATTGTTACTAATCCCTACTAACAAAATTTGGATGAGTTTGAAATAAATTATTTGTTATTTATTATTAGTAATTTGTTATTACACAAATTACTAATAGTCCCGTTAGCCCCTCGTACTAAGCTAAATATGCTTGTATCACAAGTGAGCTCACCGTTCGGCTATTGTGGCTTCGATAGAGCCTTTAAAGCTACACAAGGTCCAATAGTCTTCACTGCAGCAGCACGATCCCTCTCTAATTAACCGGAAGCAAATGAAGGATTTGGCCTACACTCCCCATGCATAGGGGAAGCCAGTGGTTTGCATATTTGTCCCGTAGTTCAATGGCACTGGTCTCATTTGTAAACTGGCCGGAACCTATGTTCCGTGCCGGTAGATCCTTGCCTATAGCAAGCTTGACATAGAGGCCGAATGTTGCAGCGAGACATGCAAGACATTCTTTCCACGTCAAATACATTCAAGGATATGCACTAGGTCGGCAAACTTGAAATCTGAAGGTTGTGGACTAGCCGACTCGTGATCCCAGGAGTGAAGATTCGATCTCTGCTGCCGCTCGACTATTTTAGTGATCCCACTCGTAACACAAGCGATCTTTGAGGAGGAGGTTGCAGGAATTGTCTTGATGTGATGCCTGCACAGGACAACGGGGGATCGTTGTAAAAATCCTTGGAGGAGGCCTTTGTCGAGCAATAGACTAGGTTGAAAATAATATCTTCGCATCCAGGGCAAACATACGGATCTGCTGTTTACGAATTTGCACTAGCAAATCACATTCAATTAAAAAACTGCACCAAATAAGCGTTTCAAAACGCTCTCTTGTCAAATACATACAGATTCGTATGTTTGCCGTGGATGTGCCGATATTGGCGTATATTTAGTACAATTTTCACCACAATCAATAACAGCAGGATGAGGTCTGTTTTAGAAATAAGATACTAACATTAACCTAAGTTTTTACTAACATTTATGGATCTCTGTTATCTGAATCAAATACTTTTTATTTTATTTTATAACCAAAGCCCTTTATTGTAGACCTGCAAAAGAACTACACGGACATCGCGGAGGAGGAGCGCCACGACCCCATCCCGGAGTTCTGGGAGGGACACAACATCGCCGACTACATCGACCCAGATATCTTCGACGTGAGTGCTAAATCGTTCACTATAACACTATTCCAAGTGCTAGCTGCCCTGGTGAAGTAACGCCTATGTTCATCAGAAATAATGTAGAAATTAGGATTTAAATGGTGAATGAATTTTCAAATCTTAGCTACTAATCACTGGCTTATTCAAACAATCCAATCTTTCCTCTTAATCCCAACTAATATTATAAATGCGAAAGTAACTCTGTCTGTCTGTCTGTCTGTCTGTCTGTCTGTCTGTTACGCTTTCCCGCTTAAACCTCGCAACCGATTTTGATGAAATTTGGCATAGAGATAGTTTGAGTCCCGGGAAAGAACATAGGATAGTTTTTATCCCGGTTTTTGAAACAGGGACGCGCGCGATAAAGTTTTTCTGTGACAGACAAAAATCCAGGCGGGTGAAGCCGCGGGCGGAAAGCTAGTAAAAATCATAAATTAGTGTAGATAAATTGCTAGCATAAATATAAGAGTTTTACGAAAATATACAGATAAAAAATAATTTTGCAGTAATGTATTTCTTTAAAATTTAATGAATGTCCAGGTTATTTTTTAAAGGTAAACGTAATGTAACGTACCCAAAGGTTTTTAATGCCTTTTTTTTAGAACACAAACGAGCCAAAAAAACTTCCCTTTCAAATAGAAACTTCAAAGTGATAGCAGATTTTAAAACATTAGGAAATACTCGAGACACGGTCGGTGTGTTTGTGAGATAGTATCAAGTTATCCACTATGTTGAACTTCATAATAAACCCTTAATTTTTCTAATTAAATCTTTCAGAATTATTTATTTGTTTTAAAGAAAAAACTGCCTCTGATAAGACTTCAATTCACGATCTTTCATTACATTTCCAGAAACTGGCCGAGCTAGAGAAAGAGGAGGAATTGCGAGAGGAGGGAGGCATGTACGCCGTGCCCAAGATAGAGCTCGACGAGACCATGAAGGAGATCCGCGACCTCGCCAGGCAGATACGGTGCGTATTTTAGACAAACACTTTATTTTTTATCCACAACGAGGAAGCTTTTGGCTTGTATCTCACCTGATAGTAACTGATGATCAGGCCGAAGGTGGAAGCGAGCTTCACCCGGAATCATAAATAAATATCCTGGGACATTTTACACTGTGCCTCTAGTCCCAAACTATGCAAAAATTTTAGGTATTATGGGTACTAGATAACGGATATAAACTTGCTTAAATATTTTCACTGTAAATTAATTGTAAATAATTTTGCTACCTAGTTCTGCTTAAAAAATATAAAGTTAACGAACAAAGTAATAAACACAATTCGTCCTTTTTGCATTTGGACCTATTCGCAGATGATCAAACTTTCTCAACTGAAAGCAGCAGCCAAAAATAAACTTGGACATTTTATACTGCGCCTCTAGTCCCAAACTAAGCAAAACTTGTTGGTATTAGATAGAAAACACCACGTATTTACGGTTTTAAATGTACAAATGAATGTTCTACATTTAGGGCTCCGGCCAAATTAAGCACTGAGTCCGGCTTTTGTCTTTTTGGACTTAGCAACCCATGTTAAGCTAGAGACCTTTTTGTCACACTTTTTGCTTTCGTTCCCTTTTTTAATCTACTTTTTATGGAAATTGTATAGTATTTCACACTTTTTACCTCTTCTTTTTTTACTTTAATGATAAGAATATTCCGTGTCCCAAATAAAACGTGTCCATCTCCATTGCAGCAACAAGAAGGCGATCCTCAAGGACGAGTCTCGCCTCACCAAGCAGTCCACCAAACCCGTCATGCCTCGTACAAGCCGCGCTCGCGCCCGCGACCGCTCCACCGGGAAACTCAGGGAAGAGATGGAGAAACTCGGTGAGTACATAGAACCTTTATCTCCGGGCCATTTTTTAGATGAATGGGCTTATCGATTAAATGGCGCGATAAAAGCTCATCGCGGCGCACATCTATACAGGCCTATAGGTGGTGAGAATTGCTGTCGGATATAAACAGGTCATCAAGATACGCCAGTTCGATACCTTGCAAGCTGGAACCTGATCTAAACCGCTGAAAGGTGCGTTCTTCATGCCAAAAGGCATTCGGGTAAGACGGTAAGTGCCGAGCAGTGTGACAAAAGCTGTTTTTTCTCTGTCTTCCTTGGATACGGTCATCTGCCAGTACCCCGATCTTAGGTCAATGTCCAAGATCAAAACAAACTGGGAGATGATGGAGAAACTCGGTCAATGCATTATAGTTCATAATCGTATAGCCTTAAGGACGAGTCTCGCCTGACTAAGCAGTCACCGCTCCAATAAGAAACTCAAAGAATAGATGGAGAAACTTGGTGAGTACATAATTATAACCTTTTATTACAGGTCTTCTATCGCCATGATAAAATCGTGTCGATGATTTTAGACGACAAACGTATGGGCTTATCGCGAAAAATCTGTAAAATAAAAGCTCATCCTAGGCCTATAGATCCACTGGGAAACTCCGGGAAGAGATGGAGGAACTCTGTCAGTACATAGTACCTTTTGAAGGCCTTCCAGCTCGTTTTAGTAGGTGTTGGATATGAATAGATCATCAAGATACGCCAATCCGATACCTTGTATGCTGGAATGTGATCGAAACAGATCCATCAACCGCTTTAATGTCGATGGCGTGTTCTTCAGGCCAAAAGGCATGTAGGTAAAACAGTAAGTGCCGAGCAGTGTGACAAAAGCTGTTTTGTCTCTGTCTTCCTTGGATACGGTCATCTGCCAGTACCCAGATCTTAGGTCAATGTCAATCGATACATAAACTATGGGAGGAGATGGAGAAACTCGGTCAATACATTATAGATCATAATTGTATAGCCTTAAGGACGAGTCTAGCATCATGAAGCAGTTCACTGCTCCACCGGTAAGCTTACGGAAGTGATGGAGAAACTTGGTCTATACATTATACATCAATACTCCATCATATCGCCCCAAACACCATCAAAGTTTTTTGCTAATATTTTAAACAGGAAAGATTTTGAGGATGAATGGTTACTTGGCCCGATCGAAGCTGAGCAAGGCTCGTGCCTTGCGTCAGTCAAAGCGCGGCCTACAGCAGGCATTATGGTCGCATGATGTGTTATTGATACGTAATCGTGCATTACCCATGTCAAGAACAAACCCATTTTAACATCTCTAATTGTTGTAAGACTAAATAAGACGTAAATAAATTCATTCTTTAAAAATAGACGTGCTATAAACAGTACACAGGCGTATGTTAAATATGTGTTTTTTTTTTCATATACCCCGAAACCTTGGGGTTGAAAATTGGGGGATGCTTATGTTCAACAGAAGGCGTCCTATGGCTGAGATGATGATGATGATGACCCGGAAACTATGAAATGAGGGTTTTCGCGAATGAAAGATCCGCTAGATGGCGGGAAGTGGATGTGGGGTCTGACTGCTGCGTGATTGGTGGATTTTGACATATCTGTCAATGTCATGTCAAAAATAACCAATCATGCAGCATTTGGACCTCGCGTCTACGTATTGCCATCTGGCGGATTTTTCATTCGCGAAAACCCTCATTGAAACAAATAAAAATACAAATTATCGCGTCGTGGTTATCGCAGAAAAGTGAATATAATTGCTGTAAAATGTTCGTTTTATTTTACTAATCGCCCCATTTCACCCCCAGGCGTGGACATGTCAGAGACGAAAGAAGCGAACTTCACTAAGACAAGGTCACGCTCGCGCTCGCAATCGGCCGTCGCGGCGAAACGCGCAAGAATGGAATCAGAGTCGCGCACGCGTTCCGTCAGCCGCCCCGCGCGAGACGAACAGGGAGTCAAGCCTGGCGTTGTGAGTATACTTTTATACTTGGGGATAAAGAGGTATACTTAGGGATGAAATGTATACTTAGGGATAAAATTGTATACTTGGGGATAAAATACCTGTATTTACCATGTGACAAGCAAATAAATAAAGGGATATACTTTGGGGTAAATGGGATAACGCATCGTATTACAAAATTATGATACAGTATTTTGTTGTTGGTGTTCTGAATAAATTAAATTGAATAAAGGGAATGAATATATTTAGGGATAAGGGTGTATAATAAGGGATAAAAGGTATACTTACGGATAAAGGTGTATACTTGATGTGATTAACTAAGATGGAACTGTAGACTGCTATTGTGTATTGTTATCCCATCGGATAAAATGTATACGTTATAATATTCACATGCACTATTTGCATCGAGAACTAACATTCTCTGTGCAGTATTTAGTTTAGGAAATCAGAATCCTTCAAACGTTCCAGGCAACTCTTGTAACCCAAATTTTGATCCCCAGATGGCGAGAAAAGCCAAGAATATGGCTCACGTGGCGATTGCGAAGAAAACCAAGAAAATGGGTCTCAAAGGAGAGGCCGACCGCTTTATCGGGACCAAGATGCCCAAGCATCTGTTTGCGGGCAAACGCGGCGTCGGCAAGACGGACCGACGATAATTTGGAAAATATACACGGATGTAAACTTACGTATACATGTAGGAACCCAAATAAAGTCGGCAGTTTGGGAACTATACGTGCATATACATACAGTACATCTAGCACGAACAATTTGCTTCTTCGAATCGTTTGCGTATTCGACGCAATTCGATACCCAGCCTTCGAATACAACGGTAAAGTGACGAGCTCGATTGTCGTAATTAGTTTCGTGCTACCATTACACATCAAGTTTTCATACTAAAACTTTCGATAGCAATTCGAATTCGCAAACTATTCGAAGTCGAAAGTTTTTCGTGCTAGATGTACCGATACACAAATTACGTCAGCAGTTTGGGAAACATACTTATACAGATGCCCAAATGATAAAGAAAAAGTTAGTTTGGAGAACTGTTCAGGAGATGAAGATTGGGAGATTATTGACGGATATAACGGATATTTTTTATTTTTATGTTATTTTCAAGTACCTTACCACAGTTACTGTACCAAAATGAAGGACCACTTTTAATGAATTTTCTTCAGTTCCTTTAAAGATTGAAGTTGTGTATTTTTAATTAAACAATACAATAATGACAGTTAATTTTGCAGTATTGAAATAAGTTTCCTCAGTTTTGGGCAATTTATTTACGTTATAAATATATTTTGATATATTCGTCATGTAATTTAATTTCAAATGGGAAAAATAAAGAAGATTATTAAGACAATATTCAGTTATTTATCTTTGTGAAAGAACTACACACATGATTAAAAAGTAATTGATTTACGTTCTGTAAGTTTTATCAATTGATATTTTGTTTAAAAGGAGTTTATCAATTGATATTTTGTTTAAAAGGAGTTTTCTGTAAACATCTTTATTTATTAAGTGAAATAAAAAGTTGTATAAATGATATCTTTGGTTTTATTTTTGTTACATTCTGTTTTGTAGCTTACAGAAATAGGTACCAAAGCGTTTACATGACTTTAGTCACATTAATTACAATAATAAAATTATAAGTTTAATGAAATTACAAGTACGATGTATTAATTTAAAATTTTTGCCGAACTAGAGATGATAGCGTCATTATACTTATATTATCTATGTAGGTATATGTGTAGTAGTAGCCTTTCCTACTCAGTGAACCGATGACCCGGTGCAGCGCAGGATCTATCGTGGATGTTCTTTGTCCAGCAGGGGACATCTTTTAGTTTATCTCTAATCCACCATTTACACAAAATAAGTAAAGATTTCGCGACTTATGTATGGCGTTTTTAAGTGTGTGGTCGCTGCATTCAGCTTCTAAAGCGACTCGCCGATGCTAAAAGTATTAGCATGCATGCTTATGGATTAAAATCTTGCAAAAATCCAGGGTGAGACGTCCACCCACAAGGTGGACCGATGACATCATAAAGGTAGCAGGGAAGCGCTGGACGCAGGCCGCTACCAATCGATCAACGTGGAAAGCATTGGGGGAGGCCTATGTTCAGCAGTGGACGTCCTGTGGCTGAAATGATGATGATGAAAAATCCAGCACCTACAAGGCGCGGATCCCACATATTGAAAATATGGCGCTCAAACTTTCTCGTAATTCGTAATTTAGAGCATAAGTATCTTCAAAAGTGGTGATAACCAGTTATCGGATGCATATTCCGGGATTACTTTAATCCCGCGAGATTGAATGAGCTGCGGAATTGAATGAGGTCTATCGTTTTTATACTTAACAGTTGGCACCCCTGATGATTGACAGGACCTTACTCTACAGTGGCGCCATCTTGATGAGTGCAAATGCGATAGTCCTCCTACCACTTTCGCGCTCACCAGTTGGTGCCACTGTCTTCGCTACTAGCAAGTGACAGGACCTTACTCTACAGTGGCGCTAAGTGGTGAGCGCTAAAACGATAGCCCTCATTGAATGCGTGATGTGGCTTTAAATAAAACTTATAACACTAAAAATCGATGTAGGTGTTGTTGTCAATCGCCTGACGTATCCAGCGCTTGACGCGCGACACTCGCGTATAGACCCCGGGCAGCAGGCCGCAGCCCCAAAATGTGGAGCCTACGCCCACTATGGAGTTGTTTACCACCACTGGGCCGCCTTCGTCGCACTGGGGATAGAGGAGCATAGTATAAAAATGTAAAGTACTTACCTACATAAAACGAGTAACGCCCGTATCACAAACATTACTATGAGGTCTCACAGTGCGTGTGAACGCACACGGTGACACACGAACCAATCACAGAGCTCGTATTCAACGCTGTGCGTTTACTTATATAAGCAAGCATCGTTTGTGAATGCAGACGTACCTAATAATAATTTATTAACAAGTGGCAAGTTGGAAATGTTTTTGTAACATATAGAAAAAACTTGTATTTTTACTTAGTTAGTAGCATGGACCTATAAAAAAAGGCGGACGGAACTCGCGCTATAGTTCCAAAATACTGAACTGTCCTGTGCATGACATTGACAGTGGGGCGCCACCATGAAGCTAAAGATAAAAATGGAGGCCAGACTTAGAATACCTACTTGAAGCACAACCTATGTATCACTATCTCGCTCTCTGTGGGCAGGCTCTCTCTTTCTAAGTAGGGTAACCTTTTATTTATTTTTCTCAGGACGACAAAGACTGATTTACGTTTAAACAGTGTGTCTTGATAAAGTGCACTTAATATGATTATGAAAAAAGGTTTTCGATGTTTTTGTTTTAAGATGAATTACAACATTAAGAAAGTGTAAAGGCATCGAAAACTGTGGATATTTGATAGAAAACAGATTTTAATTTGGCAGTTGACAGACGGATTTGGATATGGATTGATTACAGTAAACGGCCGTAGAAAACATTATGCAAAATTAGATAAGTAAGGTCCCACAGAAAGTCCCAGATATATCCTCAATATGGTCATACTACTTCAAAATGTCTTATAGAAACAAAAATTTTAAATTTGCTCAAAGTCAATGAAACTCAATGTAAAATCTTCTTTTTCTTGACATATGTAACATTTAATAATAAGTTTAAATACTGGTAAAACGTTTTAGGTCTAAAATCTGAAAAAATCGATGACGTAATTTATGGACGGCCCCTAATCAGCTTTCTACCCGACTGCGCCAGAAGGAGGGTTATTGTGTTCACAGCGATCATGTGTCTAGGACGCATAGTTTCCGAGATGTAAGCGAAAAACCGAAACATAAAGTTACGAGGACAAAAAATATGTTCCACGCCTTTCCCTCTTTAACTTACTTATCTCTTCGTTTGACTGTCATTTAATAACTATTGCTAAAGCCTGGTCCGTGAGCACGTAGAATTTTGTCCAATGACCCCAAGCTACCCATCCTTATCGCTCGCGCGTAATTTATTATAATGCTGTCGCGACTGTGCGTTGGGCCACAGAATAATAATAAGTACTACGTACAGAAGTTTTACTTCGCGTAGGTATTTAAAAAAGTGTATGCTCAATGTCATTAACAATATGGTGTAATTTAGCCTGTCTCAAGAGTCAAGCACCATTTTGTTGACAAACGTCAGTGATCGGCACTGCGCCGAAGCTATAGGGCTGACTTCGGTAAAATGATGTGACGTGAGGTGCCAAACTGCGGAAAATGGCGGAGGAAATACATGATTTAGCATGAATTATCATGAATAATATTAACTACTTATTTACCTCTCAGTGTCTTGAGGCAACTTAAAAAAGTACATTCTGCGTTTTTATTATTATTTAGGCAGTTAAATACTGCACAGCATTTAGTACACCATTTTCTTTATTTTCTTCCATCATACACAAGAAGCGTGCGTGAGTCAACGTTCGCTCGTATGTGAGGCCTTGTCGAATAGTATCCTGTAGGTGGGCCATCGTGCGTGTTTTGTTTTCGATGTAAACTCGCGGAGATGAACAGGCCTGGTTGGGCGCCCGCAGTGAGTGTGTGAGCGCGACAGCAACATAATTACGCGCGAGCGATAAGGATGGGTAGCTTGGGGTCATTGGACAAAATTCTACGTGCTCACGGACCAGGCTTTAGAGACGATGAACTCAGTCTCACCACAAAGTCCCCGGGCGGGACCCCTGCTATTTCCACGCACATATTCCGCGGGTGGATGATGCGCCCCAACAGAGCGCCCTGGCACCTCCTCGGCACCAGCACAGGAAGCGATGGAACCTCGTGGACTGCTCCTTTGGTTGAGTTCTGTAAATTCTGTAATGGGAAATATATTTTTAGTATGTAGGAGTATTAAACATACACAGTGTTGATGTAAACGCTTGTAAACGTAAACGATCAAAGCAGATAAAAATGTGATACTGAGCTTTTTATTATAGGTACCTACAGTTGATGGCAGTTTACTTTGTTGCAAAATTGAAAATAGCACCTAAAAACTATACAGGGTCTTGACACAGTCTTGATTTCAATCCTCGCCATATTTAGCGAGTTGATTAAGTAGCTTATTCTGATCACGAATCAGTAAAAAAATTGACTTCGAAAAAAAATTAAGTAAGCCCCTAGCTAACCTAACCAGTTTACATAGCAGTGGGGCCCCATTTTTACGCCACAGCTATAGATGTTCGGCTACTCGTACCATCAAAGCCGAGTATTTTTAAAATATCGTTTAGATTTTCAGACCCGGCATTGCAGGTTAATTGAATAATTACCTCTCCTACCCCCCATCCGATGATATCCACCAAATCGCCGATGATAACTTTCTTTCCAAGCTTGATTCGGTCAACTGTTGACCCAAAATCGATCTTCATGGCCAACTTCACCAGTCCAATGTTGTAATCGCCAACGAACGTCAAGTATTTTTCGTGCGGAATCAACTTTTCTATGGCATACAATTGGCCACCCTTGTCCAGGTACTTACTCCCTACTCGGGCTTTAGTCAGGTTTCTGGAAGAAGTTACCTTTTTATTAGTTACCCGCCTCCAATGCATGTCAATAACCTAATTTTTACAGAACTATTCCCACCTCTCGTTCCCACCGCTGCAATTCCTGTGTAGCCAGGATCTACCAATAAAAACCCAACCAGTGAAGGTCAAGTTTGTCCCGCGGGGTAAGTTGAACTGTTGAAAGTTGAAATTAATCAGAAGAACATTAGGAGGAGTTCACCTAACCTAATTTGGAGCGACAGCACAATGGAGTCGGTGTCGGTAGATCCGAGAAACGCGGGTTCGAACCGTGGTGAATCCACTTGTAATACAAGCCACGAGGGGTTAACAGGACTATTTTAATACGTAGGTAATTTGGTAATATTCTTTTAAAAAATGTAGGTAGGTAGGTACCTACTTTATAAACACAACGATAATTTTAATTATTGTTAGATAATACTAATTAATCTACTTACTCTATCGCATTGGGATAATAATAACTTGTGATGTTAGAGGTATGATCGCTAATGTAAATAAATGAAAAAAAAAGCGCTAAACTCAAGTCCAAATCGAACAAATTCGAGCCAAATATAAATAAAAAAGCCTAACTTAGATAACTACTATTTTTATTTTATTTTATTTTATTATTTTTTACTATTAATAGGGTTATACTTGTACATAATAGTACCCGACGGGTTAGCAAGCTGAAGTGGCAATGGGCAGGGCACATAGTACGGAGAACTGACAGCCGGTGGGGCAGCAAGGTTCTGAGTGGAAGCCGCGTACCAGAAAAAGCAGCATGGAACGTCATCCCACAAGGTGGACCGGCATCATAAAGGTAGCAGGAAGGCGCTGGACGCAGGTCGCTACCAACCGGGCGATGTAGAAATCATTGGGGGAGGCCTATGTTCAGCAGTGAACGTCCTATGGCTGAAATGAAGACATAATAGTGTACTCACGCAAGATTCCCTTTCCAGTCCAGCACTAGACTACTGGCAGCGGTCAGTAGGAACCGCTTGTGTATCACGCTGGCCAGACACGCTCCTCGCGGGCATTCGTGCAGCGAAGCCATGTATGGAACCCGCTTGATTGATATCGGCTTTGCGATGTATCTTGGAGGGCTGGGTGTGGACGTTGTGGCTTGGAAAGGAGTAGAAAATATGAAGTTCTGGCTTTTTTCAGTGGGAAGCAAAAGGGGTCTGACAAAATGTTTAGGTATTTCGCAAAATGCGCACTTTTCTATACATTATTAATCTGTGATAATACTAAAAAGGCTGAACAATAAACATAGTATCTTTAGGTATGAGGGGTGTTCAAAATAATGAGATTGGGATATTTCTAGCTATTACAAAAATCTGAAAAAAATTGGGCAGGTAACTTAACGACGACTGTGTTGATGTAATTCTTAAACGCAATGGTGAACTTCAATGAATTTTTTTACAAGTTTCTAGTGAAGAATTAAGCTACCTGACCAAATTTTTTCCGATTTTTGTGATGGCTAGAAATATTCGATTCTCATTACTTTCTGAACACCCCTCATATGTACCTATTAATTAATTTGGGCAAAAACTGAAGTGACCACAATCTCTAATCAAAATAATTAGGCATGATTTCCACCAAGGCGGAACGGGGAGAAGTGGCTTTGGTGGAAACCGAGCCTCACATCAGTCTGCTATACGAACATCTCCGAGTTTATGTAATGGCTGGAGAATTTAAATGGAGTGTGCATGACAAGGATTTATATGGACCGTTCCCTAAAGCACAAAATGTCCTGATGGTTCGAAGTGCGCTCTACACTACGAGTATAAGGCATTCCCTGTTAAAACTCTTATAACTCATTTATTTTACCTAGTAGGCTTTTAAAAAGCACTTTTACACGCCCCAATATTTTCTCTACCACTGATTTGGTACAATAAATGGGCCAGTGCTGAGAAGCAGCAGCGCAAGAAACGAAATAAATTAATATAGGGTAACATGATCTAAAGTTTAGTAAAAAAACAGTAAAGTAACTTACTAGTCCCAGCAACATGATGAATCGAAATACAAATCAGTGCAAAAATGCACAAATTGCGTACGCGCACAGACATGGCTGCAACCGATACTCGCACCAGCACCAGTTCTGTTGTTGTCCCGTTGTTAATGATCTCTCTTATCAAGTTGCGATTGAATATGTTATTAGTTTATTTTAATTAGCGTTACTCAGAAATGGCGTTGTTTTTTTGTGATAATGGAATGGACCAAAACATTTTAATTGTGGAGCTGATTCTGGTAACTACCTTCAATTTGAAATATTCTAAAGCCGGTAGCACAGTTGGCGAGATATTCCGAGTATTCACGAGAAAGGCCGAGAGCGAGAATATTCTTGCTCGTCACCTCTCGGGGTCACTCGGGTGTTGTACGGATTGTACCCTTGCTCTCGGGGTCACTCGGGTGTTGTTCGCTTGCTTTCGGGGTCATTCGGCGATTTTCGCTTGCTTTCGTTCCCTTGTCCTCCTGCGCAAAAATCCGACAAAGGAAGATCCTTATCTTCCGCGCGAGGCAAAACTAGTGTGATCCCCTGTACACTCCTGAGTCCTGTCTTTTACCTATGAGAGTGTCACTTGTGTCTTGATCATCCGCCGATCATAACCGCTTCGTTCGTTTCAGCCGAAAGACGTCCACTGCTGAACAAAGGCCTTCCCCAAGGTTTTCCACAAAGACCGGTCTTACGCCGCCCGCATCGAAGCACCTCCCGTGACCTTCACCAGATCGTCGGTCCACCTAGTGGGACGCCTGCCCACATAACGTCTTCCGGCACGTGGTCGCCACTCGCGACTTTTCCTGCCCCAGCGGCCATCAGCTCTAAGAGCTATGTGCCCCGCCCACTGCCACTTGATTTTAGGGATTCTGCGAGCTATGTCAATCACTTTGGTAACCGCTTCCGCCATTTTTTTAGTATTTACCTACATGTAATTTTTTTAAGAATTTATAGAACACCAACCCGAGATATTTTTGGCCGAGAATGGACGGGTGTACTCTAGGGAGTGTACATCCGCCATTATCTATACTTTACTAATATTATAAATGCGAAAGTAACTCTGTCCGTCTCTCTTTCACGCCTAAACCACTGAACCGATTTTAATGAAATTTGGCATAGAGATAGTTTGAGTCCCGGGAAAGGATATAGGATAGTTTTTATCCCGGTTTTTGAAACAGGGACGCGCGCGATAACGTTTTTCTGCGACAGACAAAATTCCACGCGGGTGAAGCCGCGGGCGGAAAGCTAGTTAGAGATACGTATTACTATAACATAATATTCCAAGGAAGAGCGATGTCTCCTGGCACAGGCTTCTTTAAGCTTAAAAGGAGGCATCGATCATTATTAATTATAAGCAATTCCGCTGGTAATGAAATAAAGATTTATTATTATTATTACTATATTAAAATATTAATTAGCACTTTCAGGATCAAAATAAAACACAAAATTAGCAAAATGAATGGCACATTTAATTAATATTATCATTTTTATAATTAGACCTTTCTTGTATTATAATCATTTTTAATCTATGCATTTGAACTGAAAAAAAAAACAAATGCTCTATGATACAGTGTCGGCTGCCGGTGTTGCCACCATAAGAGGGAAAAAAATAACAAAAAAGCCTCATTTTGTACACAATCTCCAGGACGTGTTTTAAACCTACCATTCATGTGGAAACTGAGCATTGCCTCAAATAAATTACGGATTTACAAGTACCGATTACAAAAAAATGATTCCTTAACATTTACGTAGTCTTACGTACAGACAACAAAAAAATAATAATTAATTAATAAGAAAAAAACTTAAGTTTAACCGCTAAATGGAAGAGAAGGTCAACTAATCTAACTAAAAGGGCATGAAGTAATGATTAAGTGACACTTATGAACTATTTTATAGAATACTAAAAAAATATTTGAACTTTTTTTCAATATGGACTTGTGCGGTGGCCGCCTGCGCCCGACACAGGCGGCCGTGTGTCAACTTGACGTATCAGTTGATATATTTGACAGGAGTGACGTAACAGCGCTGCGTGACATTTACGCCATGACACATAACGTCATCATGACGTCAACGCCTCCGCAGCGTTAAAAATTGTACAATTAAATGCATTTATATATTTTTATGTGAAAATATCTGTGTTAACATCAAATATACAAACCAATAGTCGGTCTACGACTGGATTTGAATTCGTGCTGGATCATTACAGTCAAAAACGGACCTTATCGCCTATATAATACAGGATAAATGAAACTAAATTACCTAAGATGGGCAATAGAACAACTAACAGCATCGTACTCGCTCGTAATGATATTACTAAAGTACGCATTGTAATTGTTTGGGGGAAGAAAACTTGGGCCGACTAAGAAATATACATCAGTATTTAGAAAACACTTACTTGGGTATTCTCCTAACGACAATTTTGTCCCTTTTTGTTAAGAAAAATGTTTATTTGATTGTCAAAACTGTTTATGTCAAAATTTCAATGTCTAAAAATTATTTTGTCAAAATAAAAGTTCTAAGTACTGATGTATACTTCCATAGCTGGATATATTTTCTACCCTCGACGATAGGAAATGTCAATGTACCCACAATCTTAACACTGTCATGAAACGAATCACTAAATAATTTATTACAAAATAATCATGTCAGCCAAATATTACGTTTTTAAATAACCAATTATTATATTGAGCTTCCGTTTTCTTCATTATTTACAATAGACTCGAATTATGCCTTTGTATTATCATTATGAATATGGAAAGACATAGCTGTAAACACTAGAAGCTACCGTTTGGTGTTGCCAGCAATTGGTAATTTCTACTAAAAGTGTATTTTTTATTTTACACTTTAAACGGCAACATTGTAAGAGTATTCGTATAGAACTAGGTCGGCTTATAATGTTTAAGCTAAGGACAATCGATATTAGGTTGTAATTCATCATTGAAAATATTAGCACATGCAAAATCATTATACATTTATTTAAATTCATGCATGCATGCGATTTTAATATTCCCATGATAAATTACAACCTGATATAAATTTTAAAACAAAAATATACCACGATTTCACATGTCGATCAGCTACCAAATAAATCTAAAATATATATTCATATAAAATAATACTAATAATAGCTTAGATCTCCCGGACCTAACGATAAAAATGTAGATTTGTCAAAAAAACAAACGAAAAATATATCAACGAATTTTCACTGGAGCTTCGGTACAAAATAGTGAAAAGAAATAATCTTAAGTACATCCTTAAGTTAGCAGCCACTTTCACTTATAATTCGATACAGAACGTTTTGTATTTGTGCAAACAACCACTGGTCAGAACAGTATAGCCAATATCATTTTAGGGTTGAATTTTGCAACTTGTTTTTTATTCAACTAGTTTTATTTTAATGGCGTAACTAGTTGCGATATTCTCTTTACTAGTCAATTTTTTAATGATGAGTGCGTAATCAAATTACGTTTAAAAATATTCGCACAGACACAAAACTGTATCGCTCGCATTCATAATCAGCAACGTCATTAAAAAGAAATCACATAATTATAGTATTTATGGCGATTCGCAATCCATTACCGAGTTTTTATTGTCAAGCTTGCGAGTAACGGAACGCATCTGTTTCGCGAACAGACCAATGTGGAGGCAAACGTTTGGTGATTTCATTTTATAAAAAATCAAAACTCAAACCCCCCGAAAATGGACTCAGAACCGACTTAGAACCTATGCTTATGGCAGCGAAAAAAAACTTCATTTAAAATCGTAATTAAAAATATCTTTTCTCATAGATCGAACTATAATATACCTATACATAAACGTATCTCTAAGGCTAATATTTTACAAAATTCTGGATTCCCATGTCTTTGGGTGAAGACATTTTTGTATCCTTTGAAAAATCTCATTTTTTTCTCCTTCACATTAATGGCGTCGTAGCGGTTTTTGTGGGCGTTTAACCTTTATAATTATAGAAAACTATAACCTATTCGCTAGTAATATACACACTTACGCACTATAAGTCCAAAATACTTTTACTACGCACTGTTCGTGGGGTCTCTTTGGATTGTCCGCGGGAGCCGCGATGAGACGCTGTCCTTTGATATGTAAATAATCATAACATCACCTTTTGTGGCTCCACTAGTTATTTAATCAATTAAAAAAATATTGGTCTTTGTCAATATGTAAATAAAAGTCAAGTTGCGATACATATACACTATTTTACTGTTTGCAACTAGTGGAGTCACAACTGGTCGAAAAATCAACTAGAAAATCAAAGTTAAAGGTGTTAATTTTTTTTATATTTAAAGCGTCTCGATTTCACCACTGGGTTTCGTTTATTATTAGAAGCCACGGCCCCTTGTGTGTCTATTTAACTATTCAAACTAGTTCACAGATTAAAATAACTAGTCAAATAGTAAAAAAGTTGTTTCTGTTGTCGATTCGTTTGTTGATATACAAAAACGTAACTCAAATGTTGATTTTGAAGTTGATGTATAAAAAATATGGTATATTTACCAAATAAAAATAAAATAAAAAAACTTAATAAAAGTTAAGTGTTCAAGTTACGCTTTTCTATATATATTTTTTAAATCGTTGTAGAAGTATGATAGCAATTATTTTAAATTGTTTCACTTTTACTAATCAGAAAAAGTAGTTCAGACATACGTATTTTTTTTTTATAAATAATATTTCATAAATTGGAAAATGTCGTAGTTGAAATAATTTTGTAAAAAATAATGTCACTATCATACTAATACAAAATATATTGATTATTAGTTCATTTCACATAATACTTTCAACAATATAAAAACGTCAGTACATAATTTTGAAACCAAACAAAAATGTATGATTGAATCACAACAACAACTACAATGTCACAGACATTCAAAATTGAACCTTCAGTTCATAGACACACGTTATAAGGTACAAAACACGTCGAATTTTAGAGAGAACACTGACCATTATGGCTTCGATATTGCATAGGGCTGTCCCTGTCATTGTAGAATGAAATTGAAATAGACTTGAAAATTGATTTTTACATAGTATATAGAAGTAAAATAATAATAATTAAAGTTAAAAACAATAAAATAAGAAAATGTAACTTTTTTCATCACCACTGCTTGTGTAGGCGTATATTTTATTATCATATAAAATAACAGAGACAGCCCTAACTGCCAACAAAGTATACGAGACTCGTTTTATAAAATCATACTCAAGTAAGAATCTAATACATTCCTCAATGTAAGCTTGAAATTGAATCGAGATTTGACTCAAATATTAAAATCCAACCAATCCCAGGAGTGAATATACTTTCTAGAATAGATCTTACGATTTCATGAAACTAGATTCATACTCGAGTACAACTTCATGAAACTGGTTTCATACTTGAGTACCACTCAATGATACTAGTTTCATACTTGAGTACCACTCAATGATACTAGTTTCACACTTGAGTACAACTCCATGATACTAGTTTCATACTTGAGAACCACTCAATGATACTAGTTTCATACTTTAGAACCACTCAATGATACTGGTTTCACACTTGAGTACAACCTCATGATACTAGTTTCATACTTGAGTACAACTTCATGATACTGGTTTCATACTTGAGTACCATTCAATGATACTAGTTTCACATCCGAGTCTCACTTCGCCAACCGAATCTTGAATCGTCGCCGCAATGGTCACGTGTACTCCCCGCGGGGCGTGCGGCCTACGTGCAGCGGGGCATAGGCGGGGCGTGCGCGGGGCGTGAACATGTTCGCTATTGCTGCGGCCCGCCCGTGGGCGGCTGACCTGGTAGCTGACCCATGCCCTGGAAACAAAACAGGTAAGAAATGTTATTGGACTCGTAAAAAAACTCATTTATTTTTGCAAATAGGCTTTTAATAAAATTGAACTAAAAAGATAAAAACAAGACAACTTAGTGTTCACAAATGCAGTCGGAGGCATCAAATACATCACCAACAAAAGAATTAGTCATTGATGCCTCCGAGTGCATTTGTGAACACTAAGCCCCAGAACAGACGGTGAAACGCAACTGCAACGAAACTGCAACTGCTAGTTACTTTTGAGTTGCATCTAAGTTTCTGCCATAGCGTCCGTTGAGAGACCACACATGACGCGACCAGTTTGAAACTTTCAGTTTCAGTTTCATTCATAATAATCATCAGAAAGTTGCAGTTTCGTTGCAGTTGCGTTTCACCGTCTGTTCTGGGCCTAAGTTGTCTTGTTTTTATCTTCTTAGTTCAATTTTACGCAGTTGGTTTTTTTTGTTTATTCAATAATATTTTTATTTGAATTTTTTTAGTTAAATAACATACATTTTGTAACCTACTTAAAAGTCCTAACCTAAAGTGCAAGAAGAAATTTATCCTGCTAGCTTTAGACCCGATTCGACCAAACTTTTATCCGAGAATAACTCCTGGTATAACTGTCAAAACTGACAATTTATTCTGAGATTAATATTTGCTCTTGTTCGGTCGAATCCACCCTTAGTAACCTTACAGTACAGAAGTAGGTAAACAATCTCTATGCATGCAAAAGTTAAGCTTGTATGTATTACCATCCATCAGACGCCACATACCGTGTTGGCATTGTGGCACACCAATGGTAAATTTAATGTATCCCCTGAGCGAAGTTGCAGACCTATACCCGAGGTAAGCAACGTGTATCTTAGGGAAAACTACAGCATATTGTATAGATCGTTTCATCCACGAAGACGCGCCCCAGCAATGTTTGGTCTCGGTCGCGCGGGGTGCGGGGAGTTTGATCCGAGCAATCCGAGCGTCATTATTGTAGTGTGCTTGTGCACTCATGGATGTTTTGACGTGTACCGATAACACTCAAACATTAGCGGAAGAATGATGGGTCGCGCGTCTTCGTGGATGAAACGATCTGTATTAGGCAAATACTTGCGGTAGCTTGTAAACAAATAAAGCTTCATTACGAGTACAGTTCTTGCAACTCACGATAGCAAGTGAGGTTTACTTGTGTGTGTACGTGTACATGCACATAACGATAGTGTAATGTCTGTCAAAACTTTTGAAAAACGAACAGTAGCGAGCCACCACACATGTAAAGCTCACTCGCCTTCGTGAATTGCAACAACTATACATCATGCGTGTTCCATACCTACATGTTTGTCACCGTAAAATTGTGATTACAATCTGACGGATAAATTTCTTTTGCACAAATTACTAATAGTCCCTTTAGCCCCTTGTACTAAGCTAAACGTGGGACGTCCACCCACAAGGTGGATCGACGACATCGTAAAGGTAGCAGGAAGGCGCTGGACGCAGGCCGCTACCAATCGATCAACATGGAAAGCATTGGGGGAGGCCTATGTTCAGCGGTGGACGTCCTATGGCTAAAATGATGATGATGATGATGACTAAGCTAATGATGCTTGTGTCACGAGTGGGCTCATCACAATACTCAAGCGGCGGCGGGGTTCGAACCCGTTCCTCGGATGACTAGTCAATCAGTCCGACCCCTTCACCTAACTAACCTAACCCAGGGTTAGTTTACAATCTCACGCGTTATATTACAAACTAACGGAGTTCACAATTTCACGTTGACACATATACAGGGTGTCCCGTAATGTAACGTCAAGCCGGAACTGGGTGTTGAGGCAAGTTGTGCTGGTTATCAGAAAAATATAAAAAAAAAACTATGTGGCATATTTTAAAAATAATAGGCAATTAAAAAAAATAAAAAAATTCTACTCCAGGTGACGGTCCTTTTACTCGTGTTGCCACAAATCTTCACTTTTTCCAAATTTTTTTTTTGTTATGTAACCCTGAATAATGCTTCTCTAAATTGTTATCAAAATTACAAAACCAGCTGCTCCAACTTGGATGAAAAAAATACATTATTCCCAAAAAAAATATCAAAATAAAAATTTTACCTAGTTTAAACTGACTGTACTGAAAAAAAATTGTACTACGCAAGTGTGGCAAGTGACGTCATAATTTGGCGCATTCAGTAAGGATTCCAAAATGGTATAACACTTTGTAAAATCTTGCTGTAATTGTCGACAATTTTTGTTTATTGGAAATAATCCCGTTTTTAACTTTATCTACCTTGGTTAAAAATATTATTCTAATGTGCCGAAAATGCAAGTTTCTGGCTTAAGTGAGGTGGAGAAGACATTTTAAAAGGTATGAGCGGGACGGAGAGGGCCATCTTACCAAGCAGGGATGTTATGGATATCCGTAACCGTAACCGAAACTATCGGATATCCGAAATAAAAAATGTTCATAACCGTAACCGAAACTGATTCAAAAGTTACGGATAGTTTCGTATAAAGGCCAAACTGCAAAACTCTATGAAATCTGCAGTATCCACGCCGCAGCTGCAATGCCGCGCTGCCGATTTCATAGTTTTGCAGTTTGCGGTTGCAGTTTGCGGTTGCAGTTTGCGGTTGCAGTTTGCGGTCTGCGACCCGTCTTGGAATTGTACCTTAAATCTTAATATTTGTTACCAACTTGTCTGGCATTCGCTGGCACCATCTAATATGCCAGCCTGTTTTACCTTTATCATACATAGGTGTCGTCTTAGTTGGTACATAAAGTAGCTATGTGGGTCACGCTCACGCAGCATCTTGCTATTTGAATTATACCTACATTTTTGAAATTCTAATAATTCCATAACCGAAATTATCCGAGACTTTCGGATAATCTGAAATGATTTCATATCCGTGACCGTAACCGAAACCGGTGTAATATTATTCTAATATCCGTAACCGTATCCATAACCGAAACTTCATATCCTTTTTTATCCCTGTTACCAAGTATCTACAAGTGCAGGCAGAGCAGGTAGTAAAGGCGCGCGCGCACGGGTGACTTTTGTCACAGTATGTCAACTACTAATTACTGTCATGGTGACAAAAGTTTCTGTGACTGACTGTACGGTAGTCAGTCACAGAAACTTGAATTTTGGGCACATTAGAATAATAATTTTTAACCAAGGTAGATAAAGTTAAAAACGGGACTATTTCCAAAAAAAACAAAAATTGTCGACAATTACAGCAAAAATTTACCAAGTGTTATACCATTTTGAAATCCTTACTAAATGCGCCAAAATATGACGTCACTTGCCACACTCGCGTAGTACATTTTTTTTTCAGTACAGTCAGTTTAAACTAGGCAAAATTTTTATTTTGAAAATTTTTTTGGGAATAATGTATTTTTTTCATCCAAGCTGGAGCAGCTGGTTTTGTAATTTTGATAACAATTTAGAGAAGCATTATTTAGGGTTACATAACAAAAAAAAAATTTGGAAAAAGTGAAGATTTGTGGCAACACGAGCAAAAGGACCGTCACCTGGAGTAGAATTTTTAGATTTTTTTTAAATGCCTATTATTTTTAAAATACGCCACATAGATTTTTTTTTTTATTTTTCTGATAACCAGCACAACTTGCCTCAACACCCAGTTCCGGCTTGACGTTACATTACGGGACACCCTGTATACTGGCATGGGAAAATGAGCCTACAAACTGTGCACACAAGGTTCAAACTAGCTCATCAGCATGGGTTGGTAGTACGTGAGCGGCGCCAACAGCCATATTATGATTGGGGGCGTGTCTTCACCAATATTTTGCCTTGGGAAAATGAGCCTACAAGCAGTTTACAAAAGGTTCAAACTGGTACTGCGTGAGTGGCGCCAGTAGCCATATTAAGATTGGGGGCGTGTCTTCACCAATATTTTGCCATGGGAAAAAGATCCTACAGGGAAAAATGAGTCTACACACAATACACACAAGGTTCAAATTAGCTCACCGGCATGGGCTGGTAGTGCGTGAGCGGCGCCAGCAGTTTGGGCGCCTCCTCCGCTTTTTCTTCCTCGCGCCGCTTCAGGCACGCCGCTTTCGGGTTCAGGTTACGTTCTGGATAAAAAGAAAACATACAATTCTATTAAGTTGGGAAATTCCATTAATTTTGGGATATTCCATTATTTTTTTGGAAAATTCCATTATATTTTTTGGAAATTCCATTATATGTATGTTTGGGAAATTCCAATATTTTTGAGAAATTCCATTATTTGGGAAATTTGAAAACTACGTCCGATCAGAATACGTGAAAATACGGTCAAGAGCAGTCGTGCTTTCTATGGTAGTTTACTTATGAGCTATGTTCGATATCCGTCATCCGATTCCTCTATTACTTTCTAATATAGATTCGTAATTCGTATGATGATGGATTCGGATCGGACACAGTGCGAAACTGATCTTATGGAATTTGGGCATAATACATAAACGATGTGCGACATTTACATGCATACGCTTTCATCAAAGGTTTGTATTACCATCCATCTTGCGCCACATACCGTGTGGGCATTATGGCGTTACCAATGGTAAATTTAATCTATCCCCTGAACGAAGTTGCAGACCTATGGAGGCAACGGGACTCGGAGAAAACATATTAAATAAAAATTATCTCTATTTCGGACAGCATACTGTCCATAATAGACTGAAGAGTAGTACAGAGGGCTTAGTGTGAGTTTACATCAAACGTCGTCTAATAATCTACTAAAGCCTGGTCCGTGAGCACGTAGAATTTTGTCCAATGACCCCAAGCTACCCATCCTTATCGCTCGCGCGTAATTATGTTGGTGTCGCGCTCGCACACTCACTGCGGGCACCCGTCGCACATTCGCGACAGAATATAATTACGCGTTTTTTGTCACTTTCTAAGTTTTGAATTTTATGGAATTGGGAAAGAAGTACCGAGTTTGAAGCGTTCATGAGCAGACATTGCAGTTGAATATTCAAGTTCTGAATTTGATTATTGATGAATAATAAAATAAATCCTACTAGCTAAATTGATGGTTTCATTTAATTTATTTAAACCAGGTTACCTTTAATAATATTTTTTCGTTAATTTATGAAAATATCAGATTAAGGCTTGGTATTTCTTCTAAAGTAGGTATTTCGCGCTGTCAAAATCTGCGCGCGCAATTCTTCGCCGAAAACAGCGCGTCAAAGAGCTCCCGCCACAATTTCCAGCTACACAGTATAGAAATACGCAGTTGGTTAGGTTAGGTTGACTTCCTTCCCTTCAAGCGTCACACTCACAACACTTTCTAATAGAAATCATATCCAAGTGACACAAATTAAAACACCTTTCAGACTTTTTGGGAATATATTCTAGAATCGAATAAATATAAAATATAACTGCAGAAGTAAACACGGTTCAAAGTGGCCGTGGCGTCGCCCGACCTTCTGGAAGTTCTGCGCCGGCTTAAAAAAAAATATCCTATTTAAATATCAGTTTATGTGGAATTTTCTAAATTAGTCAACTCATTTATGTATTTCTTTTTCTCTAAAAATATGAATGTAAAAACAAAAAAAATATTTTGTGGTCTGTAAACTTTTGGTTTTTTTTTATGTTCAATTACTTTTTACAATTATGATTTGTAATGAAAATTATGATCATTTGAAATAGAGTTTTTCTCGGATTTTAATGTATTTTGATGTTTTGTTTTGAACTGTTGTAACTAAATTTAATATTTGAAAAAATATTGTAAACCAATTTTTTTTCTTTTAAAAAGGGGGGAGGTGTAGTATGTGTACGCGCCAAACCTATATATTTGACGTTGCTGCGTAAACTGCACACTCAAATATACTAGCATCGCACAGTATAGACTCTTTCATTTGTCAACTCCCGGTCCCCACATTACATATTTCTGAACTTTAGTTTAGTAAAAGATTCAGAATCTCAAATCGCTTATTTTAAAAATAAAACCATAATTAGAAAACGAATAGAGGTAACTTTGGGAATTTATTCTATCGAGTCAACTTCATCAAATCGTGTTTCCATCCGTTAATAGCCCTAGAAAATATCCTCAACTATGCCCAAAAAAAATCTTAGCCTTTTATTTTACTGTTTAGTACCTCAAAAATGAAAAATGAAAACCTCATTTTCGCCATTTTCTCTGTTACCCGGCCTTAACCCGTAATCCTGAATCCTGATACATAAATTTTGCCTATTAATTTAACACATGTACGACTGTACTCAGTGTTGCACTATCAAATGCAATTGACACGCCTCTATGCCAGGGTTTTTATGTTCCTGGTCAGGCTATATTTTGTACTATCGGCAGCAGTGTTAACTGCCCATTGTAAACTCGTTCTATCCGATAGAATCTATCGCAAAGAATCACCATTTGATTAGAGCGAGAACAAAAACGGAAATGGGTAGTTAACAGTGTGGCCGTGTGTACATTGTTTCTTTATAATAAAATCTCTTATATCCTGATATTAAAAAAGGTACTTAATATGTGTGATCAGTACCAGTGTGACTGGATGGGATTTTTTCCCAACGAGTAACACTGTTAAAAAATTCTGGGTGTGACTCGTTGGGAACAAGCGACTAAAAATGACTTCTATTCCGTCCAAGCTAGAGTATACATTCCCACTGACCTCTGACTTGCTGCTCCAGCGTCATAATGACTTCCACAGCCATGTTGAGGATGCCGAGCTTGGTTTGCGGCTTGTCGCTCTTGAGGTGCGTCATGCACATACGCCCGAGCTCCTTCAGCGCCTCGTTTATATCTCTTATCCTTATCCTGAGGAAAGAGAGAGGTTAGAGAAAGGTAAAAGAGGGTCACTTTGAGGCACGGTTTCTATTAAGGTGGAGCGGAGCAAAGAAGTGTTTTGAATAACCAATAAGATATAATTATTTTCACTTCTCTTCTCCACGCCGCGCCGCTACCATTTTATTATAAAATTTGACAGCCCAACGCTTCTCCGCTCTGTTCCGCTTTGGTGGAAAACGGCCTTAGATGGATGGGTGGGGTATTGAGTATCCTTTTTGAAAGTAGTAATTTGGTAACTGTTAAAACGCGTTTTAGTGTTTGGGAATATGAATGTTAAAAAGTTTCAGAGGAGTTATGATGTTATACTTTTCACAAGACTGTAAATGTTTATTTATCTATCGAAATCATTACTGAGTAGAGTCATTTTCCATTTATTAACAAAAAGTTTCACTGTAAACTTTCAAAAAAGATACACAATACACTAAAGGGTAATCTGAAATTTTCCAAAAAAGAAAATCTATAAGCATGTGAAAAAATCTCCAATTCTACTTTCAATGTTCAAATAAAATTTGACACAATTCAATTGATCACAGTATGTAAATGCCAATTGTTTGATATCCCTGAAATAACACACAAAAATAATAAAAAATACAGGTATATCAGTTGGTAAATTCACGATTCCATCATATATATTTTGTCATGTCGAACATTTTCAACATAATAAAAATGATTTATCTGCGCATTATATCCTATCTCTATCTCATTCTATTTCTTATACACAAATCGAATCTTTCTTCTATATGTCCTTTACCCGTTTCCAGAGTGATTGATTGACCTATCTGCCTCTAAGATTTCAAGTGTTTATAAATAAAAATAAAAACTTTTACACATTCATGCTTCAGCCTCGTATGTGTCTTATTTATCCCTGTATCACACTCTATTATCTATAAGAATTGTAGGTTTGTCGCCATTTACACCGCATCTCTTTTATAGGTACACACGGCCACACTGTTAACTATCAATTTCCGTTTTTGCTCTCGCTCTAATCAAATGGTGATTCTTTGCGATAGAACGAGATGACATGACTGGCAATGGGCAGTTAACACTGTTGCCGATAGTACCTATTTTAGCCACTTTTATTGCAATCTATCTTCCCTCTATCTATATTTGTCTCTCTTTTAGCTTTCCTACCCGATTTTTACTTAAAGCATACAGTGTTTGCTTTGTGTTATTTACTTAAACCATTTCAGCAACTCTTACTCTACCTCTCCGTATATCAAAGCTAATGAGGTAAGAAATTACCTCATTAGCTTTGTTAGAATCTCTGATTCCACATTTTACTTTATTTCATGTTCATTCTTTTCCCTATATTTCTCTTTTCTCTAGCGGTGCTGGAGTTTAAATACTCGGTCCACCCTCACGCATACATTTTTGTTATATTTCATCCATTCCCTTACTCTATCTTTCTTTTACCCATCTGTTGCATTATCACAGTCATCAAAATACTCTTTGCTCACATACACATCTATTTCCTTACCCTATCTCTCTCTTACCTCTCCCTAGCGTTGTTGGCCTGCCGCCTCTCCTTCTCCCGGAGCGCCTTGGCCTGTGGGTCCGCCTCGTCGTCGCCCTCGTCGGCCGACGAGCAGCTGCCAACACTGCGCACGTTAGCCTTACGTTGGTGTGTGGGAGAGATAGGTAACGGTAGGAGAGATCTCTCCTAACTGAGGTTTACGAGGAGTTTGTGATGCTGGATCTTTTGCGAGACTTTTTATACTGATTTACTAATACTGATTGATGTTATAATTTAAAAAGCGTCATAAGAAGACATTTATTTTCTGCAAATATGCTTTGAAAAAGCGCTTTGGCATAAAAATTACATCATCATCATCATTTCAGCCATAGGACGTCCACTGCTGAACATAGGCCTCCCCCAATGCTTTCCACGTTGATCGATTAAAAATTACATAGAAAGAGGAAATGTACATATCTCTGGTATTCGAAATCTCTATGTAGAATTGTGGTTTAAGTATTGAATAATATTGGAAGCCAGCATTAAAAAAACCTCGTGAACCCTGAACTAAATAATGGAACAACTTGTTCATCTCACCCGACACTAGCCGACGCGAGAGAGAGAGCCGCCGACCTCCTAGATAAGAGAGAGATAGAGAGAGCACCCGCCACAAGCCATTATGTTATGTACAGGTGTGCTTTGACAACTTTTACCGTTCATATGCGAAATTGGAATTTCACACTCACAGCATCATTAAAATGATTATATTCAATGTGCATATTATTTTAATTGAAAAGTAATGAAAATATACCGTAATAAAATATAGGTAAGATTGTTCCATGTTGCACATACTCAGTTATAAACAATAGTTTAAAGAAAAGAAATCTAAGAAAGTAATCATTTGTGTTACATTTTATTAGTAAGGATGTTTGTTACATTGCATTATGTATTCAATTTATTGAAACGTTGCGTACAAAGTTGTCAAAGCGAAATGTATCCAGGATATTATTGTGACATGATTATGATTTCAAAGCATTAATATTGGACGTCCGATACACATTGTTAGTTACATTTAGAGAATGCCTTGTGGGATGGTTACGACAGGAACACAATTATCGTCACACTAGTGTTACAATTGAAATTGCAAAGTTTCACGTGTAACATTGTTACAATTTAAACTCAAATGTAACATTAGAATGTAATAATTGAAATTGTGATTTTAATGATTGAATTCCACTTACCTTCCCCCTAAAATGGTGATAAAATACACAAAGACACAGAAACATGAAATGCACGAATCAATAATGTTTTAACAATTGATGATTTACATACTGTGACCCAATTTTCGTTGTTAATGATGAATAAAGCTGAAACTATAATACATTATGTTAGTATAGTATTGGAGATTTTTTACATGAGCCATTTTGAATTTTATCGCAGGGGAATAAGATTAGAAATGGCGGAAACGGTAAGGTTGTGTAAATTGCAAACAAATATAAGTTTGCATTTACACTAAAGAAACACACTGAAAAATAATGTTGTCAGATATTTATACAACGTGTCCCAAAATTCAAGGATAAGCCGGCGCCGCAGGGTGGACCTAGTCATGACTGCTTTAGGAAAAACAAGAAAAAAAATCTATCTCAATTATTTTTTAAGTTACACAATAAATTATGAAATTCGTCGAAAATTGACACCCCTTATGATATTTTACATTACCACGACTACAATTTTTCAAATACTTCAGTTTTTTTGTTTGCATCGACAACTTAAGTAGTGCTGCTGTCCACCCCAATTCTTAAAACCCTCAGAATCCTTGCAGTTTTTACACAAAAGTTAATCAAAATATGATATTTCCTTAAAATTTTGAACGATTTTTACTTACACTCCACTTTGACTCGTCGTTTTGTAAAAAAACAGTATGAACACTACTGCGGCAAGTTTTTTATAAAGTTGACGCAACTATCCAAGATTCCGAAATGGTATAATACTCTAAGAAAACTAGTCGCAAAAAAGATATGCGTACCATTTTTACAAGCATTTCGCTTGTAAGTTAGTATGAGATAAATCTTGCAACTGAATTTAAAACCAGTTCTCCTTAACCAATTGAGCTGAAATTTGGTATACTTGTGTAAGTACGATGACAATGCAATATTATGGTACCATTGAGCTGGATGGAGTATGGAGGTGGCCATAGGAACTCTTAACGAAACGGCGGAATTACATCTAGTTTGGGTTCGTTGGACTTGTCTTTTCGAGCACTTTAGTGCTAGATGATGTTCAGGGTCCTGATGATGAAGTCAAGAGGTGGCAGGAGCTGGCCATAGGAACTCCTAAACGAAACGGCGGAAGCTTATCGAGTTTGGGTTCGTTGGATTTGTCTTCCCGAGCACTTAGGCCATGAGATTGAGAAACAACTAAAAAGCTTAAAATAAAGTTGTAATAAAAAAAACTTATTTAAAAACAAGCTTGACTTCGTTTGAAAATTATAATTGACTTCATCATCAGGACCCTGGACATCATCTAGCACTAAAGTGCTCGAAAAGACAAATCCAACGAACCCAAACTCGATAAGCTTCCGCCGTTTCGTTTAGGAGTTCCTATGGCCAGCTCCTGCCACCTCTTGACTTCATCATCAGGACCCTGAACATCGTCTAGCACTAAAGTGCTCGAAAAGACAAGTCCAACGAACCCAAACTAGATGTAATTCCGCCGTTTCGTTAAGAGTTCCTATGGCCACCTCCATACTCCATCCAGCTCAATGGTACCATAATATTGCATTGTCATCGTACTTACACAAGTATACCAAATTTCAGCTCAATTGGTTAAGGAGAACTGGTTTTAAATTCAGTTGCAAGATTTATCTCATACTAACTTACAAGCGAAATGCTTGTAAAAATGGTACGCATATCTTTTTTGCGACTAGTTTTCTTAGAGTATTATACCATTTCGGAATCTTGGATAGTTGCGTCAACTTTATAAAAAACTTGCCGCAGTAGTGTTCATACTGTTTTTTTACAAAACGACGAGTCAAAGTGGAGTGTAAGTAATAATCGTTCAAAATTTTAAGGAAATATCATATTTTGATTAACTTTTGTGTAAAAACTGCAAGGATTCTGAGGGTTTTAAGAATTGGGGTGGACAGCAGCACTACTTAAGTTGCCGATACAAACAAAAAAACTGAAGTATTTGAAAAATTGTAGTCGTGGTAATGTAAAATATCATAAGGGGTGTCAATTTTCGACGAATTTCATAATTTATTATGTAACTTAAAAAATAATTGAGATAGATTTTTTTTCTTATTTTTCCTAAAGCAGTCATGACTATGTCCACCCTGCGGCGCCGGCTTATCCTTGAATTTTGGGACACATTGTATACTTTACTGAACAAAATGGTTTTTTTTATTTATAAATATCTGACATCATTATTTTAATTAATACACCAAAAAAATGAGCGTGGTAAGGATTTTAAATTGCCCCAAAAATACATCACATATTCAAGCTAGCTAAAGTTTATTTTCCTTTAATAACAATTTTCATCCCGACTTTTACTTTTAAATCTTGAATCATTACCATAATTTAGATTTCATCCCACATTTTAAAAACAAGATAAACACATTAAACCCCACATGTAATTTTTTTTCATATTTTAACCCCAAAACCCTAAGAAAACAGATTTCCCATTCCATATGAGGATTTTCATCTCCATTTTTTTATTTTCTACACACATTAAAAGTTACAAATCTATCTCTTCCCCCTTATCACCCCCAATTTCAACCCAAACCACGAAAAACCTATAATTTTTCCCCTTGTAACCCCAGATTTCAACCCAAACCACGAAAAACCTATCATTTTTCCCCTTATAACCCCAGATTTCAACCCAAACCACAAAAAACCTATCATTTTCCCCCTTTATCACCCCCAATTTGAACCCAAACTACGAAAACCCTATCATTTTCCCCCCTAACAACCCTTTTCAACCCAAACCACGTCCCCCACCGCACCTCTCTCGCACGTTGTTAGCCTGCCGCCGCTCTCTCTCGCGCGCGGCCTTCGTGTCGGGATCCATGTCGTCCTCGTCGGCGGACGAACAGCTGTGCAGCGATGTACTTATTAAAGGACAAGGGTGATGGTTAAGGACAGTACTCGCTGGCAAGTGGGGTGAAAAGTTTACTGAGTTTGTTTCATGATGAAGTTATAGAAATACAGAAGCAAAATTGGAAGCCCTGTATTTGACCCAATTGTGACTGGTTGAATTTCAATATTTCATGACTTAAGTTTGAGTGAAGTTTAGAATCGTTTAAGCGTGTGAACTTAAAGTGATCTTGTTTCTTTAAATATAGGTACTTTTATTTAAACACCAGTCAAAAGATTATAGTTATAATAAGAATAGTATATTAAAAACACTATGAAACTCAGTAAACTTTTCAATCCTATTGATAGAACAAGTCAAGTGCGAAGACTTTAAGCCTTGGACACACTAGGGGAAATGTATTCTACCCTAGTGTATCCGAGGCTTTGGATTATTCCACATTGACATCAACACGATATAACATTATAATTCAATGAACAATTAATAAAACAAGAAAATAACCAAAATGAGAACATCAATCAACAATACAGGGTGAAATAGAAAATATCTATGAGCATTTACAGTCAACGGGTTTTTCGATTCTACCCTGCATAACGAATTTAGAGAATTGTAAACAAAATTGTGTTCAATAAGTAATTATTTTGATGCAAAAATTTAAATCAAAAAAGATAAAAGTTTATCATTCTCACTGATACTATCAGCCAACTTTTGGAGTGTTATTTTCATCACACAATAATATTCTGGTTTTATTAAATCGTCCTTGACCTAAACAATGGATTGTTTGCTTGTTTCCAACGAGTCACACGTAAACGAGTAACATTTTTACTTGTTGGGAAGAAAATTCCCATCAAGTAACACTGTTACTGGTAAGGTCATTTGTTTTCCTGACTTCCCAGCCGATTACTGAAGAAGAAGTTCGGTAAAAAAATGTCTTAACGAGTAAGGCCCAGAACAGACGGTGAAACGCAACTGCAACGAAACTGCAACTTTCTGATGATTATTATGAATGAAACTGAAACTGAAAGTTTCAAACTGGTCGCGCCATGTGTGGTCTCTCAACGGACGCTATGGCAGAAACTTAGATGCAACTCAAAAGTAACTAGCAGTTGCAGTTTCGTTGCAGTTGCGTTTCACCGTCTGTTCTGGGCCTAACAGTGTGACTCGATGGGAATTTTTTTCTCAACGTGTAACAGTGTTACTAGTTTGTGTGTGACTCTTTGGGAACAAGGTTTTTTTTCTACACTATTAAAAGAGGTTATTAATTTTGTTTACAATTCGCGTGAACATATAACGGTGAGACGGTGACGTTACCTAGGCAGCAATGCATGCGCGCTGCCCACAGGCCCAGCGGTGGGACCGTCGGCCGCGAAGCGGTCGTCTCCTTGCTTTCTATAACTAAAACGTACAATGTTGTGACGGGGTGCCGTGGTATTGCAGTAAAACTATGTAATTATAAGTTGTAATTAATAATTATGTTTTACTAACATTAAGGAACCTGATTTCGGAAATTTATTTAAAAAAAACTGTGACAAAATTAATTCAAAGGACTGATTCTAAAGTTATTAAATTTTAGCATTTTTAGATGCAAAGCATTTGTTTTTTAAACTGGAAATCAATTTGTTAAGTTCTAAAAAAAAGGACTAAATTTTTCACAAAGTGAACGATATAAGTGATGTAGGCTGTGTGTAGAAGGCATCACATTAGAATTTTCATTTAGTAAGTTGGCCTTTAAAGGCACCATTTACCTATCCCTACATCTTTAAACAAATAGAATGGAGTTTGTATTACCAGTTAAAAGGTTAAATTATGACTTAGCTAAGATGGTTTCTTAGTTTTTATCAAAACGCATACAATGTCTATGAATGAATTTTAAGTTTTACTGCAATTCGCGGTTAAAGTTGTGAAATTCGATATTCTAATCAGCCTGTATTGTTAATCGTCAAATCTGTCAACTCCCACGCATATCAACAAGTCAGTATAAATTATTGGGTAGTTAACACTATTAATAAATAATTTTAGGACACAACTTTTATATAAAACACTAGTTTAGTCCTAAAAATACATTACATCGACTTTATGAATGTCAGATTATTTATTGGTAGTGTCAATTATCCAATTCGATTTTTTTCCAGAATGTCTACTTATAATATTGAGTGTAGTGCGTGTGAGAATGTGTTTTAGTGTGTGGTACTCACTGAGAATAACCGTTTTGAGTATGGTACTTATTTAGAATCCATTTAACATAGAAATAATGTCTGTATGGAGTTTGGGTCACTGAGAATGCGAATTTACCGTGTACTTAGTGAGAATGTTAATTTGCGTGTGGTACCCAGTGAGTCTATATCTTTCGTATGGTACACAGTAAGAATATCCATTTAGCATGTAATATTCGGTGAAATGTTTCAATTTCATGTGGTACTAGTTCAACATCAAACCATGGATGACGCCGGGTCTAATTCGGTGTTCCATGCATAAAGACAGGCTACATGCTGAAGTAAGAAAATACCCTAATGACCAAATCAAAAAAACTATCTACTCGAGGTATAGAAATTTTTACATCGGTCTGCTTCGTAAATTGAAGGCGGAATATGAGAGCGCAGAACTTAACAAAAATAGGAACATCCCCAAAAAACTTTGGCAATGTGTAAATCGGATATCCCATAGATCTCTAAAAAACAAAGGTGACTCCCCTCAGGAGCTCCTAAAAATAAAAAGTAATGTAAAAGACTCTCTAAATGAGTGTAATATGTACTTCACGTCAGTTGGCCAAGATCTTGCAAATTCCATCCTGCAAAGACTTCACAAAACTCATGAAACGCTAACCGCAGAGGCAAATATACATAACCCACCTTCACCACTGAGCTCCTTTTTTATATCACCCATAGATGCACAAGAAATATTAGATCTCATAAAAATGCTTAAACCAGATAGTACTCCGGGACTCGACAATATAAATCACAAAATTATCAAAGCAACTGCACATGTAATAGCTGAGCCACTGGCTGTTGTTTTTAACAGGAGTATTGAAGAGGGTACTTTCCCGAAAGTCTGGAAAATTGCAGCCGTAGTTCCTATATACAAGGATGGACCTAAAGATAGCCCTGGTAACTACCGTCCTATATCGCTGCTCGGAAGTATCTCTAAGCTGCTCGAAAAATTAATAAATAAACGTCTTGTTTCTTTCATTGAGACTAATGACATGCTCTCGAGTCGGCAGTTTGGTTTTCGCCAGGGTAAATCCACAGAGGATGCTGTTACTCTCTTAACAAATATTGTTTCCTCTCACCTTGATTCTGGGCAGAGTTGCATCGGTGTCTTCCTCGATTTGTCAAAAGCTTTTGACTCGGTTTCCATTCCCATCCTTCTTAAGAAACTTGAGTCTTACGGAATTCGTGGTAACGCTCTAAAATGGTTCACCAGTTACTTGACGGACCGTCAGCAATGCATCAAGATTGGCGAACATACTAGTGAGTTGAAAGCGATAACTTTTGGTGTTCCGCAAGGGAGCATTCTTGGCCCCACCCTTTTTCTTCTTTATATGAATGATATTACCTCTCTCCAACTGAAAAATGCTGACATCTTGTGCTACGCTGATGACACAGCACTTATCTTTTATGACAAGTCTTGGCAAAAGGTCCACATGAGAGCCGAGGATGGTATGATGGTGGTGGCGGACTGGCTTAACTCTAACCTGCTTTCTCTCAATACTAAAAAAACAAAGTTTCTCCGCTTTCATAAAACTGCTGCATCGGCACCCTTGGAAGGGCAATCTTTGAAACTTCACTCAATCTGCTGCCCATCTCTTTCTCACAGTGGCACCTGCAAATGCGAACAAATCGAACAATCGGAGACTATCAGGTATCTGGGGGTGATATTGGATGATAAACTTACGTTCAGAGATCACATCGGTGCTATGTCAAGGAGAGTTAGGAAACTAATCTACGTAATGAGAAATCTTCGGGACTCAATTGATGGTACAACCCTGAAATCTGTATACATGGCTTTGGGTCAGTCTGTCTTGGGTTACTGTATTCGAGCCTGGGGTGGAGCGGCATCTACTACTCTTATATCTCTCGAAAGAGCCCAAAGAGCAGTTTTAAAAGTGGCGCTAAGGAAACCTATCCGATACTCGACAGTGGCCTTATACAGGGATGCCGAGGTTCTCAGCGTCAGAAGACTCTTTTACTTAAGGGTTGCTGTGTCCATGCACAAATCTGTTCTGAACTCTGATTGTTACGGCGAATTGCTCGAAAAGCGTGTTTTTAGAGTTCCCTGCCCCGCTGTAAAAACTTCATTTGCTCGGCGTTTTGGTAACTTCCTCTTCCCACACATCTACAATAAACTTGTCAGGTTGTGTGATTATAAATACTGCACGGTCAGAGAAGCAAAGGTTCTCGTCTCACGGACCCTGATGAACTGGACATATGATGAGTCTGAAGAATTTATTAGAATAAATAATTGAAGAAGAAAATACTCCCCCCCCCCCACACACACACACACACACACACTAATACACAACACATCTACACTTTTACACACAACAGCACACACCCTACATCCATCCCTGATGCCTTTTCGTCTTCTGTGTACTTTTCATATTTTCGATTTATTGGTTCCTTAAATAACGCTTCAGCTTAGCCGTACTTAATTCTACCTGTTAATCGTTATTCTCTCCTCCACAGGACAGGCAATGCCTAGTGTGGAGGTCTGTCTTTTAGTTATTGTATTGTTTGATTCTGGCAATAAATATTTTCATTTTCATTTTCATTTTCATTTTCATTTTCACTTAGTGGCAATGTGTATTTTTCGTGTAGTTTTCAGTGAAAATGTATATTGTTTAAGTGATATGCAGTGAGAATGTTTATTGTTCGTGTAGTACTCAGTGAAAATTTGTTTTTCCGTTGTTACTCAGTGTCCATATTCTTTTTCGTATGGTACTAAGTAAAAACGCTTATTTATCATGTAGTACTCAGTGAAAATGTACACTACTCCTATAGTACACAGTGACAACATGCAGGTATCATGCGATTGTCACTGAGTACAGTGACAATGCGTATTTTTCTTATAGTATTCAGTGACAATGTATACTGCTCCTATAGTACACAATGACAGCATGCATGTATCGCGTGGTACTCACTATCTGCGCGCGCGCTTGGTGCCGGGCGGCTTGGCGAGGTCGGCGGAGCCCGACGACGACGGCTTGCTGTCCAGGCCGGAGTCCGGGGGCTCTTTGCGTTTCTCTGTAGGACGGACGGTTAAGTGTTAGGACAAAAACTTTAAATTAATTAATGAACTTGTATGAGGTAGGTACTCGTCCCAATCGTTGAATAAGTGAGCGGAACGGAGAAGTATTTGAACGTCACGCCGCCGCTGTCAAATTCTACATACAGGTTGTCCCAAAAAGTAGTGTCAAGCCGCAGCCCAGAGGTAGAGCATCACTAGGACTACCCAAATCACCGTGACTTTTGATAGTTTTTGATTTTTTTCTACAACATACAGGATTGTATTTTTGAATTAGCTAGGCCTAGTATTCATCTAATAATAATAAAAAAATCAGGCATGTAAGTTGACTATTATCCGTTCGGCCAAAAATGCGGTGAAATGAGCGCGTCTGCTCGCGCATCCGTCCGGATTGAAATGTTAGTCAGTTGTAAGCAATTACGAGTCTACGAACTGTTAAAAAAAATACTATTTTCGTATAAGTGCGCTCCGACGCGCGCCGGTCAATGGGTATCGTCCCGAAGAGGAAGATAATATCTAATTATTATTATTGAATTATGATAAAAGATTGGCACTACTATTACATTGGGTTAGCCTGTAACAATAGTAAATGTGTGTGTATGTAAATAAATAAATAAATAATGACAAAGAAATACTCACTATTGCTGGGCAGCACGTGGCGCTCCATCTTGACAGGCGGTTCTGTGTGCGCGTGCGCCAGCGCCGCGCCGCCAGCGCTCAGCCGCGAAACTGTCAAAGAAAAAACTTTAGAGGATTTGCGACATGGGATGCGTTCTAACCAAGATGGCGCAGTGACACAAAGTGAGTAAAGATTATCGTCGGCCGTTTGGTGTAGTGGTTCGAATCGGACTACTATTCCGGAGGTTGCGGGTTCGATTCCCGCACAGTACAAACATTTGTGTGCATGAACATATTTGTTTGTATTGGACTGGGTGTTTTCTATGTATAATATGTATGTATTTACAAAAAAAAAGTATTTCAGTATGTTTATATATGTTGTCTAGTACCCTTAGTACAAGCTTTGCTTAGTTTGGAACTAGAAGCGCAGTGTAAAATGTCCAAGGATATTTATTTATTATATTTATTTAAGGCAAGGAGAAGAGGCCTCCGACAATAAGTCCAGTATCCACTCTTGTCTTATCGATGAAAACTTAGTAACCAGAAGTTACAAGTTATTCAGTACTTCAGTAGTAATAGTCACCCGGCAAGACGGCTTATTCCACTATTCCCCGTTGACAATCCCCGTCAACGGGGATTAGTGAACTTTTTATTCACTTATCCCCGTTAACGCCAATGAGGGCTATCGTTTTTATACTTAACAGTTGGCACCCCTGGCGATTGACAGGACCTTACTCTACAGTGGCGCCATCTTGATGAGTGCAAATGCGATAGTCCTCCTACCACTTTAGCGCTCACCAGTTGGTGCCACTGTCTTCGCTACTAGCGAGGTGACAGGACCTTACTCTACAGTGGCGCTAACTGGTGAGGCGCTAAAACGATAGCCCTCATTGGAGCTTGAATGGGGAATAATGAACTAAAAAGTTCATTAGTCCCCGTTATATTAAGATTTTATTTTCAACGTAATGGGGATTAATGAACTTTTTAGTTCATTATTCCCCATCAAAAACTTTTTGTTCACTAATCCCCGTTGACGGGGATTGTCAACGGGGAATAGTGGAATAAGCCGGGCAAGACAAAGGCGGTTTGAATTCCACTTGAGGCAATCGTATTTTTTCATGTTTATCATTTTGCCTATTTCTCAGTAGCTCAGCTGTCAGAGCAGTTCTCCGTCAAGCATAAAGGTCGTGGATTTAATTCCCACGAGAAGTAATCGATGTTTTAATCAAATCAAATCAAAAACATTTATTTCTTAGAAAGTGGTAACAAGATATTAAATAACAACGGGTTCAGCACCTTCTGCCACTTGTGGCGTAGAAATATTTACATTATAGCATTAAGTCTTTACAATTTACCTAACATCTCAAGTAGCTGAGTGGTCAGAGCTATCAACAGGCACAAAATCTACATTACGTCTCAGTAGCTCAGCGTTCGGAGCAGTTGCCAGGCAAGCTAAAGGCCGTGGGTTCGACTCCCACCTAAAGCAAAAAAAATTTCAAGTTTTATCTAGACTAGTGTCTCACCTGGCGCGGGCTGGTGCGGCAAATGTTCGGGCGCGTACAGGTCACAAGCCTCCGCGTGGTTGCGTAGCACGTTGATCGCGTCGTCTAGTCTCTCCTCCATCCGCGCACCCTATGCAACCATACGAATATAAAATAGCTATAATAATATAGCAAAAAAAAAAACACCCAAACTGCCCCTCTGGATCAGATAGCGGCTTATGCCACTATTCCCCGTTGACGCCAATTGGAGCTTATAATGGGGAATAATGAACTAAAAAGTTCATTAATCCCCGTTATATTAGGATTTTATTTTTAACGTAATAGGGATTCATGAACTTTTTAGTTCATTATTCCCCATTATAAGATCCAATTTAACGTTAACGGGGAATAGTGGAAGAAGCCCAGATAGCCACCCTAACACCCGTATTCACAAACGAAGCTTGCTTAGTAACGCAGCAAACCAAATGCACAGCGTTGAATAGAGCACTGTGATTGGTTCGTGTGTAACCCTGTGCGTACACGCGCATTTCATAGTAATGTTTGTGAATACGAGCGTCAGTTTTAAGAGATCCACATATGATGCTACTTAGATATTTGAGGACAAAATACATTTACTTAGAAAATTAACATAAATTCTAGATCCTGGATGCAAGACAAGAGGTGGAAATGTAATCAGAAACAGATTTCAAAGCTTTTTTTTTCTTATTAAAAGTCTAATTTTATAAGTTTTTCAGCCACTAACATTACAATACCTACTCATCTACAACTAAGCCAAACTTCAAAAAAGACAAACTCATGCTTTATTTTATTTAAATAAATCATACTTAAAACTAAAGATCTAAATTGTTGTTGTTGGAAAGGGGTGAAAATGTTACTTTCATTCATTACACTAAGCATTATGATTAACTCTAATTCATCAATTAAAATTTACTATACTATTTACACCTCATAATAAAAAAGCCAATTACAAAATCAAATCAAATTCCCACCCCAACACCCCCACTTTCATCCCTCCTCGTCAACTTCCACCCCTTCCTATAAACTTTTATCCCCATGCCCCAACTTTCACCCCCCCTGCCCCAAATTTCACCCCTACCCGTCAACTTTCATTCCCCTACCCCAACTTTCACCCCTCCCCGTGAACTTTCATCCCCATGCCCCAACTTTCACCCCATCCTCATCAACTTTCATCCCCGCCCGTCAACTTTCACCCTTCCCCGTCAACTTTGATCCCCATGCCCCAACTTTCACCCCACCCCGTCAACTTTCACCCCTCCCCGTCAACTTTGATCCCCATGCCCCAACTTTCACCACATCCCGTCAACTTTCACCCCTCCCCGTAATATTAGTGAAGCGGTACTCACGACTACATCGGAGTGCTCTCGGAGGAACACCATCGCTTCGTCCAGCTGTCGTTGCTCCGCCGGCGCGCCCTATACAACGACTACGTTACCACGGGTAGGGGAGCCGGTCACCATAGGGGACGTATAACGATATGAGAGAAGATTTACGAAAGACCCCTATAGAACCACTGCGTAACCACAGGTTGGGGATCTGGCCACCATAGGAGACGTTCTGGCCACCATAGGGGACGTTCTGGCCACCATAGGGGACGTCTAACGATTTGTAATGAATACGGAACTATTCCCACCGCTGCAACTCCTGTGTAGCCAGAATCTACAGCTTGACCGACAATAAAAACCCAACCAGTGAAGGTCAAGTTTAACTGTCATTGGACCCGCAACGAAATTAATCAGAAGAACATAGGAGGAGTTCGAAGAGGCGATTTGATGAGAGCAGATTTACGAAGAATCTCGCTGTTACCACGGTTACGGAAGGATGTCACCATAGGGGGCGTATAACGACTAGTTTTTGGGCAAATGAATGAGAGAAGAAGGCGTATAACGATACGAATTATGTTTGGTGTCTCTAATCAGAATAGCGGCCTCCATCAAACGACCAAACAAACGACTTCGAAATCGTCGAAATAAAATCAGTTTTGAGAAGACGAACTAGATTCAAGATACGACTAAACAACACTTATTTCTAGCTTTTCTTCTTCTTTTCGTGTCGACAACAAACCTACACAGTGTCAGCCCAAAACTCCGCCACTATTTCTAGCTTTGAAAACCGATTTATTTCATTGATTTTTCAAAGAGTTGACAAACAAGTGCATATGTCATATAGCTTTCTGAGACTCGCGATTTGACAACTCTCATAAATAAAAGAATGTCAATCGACTGGTGGTGTCATCTACCCAGAGCAAACTGCGTTATAAACACACGCACACACAAAAACACACAACACGCACACTGCTAGTTACCACCATGTAATACTTTGACGTGAAAGCATTAAGGTTCCAATTAAGAAGACACTACTCTGCCAAAAATGCATCATGAAAAAGATATCAGTGAAAGTATTAGGAGAAACCACATTAAAGTAAAAATTAAGCAAGCTCTGTTACTTCAGAGAATAGAAACTGGTAATTTTCTTTTTGACAGACTAGCGCCTAATATGGCCACCAGACCTTAACCCAAGACCTTTTTATTTTATTTTGTGAGGAAATAAATAATTGTGTTTATAGAGAAAGAGAAAAGAACTGCAGGGTTCTGCAGTCATTGACTTAACTCCTAAAAGAAGAAGGTAAAATCAGATTTCTTTTTATACACTCACGAATTACGACGAAGGCTAAAAAGGGGATAAGATTTTTGACAAAAAGTAAAGGGTAAAGCTGCAAAAAAGCACAAGTCCCGAATGTATCGAAGAACTAAGTCTAGAAAAACACTCCAAAATGTTACAAAAAAACTCAAAAATGCTACAACTACAACTATGAAACGTTATGGTAACGAGCTCCACACTACACGCTTATTAAAACACAAAAAAAATACAAACACAAAAAATGGAAAAACAAATAAAAAATGGCAAGATTAAAGATATTTCTTTTGAAAAAATACTGTCGATTGTTTATTGCTACTTTTATTTTACAAATAAAAAAGAAATACATTTTATTCCTGTTGGGATTTCTACTAGCGAAGGACGAGTATTTTACTTAGAGTTTTGAACTTTTTCAGGAGCACAATGAAACAATACTTTTGACCGCAGCCATCTTTTTTTTTTATTATCGATCATAGACAACAGAGTAACACCAAAATCCACACTTTGGCCATAGACACATAACGTTCAGAAATAATTAACTGTTAAATATTCAACACCCCCTCTCAATTTCAACTTTCGAAATTGTCTTACAGAAATCCTTAAAAATAATTACTTGTTAATTACACAGAGTTATAAAGTTGTTACACTAGATTGTTACTAAGTATTTACTTATTTAAATTATTTAAGTACTATGTTCTTACATAAACGTAATGTATGTATTTGAAAACTAACTATGAACTTTATCCATTATCCTTTTAAATAATGTATTTACTTACATTTTATACCAATACTTAAATATTTTATCTTACATATTTAGTCAGATCTTATGTTAAACTATTATTTTCTTAAGTCTGTATTATTTATTACATGATATTTAACTAATACATCATTAGGTAAGCTTATGACACAACTTATTTATATTGTTACATTTAATTTACTTTAGTTAAACATTTACCTTAGTTATATCCCTTTTTTTTTTGTAATATGTACTTTTACTGCAATAGTCAATAGATTGTTATTAAATTTAATCAAGAGTTTATGAAAATACAAAATATTTATTTAGTATCTTTAAATTTTACAAAAATGCTTGTTTTAAACAAAACCACTACTCCAATCACGGACTTTACAATACATTCATTTTGTATGTTAAATAAGAATGTTGGTTAGTAGTCAAAGCTTTAGTAAAAATATCAGATATATTCTTATTACTTTCAACATAAGCTAGTGAAGCTACTTTCTTAGATATAATATCTTTAATGTAATGTGCTTTAATGTCAATATGCTTTGAACGTTTGCTATTTTCATAACTTTCAATAAGTTTTAAAGTACTTTGGTTATCTATCAATAATTTACATGAAATGTTTACTGATCCAAGATCTGATATGACACCTTTCAAGTTTACTATCTCAGTAACAGCTTGAGCCCCNTTGAGAACGATTCTCCTTCCCGCAGGATAGGTAGATTATGCAGTTTTTCCATGTGGCGTCACTTAGGTTATACTTGACAAAACTTGTTTTTTTTTGCTTATTTCCACTAGCAAACGTTATGCGCACTTTATTTGGCGCAGTGGAAGCGTGCTGTTGGGATTTCTACTAGCGAAGGACGAGTATTTTACTTAGAGTTTTGAACTTTTTCAGGAGCACAATGAAACAATACTTTTGACCGCAGCCATCTTTTTTTTTTATTATCGATCATAGACAACAGAGTAACACCAAAATCCACACTTTGGCCATAGACACATAACGTTCAGAAATAATTAACTGTTAAATATTCAACAATTCCTGCCACTTTTTATTTAAAAAACAAAATGATAAGTAAAATAATAATAAGCTCAAATTCATTCTCTCTTCAAAAAAATATTTTAGTAAAATTATTTACTAGTCCTAAAAGTCGAAAAGAGATCAAACTACTTTTGTTTACTAGAAAAACATTTACTTCTAAAATTATTTAGTTACATCCATGCAAGAGCACATGCTCTACAATTTTTGAATTGAAAAAATTCTTATTAACAAACTATTAACTAAAAAAAAACCATTGGAAATTGTAATTATGATGTTGTGTTATTAAAGTTTCATAAGTACTGAACAATTTTATATGGGGCCGTCCATATATTACGTCATTCTAAATTAGGGGGGGGATGTTTCGAAATTGACGTCATTCTTATTTATTTATTTATAGTTTATTGTTCACGTACAAAAATGTGAGGCTGCAAATGTGAGAGGCGGCTAAGGCGCGTCCAATATTAAAATAACTCATACTAGCTGCCCGCCCCGGCGTCGCCCGTGGTGTAACATGTATTATACATATAAACCTTCGTTAAGAATCACTCTATCTATTAAAAAAAAAAAGGTGATTCTATAACCAAGTGTTTTAATTTTGTCAAACTGGTAATGACGTCAATTTTGGGAGAGGGGGGGGGGGGGTCATTAAGAAATGACGATAGGATGATTGTAAGGGGGGGTCTAAAATCTGAAAAAATCGATGACGTAATTTATGTACGGCCCCTATTTTGTTGCGTGAGATTATAGTTGATCATTGTTGTGTGTTTGTGTACTATCACATAATGCACAGACTCTCTCTGACTCATAGTGATAGAACCATATTCGGCGCCTTGTTTCTGTGTATTTTCTATGAATGTGTACTGTGTCTATGGATCATAATAAGCGGCACTGCACTACTTATTTGTTTCTGATCATGTGGATTTTTATTGTTTCCTGACCATATTAGCACTTACATGAAGTGTCCAGGTATGTACTGACCATATTAGGCAGCATGTACTGTACGTGTACGGTACGTGTATGTACTGACTATATCACGTGTATGTACTGACCATATTAGGCAGCATATACGTGTATGTACTGGCCATATTAGGCCACGTGTACGTGTATGTACTGACCATATTGGGCGGCGGGTAGACGGCCACGTGGTGCCCGTTGGGCAGGTGCTGCGGCAAGGCGGACGCGGCTCCCGGCGACGACACTCCTGACGACACCCAGTTCGATTGCTGGAGGAGACAATAATACTATGTTACAGTTACGAACGATAGAGATAGATACAACCCGGTCGAGTTAAACGCGCACCAGGCAGCCGTGACATCACATCGCTGGTATAAAGTCTGGTCGCCGAGCACGTAGAATTTCGTCCAATGACCCCAAGCTACCCATTCATATCGCTCGCACACTCACTGCGGCCGCCCGTCGCATAGTCGTGACAGTAATACGTATAATTAAGCGCGAGCGATAAGGATGGGTAGCTTAGGGTCATTGGACGAAATTCTACATGCTCGGCGACCGGACTTTAGACGGAGCGAGGAGGTATACGGTTGAGTGCGAGGGAGAGTCGCATTCTAGCGAGGTGCGCAACTAGCTCAATCGGGCTGTAATAACGTTGTAGGGAGTCCCGCAGTAACGTGCTTTTCGTTTCTGTCCTGTCATCCGCTTTGCACTGGAGGGAAGTCGAACCTTCACTTCGAACTCCTCCTATGTTCTTCTGATTAATTTCGTTGCGGGTCCAATGACAGTTTAACTTTCCCCCGGGACAAATGTGACCTTCACTGGTTAGGTTTTTATTGGCGGTCAAGCTGTAGATCCTGGCTTGGCTGTAGAGTTGCAGCGGTGGGAACGAGAGGTGGGAATGGTTTCGTAGGATGACCGACCATCTGATGACCTCCATTCCTGCGTTCTGCGCTCACCTGTCCGTTGGTGCTGGTGGTGCAGCGCCGGCGAATGGACGATAGGCTGCTGGAGGCGCGCGGGGGAGGGACATGAGAACGGGCACCCATTAAAGAGTGACGTCACCAAAGGTTCAAAGGTTGCTTCACAGCAAGCCGAACGAGGAGTCCATTGAACCTGACTCCGATGTCCTCAGTAACTTGAAATGAAGAAATGAAGACAAAACCGTCACCCATCCAAGTGACCTCATCGGAAGTTGCTTAAACCAACTCGTCTCACAATCTAAAAGAAAGACGGTCACCCATCCAAAAGTGACCAAACCAAACACTGCTTGACCTCCAGCTCAGCAAAGATTCTGCTGGACCTGTTAAAAACGGTCACCCATCCTAAAGTGACCAGAGCCAACGTTGCTTGACCGGTCACCCATTATAAAGTGACCAGAGCGACCATCACAGCACGGCCCCATCCTACAGTGAACTCGGCCTCCACAGCGCGGCCCCATCCTACAGCGAGCGGCCCGCACGCCGCTCGGCCTCCACAGCGCGGCCCCATCCTACAGCGAGCGGCCCGCACGCCGCTGGGCCTCCTCAGCGCGGCCCCGTCCTACAGCGAGCGGCCCGCACGCCGCTGGGCCTCCTCAGCGCGGCCCCGTCCTACAGCGAGCGGCCCGCACGCCGCTGGGCCTCCTCAGCGCGGCCCCGTCCTACAGCGAGCGGCCCGCACGCCGCTTGCCTCCACAGCGCGACCCCGTCCTACAGTGAGCGGCCCGCACGTCGCTCGGCCTCCACAGCGCGGCCCCATCCTACAGCGAGCGGCCCGCACACCGCTTGAACTTCATCGACTCGAGTCACCCATCCTCACCTGTCCGTTGTGGTGCTGGTGGTGCAGCGCGGGCGAGTGCTTGAGCGGATACAGGCGCGGGTGCAGCGGCGGTGGCGAGTGACCGGCGTGGACGGCGACGAGCCGTATGAGGACAGGCTGCCCGTGCTGGGGGCGCGCGGGAGGGGAAATGAAGACCCGTCCTAGGGTGACGTCACCTCAGTTGCTTGAGATAGAGATGAAAAGAAAGGTCACCCATACGAAAGTAACTATACCAAGCCTGTCCAGCCCAGCAGAGAAGTATCTGTTGAAGCTGTTAAAAACGGTCACCCATCCAAAAGTAACCTCACCAGAAGTTGCTTAACACCAACTCGTCTGACAATCTAAAAGGAAGATGGTCACTCATCTAACAGTGACTAGACCGAGCGTTGCTTGACCTCCAGCGAAGCAGAGAAGTTTCTGCTGGACCTGTTAAAAACGGTCACCCATCCTAAAGTGACCAGACCCACCGCTGCTTAGCTACCGTCAAAACGGTCACCCATCATAAAGTAACCAGACCAAACGCTGCTTAACATCCAAAACGGACACCCATCCTAAAGTGACCAGACCCAACGTCGCTTGACCTTCAAGCCGGTCAGCCATCCTAAAAGTGACCAGAGCCAGCGTTGCTTGACCGGTCACCCATCTTAAAGTGACCAGACCAAACGCTGCTTGATCTCCAAATCGGTCACCCATCCTAAAGTGACCAGAGCCAGCGTTGCTTGACCGGTCACCCATCCTAAAGTGACCAGACCAAGGCAGTCGACCTCCATCAAGCCACCCATCCTCCTCCCATCAGCCCATCTCACCTGTCCGTTGTGGTGCTGGTGGTGCAGCGCGGGCGAGTGCTTGAGCGGATACAGGCGCGGGTGCAGCGGCGGCGGCGAGTGCACCGGCGTGGACGGCGACGAGCCGTAAGAAGATAAGCTGCCGCCTTCCGCGCCGCCGGCTACGCCGCCGGCCGGCGTGCTGGCCGCGCCTCCGGGGTACATCTGTGAAGGCAAGATTGGAATTTCTTTACTTGTGTAAAAGATCTCCAAGGTCTCACCTTGAACAGGCACTTACAGGGCAGGATGTATCATCCCATCATTAGCATGCAATAGGTACAAAAACAGTTTACAGTCTAGGCTTGTTCGTAAAGAAAAAGTGTTAAAAAATTACAAACTGGACCGTAAACTAAAATTAGTATACACAGCATGATAAATAAAATTACACTCACTCAAGAGAGCAGGGTGAGCAGCATGACAAGCTTAGCTCGCGAGTCCATGCGCCCGGTGACGCAGCTAATGACGAGTGACAGGACCATACTCTACGCTAACTGGTAGTGATAAATACAATAGCCTACATCGACTGGGGTTTCAACTGACATCTTTGGAGGGCCGCTCTCAGTACTTCTCTGATCAGCAGAGCTGACTGAGCAGCGGTATGGAGCAGACCGTAACCCGCTACAGCAAGCTGGGGGTCCTGTTGTACCAGAGCCACGAGGAGAAAACCTCTATAAAAACTACTGGAGGAGGGGATTGGGGGTTCCCTCGAAGCCGGAGAGGCTCACTCGTGAGCGAGCCTCTTAGCATGAAGCGGAGTGGCGGATGAATGTCCAAGCTAGGAGAATAACTCGCGGCTGTTTCATTGGGCTCCGGTAGACACCGTCGGAATATAGTGAGCAGGCGGAGAGTCCCACATAACCTACTGGCCGTCCCCATCGTCAACGATGGGTACAAGGAAGGTATACTCACAGCCCTACGATAGCTCTCATCGACTGGGGTTCCAACCATCTGTATGAAGAAGGTAGCTCTCAGCAAGGTGTACTCACAGGCTGTAGCGCCGGCTTGCCCACCAGCATGGGGTCCGTGGGCGAGTGGTGCGGCGCGGCCGCCCGGAACGACGACATGGGCGGGAGCGGCAGCTTTAGTCACTAAAGTCCGGTCGCCGAGCAGATAGAATTTCGTCCAATGACCCCAAGCTAACCATCCTTATCGATCGCGCGTAATTAAATTGCTGTCGCAACTGTGCAACGCGGGCGGCCGCAGTGAGTGTGCGACCGGACTTTAGTTGTGTCCACATCAAGCGCATAAGCTCGCGAGACACGCTTGTCGTCCTGCTTACCTTGTTCTTGAGTGAGCAGGATGAGAAGCTTGGCTCGCGAGCCCATGCGCTTGGTATGGACGCAGCTAATGCAGCTATTAACGAGCGGCAGGACCTTACTCTACCTACAGTGGCGCCAACTGGAGATGAATACGATAGCCCTCACCGACTGGGGTTTCAACTACTCTCTTTGGAGGGACGCTCTCAGTACTTCTCTGATCAGCAGAGCTGACTGAGCAGCGGCATGGAGCAGACCGTAACCCGCTACAACGGGGTCCTGTTGTACCAGGGCCACGAGGAAACAACCTCTATAAAAACAACTGGAAGAGGGGGATAGGAGATTCCCACGGGGAGAGTCCCACAGAACCCAATGGGCGGCATGGAGCAGGTCGTAACACGCTACGGCGGGCCGGGGGTCCTGTTGTACCAGGGCCACGAGGAAACAACCTCTATAAAAACAACTGGAGGAAGAGGATAGGAGGTTCCCACGGGGAGAGTCCCACATAGGCTACTGGTCGTCCTCATTGACGACGATAGGTTATACAAGGTGTACTCACAGGCTGTAGCGCCGGCTTGCCCACCAGCATAGGGTCTGTGGGCGAATGGTGCGGCGCGGCCGCCCTGAACGACGACATGGGCGGGAGCGGCAGCTCGGCCGCGCCGCCCGCCCCCGCCGCGCCCTCGCCGCCGCCCGCTATGCCTGCAAATATACGAGTGGATGTTAGTGTAACTGCAGTTGAAATCAAAAAATCAAAATCAAAAATATTTATTCAGTTCAGACCACAAGAGGCACTTATGAACGTCAAAATATAGTAATAAAATTAAAAAGAAAAAAGAAAAGGTAGCCCTTATGGGGCACTTTATATATCTCCTTATCTTTTGGGCCCTACGCCGGAACAAACTCAGTCACCACTAATTGCCAGGAATTATCTAACGGTAAGAATAACCAAATTCAAGTACATACATCAAATATGTGCAGACTGAACTGACCACGCATCCTTATCATCAAGAAATAATCATCAAGAAGGTAAGATAACCAGTTCCTCTGTGGTTGAGAATTCCGGGTGAAGCATCAGGTGATATGCTGGTCAAAACCTTCTTCGTTGTGGATAAAAAAACATGTAAATGATTTTGTTCAATTCAGATCAATATTCGGTACTTTGAACGCGCTGCAGTGGCACCACTGTGACCCGCTTGACATGTCACTACTAGTTTTTATACAATTTCTAGGGCAATTCCCCTGCAGCGCTGCCTCATTCGTGCCTCTATTTTGAAAGCGCCCTTACAATAAAGTAGCCCTTGAGGGCTTCAAGACAAACATTTGTGTCAAGTGTACTTGACTATACTACGAGTATGTCAAGAAATGCCGGAACAAACTCAGCCTTCAGCTTTCTGCGGTTACGGTACGGTTAAGCTGTAAATCCTGGCTACAGGAGTTTTGTTTGTCACATCCAGGTTCTGCATCCAGGATGTAACTACTAATGCGTTCAGTCTCACCTGGCGACGCTGTAGGCGGCGCCCCACTCGCCGCCAGCGTAGTACGGCTCCTGTAGAGCGCCCCGCTGTGACTAGCTGCGTGTGTGGGCGGCTCACCTGGCGACGTGGCGTAGGGGTCGTGCTGGTAGGGCGGCGGCGGCTGGTAGTAGGCGGCGCCCCACTCGCCGCCCGCGTAGTAAGGCTCCTGTAGGGCGCCCCGCTGTGAATCAAGCTACTGCAGTGGGCGGCTCACCTGGTGACTTGGCGTAGGGGTCGTGCTGGTAAGGCGGCGGCGCCGCGGCGGCTGGTAGTAGGCGGCGCCCCACTCGCCGCCCGCGTAGTAAGGCTCCTGTAGGGCGCCCCGCTGTGAATCAAGCTACTGCAGTGGGCGGCTCACCTGGTGACTTGGCGTAGGGGTCGTGCTGGTAAGGCGGCGGCGCCGCGGCGGCTGGTAGTAGGCGGCGCCCCACTCGCCGCCCGCGTAGTAAGGCTCCTGTAGGGCGCCCCGCTGTGAATCAAGCTACTGCAGTGGGCGGCTCACCTGGTGACTTGGCGTAGGGGTCGTGCTGGTAGGGCGGCGAGTGGGGCGCCGCCCGCGTAGTAAGGCTCCTGTAGGGCGCCCCGCTGTGAATCAAGCTACTGCAGTGGGCGGCTCACCTGGTGACTTGGCGTAGGGGTCGTGCTGGTAAGGCGGCGGCGCCGCGGCGGCTGGTAGTAGGCGGCGCCCCACTCGCCGCCCGCGTAGTAAGGCTCCTGTAGGGCGCCCCGCTGTGAATCAAGCTACTGCAGTGGGCGGCTCACCTGGTGACTTGGCGTAGGGGTCGTGCTGGTAGGGCGCCCCGCTGTGACCCTAGCTGCGTTTGCAGTGGGCGGCTCACCTGGCGTAGGGGTCGTGCTAATAAGGCGGCGGCGGCTGGTAGTAGGCGGCGCCCCACTAGCCGCCCGCGTAGTAAGGCTCCTGTAGGGCGCCCCGCTGTGACTAGCTGCGTGTGTGGGCGGCTCACCTGGCGACGTGGCGTAGGGGTCGTGCTGGTAGGGCGGCGGCGGCTGGTAGTAGGCGGCGCCCCACTCGCCGCCCGCGTAGTAAGGCTCCTGTAGGGCGCCCCGCTGTGACTAGCTGCGTGTGTGGGCGGCTCACCTGGCGACGTGGCGTAGGGGTCGTGCTGGTAGGGCGGCGGCGGCTGGTAGTAGGCGGCGCCCCACTCGCCGCCCGCGTAGTAAGGCTCCTGGTAGGGCGCCCCCGCGCCGGCGCCCTTCGGCGACGCGTACCGGCTCGGAGAGTCGTGGCCGAACTCATCGCTGCCGTACTGGAAAGGAGAGAGAATTCTGTTAGAAAAATGTGTTGCAAAAAGTCGTCTTGTATATTTAGTTCATGGTTTATTAACTAGAAGTCAATAGACCTTCATTTATTTATTTATTTATTTTATTGTTAGGAAAACAAACAGCATTCTATAACACATATATTTACCAAAAAGTCCTTCAGAAAGGAAGATGTAGTAGGAATAATAGAAGCGAGAGTTAGCATCAGGAAATAATTTTTCTACCTCAGATTTGTCAAACTACCAGGAAATTGTTTTACACTTTTCTGTTCACCTAAAAGGCAGTGTATTTATGTAGTTTTTATTAAAATCCCTAGCTGCAACTCCATCTATGATAGCATAATAAATAAAAACTTATAGTGACATTTTTATCTACAAACACAACCAGTTAAAACAAGACCCAAAAATGGAAATATTCAGTAATTGACGTCCATTTAGAGATCACGGCAAAAAACTGGCGGTATCATAGGTCGAGCACTTAATTGAGTCAGTCCCTGAGGTATGGTACACGCACGGGAGGGGTGGGATTGGCATAATGGCATTGAAGGAAACTTCTACTCGTGAAACATTACACCCTGATTATGCGAGGAAAAATTGATAGCCCGGCTGCTCTTAGCAGGATAGGTATATCGGTCCCAAAGCTGTGTGTGGACACTGACAGAGGCCTGGTGGCTCCGCGAAGACGCCCTAGGCTATTCAACGTGCCCGTGACGCGCACCCGCAATGCACAAAACTGCCCTACAATTAGAGCACTGACGTCATTAAATGCGCTTCTCGCGAAAAAACCTCATATTTACGTGTTTGTTGACAGTATGGCTCAGTATATTTTGGAGGTATACAATTTTCTGTCGCATAGTATTTAAGCACCTATTTATGTAAATCGTGTATTCTGTACTTCTGCCGCTGATGGACGTCTTGGGTAAAACTGTAAGTCCACAGTGAATTATATAAATAAATAAATAATATGACGTAACATAGAATACAAATCTAGTCTTCGGACATTTGACGTACACTCTGCAGTACCGCTCCCATGGCTCTGGCACTGAGTTATGAGCTAGATCTATAGAAAAATACTAATAATTTAATATTAATACTGTGCTGTTTTTAGTAAGACTGGGTCATAAGAGCTTGTACTAAACTTGTCCATAAATATTTTGGAAAAATAAATAAAACCTAGTTTATTTATTGAGACTAAAATAAGACCTATTAAAAAATTATTAATACGCTCCAGCCTGTAATGATGTTGATAGTATTTAATTATTATAATCATTTAATTAGGAGGTTTTACATTTTTTATAATAATTACTTTAACTAGCTTCTCGTAGCCTGTACCTACAGAGTGTCTAAAATAAAGACAAAATCTAAAAAAACTACTCCAATATGTAATCTCAATCTTTTTTACCAAGACATATCAACTTTAGTTTGACATCGAGATCATGACCACCCTATTATTTTTGGAACAAAAGATAGAAGAATATCAAAAATAAAAAATCTTCTCCCGGGTACAGTGTACTTATTATTTTTTCTTTCTATGTCCAATCCGACCGGGCAATGTGGAAATCATTGGGGCAGGCATTCAGCAAGGGACGTCCTGTCGCTAAAATGATGACAGATCCTTATAACCTATTTTAAACCAAAATTCATCGGTTCAGGGGTTGTCAAACAAACGGAGTAACTTTCACATTTATCTATACTAATATTATAAAGCTGAAGAGTTTGTTTGTTTGTTTACTTGAACGCGCTAATCTCAGGAACTACTGGTCCGATTTGAAAAATTCTTTCAGTGTTAGAAAGCTCATTTATCGAGGAAGGCTATAGGCTATATACCATCACGATATAATAGAAGCAGAGCTACAATGAAAAATGATGCAAAAACGGGTTTTCACGCGTACGAAGCCGCGGGCGCAGCTAGTATTATTAGTATAGATAACACTGATTACTGGTTTCAACACCCTGTAGGTGCAGCAATTATCTTTAATTCATCGTGCAAAAAGGCCGCCTTGCAACGACGCAATATGCAATATAAAATCATAAACTCTCTGTATAAGGCCAGAACTCGAAATGACTTCATTTGTACGAGCACAGATCGCTGATAAGTGAATATGTGGATATAGCACGTTGGGTAACGTAGGAAAATAAAAATGTTATAAAACCACAATTGGTAAAAAAATGCAAGTCAAACGCAGGAACACACTCACGCCCGTATTCACAAACGATGCTTGCTTAAGGCCCGATTCGACCAAACTTTTATCCGAGAATAACTCCTGGTATAACTGGCACATTGACAGGTTCAGTATGGGAAAATGTGAAAACTGACGATTTATTCTGAGATTAATATTTACTCTTGTTTGGTCGAATCCACCCTTAGTGAAGCAGCAAATCGAACGCACAGCGTTGAATAGAGCTCTGTGATTGGTTCGTGTGTCACCCTGTGCGACGTGCGTCCACGCGCACTGTGAGACCTCATATTAATGTTTGTGAATACGGGCAGCCCTGTTCATCTCCGCAATTTGTGTCAAATTCAATATGGTGATCGTTTTAGATGTGATTACTGTCACTTTAACCTTACAATTTGGCGTCAAATCTACGTACCGCTTTCTCAAGGAGAATTTATCAATAAATCATTAACTAATTTACAAAAATAACAATGAACCAATCGAATCACTGTTTCGTCACCCGCCCACGCAGTGTCTTCTCAAATGCAATAAAAGCAAACCGTTTTACGATCACAATAAAAATACATTATTGAGTGTGCCATAATTTTCGAATTTAACACTATAAAGTTTTAGTGTTCATAGAGATTTTAATAATTTGGCCCAGAGCACCCGAGCGAGTATAGACCAAATTCAAAATGTCTTTCTGATAAATTAAAAACATGGATAATTCCATGGATGCAGGTTGCTACCAACCGATTATTATGGAAATCATTGGGGGAGGAAGGTCTATGTTCAGCAATGGACGTCCTATGGCTGATATGATGATAATGATGTAATTAGAAAGAGTCGTTCTCCTGTAGTGGAGACTAAATGACCTGACGATGATGAAATAAAATGATAATGTTTTTGATGACAAGAAAAACGAACGGTCTATTATTTTATGAATGCAAGAAATTTTCTTAAGAGTTCCATTTACACCGCTTGTTTATACAACTGCCGATATCAATTTCAATACTGAAAACATAACGGAATTGCTTATTATATGATCCAGGATAATGGTCCAAATATAGAGCTTTATAAAATTTCCACGTATCCATGACGAATATATTAATAACAAATAAGAGATACGTGATTCAACGACCGTTCCCATGTACGCCGAGTCATCCTTCAAACGCGCTTCCTGTTGGATCTAGAGGATCGGGAATTTATGGTGTGGTCCAGGGTATGGGAAATAGCGAGGGCAAGATGGGAAGGGAACACAAGGTGCTCCGTGAGCTATAGTTTTTGAAAATTCTTTCACTGGGAGAAAGCTACATTATTTCTGAGTGACATAGGCTGTATATTACTGTGACAGAAAATTGATCAGACACAAATTGAAGCCTAAAGGTAGAAAGTTGTTCAACAAATATGCTAGACATTATTCTAGCCTAGACCTGACAGTTCCCTTCTTTCAATTCATCATCATCATTTCAGCCACAACAAGTAACAGTATAATTGTTATTGACGGGATTCACCCACCCGCCCAGTTCCTCAGTTACTCCATTATCAATGGCGCTTGCAACAGTATCGAAATATCGGAGACTAGATTTAAAGGTACATGTTAGTAATCCCAATTCAACTAAATGGGATCCTTCAAATCAGTTCCTGCATAAAAGGGATGTCTCAATAGGAAAGAGCCATAAGGTTACAAGAATTCGTGCGCTTCACTGCTTGTGAGTCTCTTATGCCTTGCGCCACCCAACAGGATATCGCGTCGCCTTTTTTCACCAATCTCAGCACATAACGGGAATCAAACCCTGATTAAAAGCTCGCCGCGTGAGAATTGTTGGCCTTGTGTTACTTCCTCTGATCTCATTGTGCCTTCATTGATCGCAGGTAAAGGATTTATATGCGAGCAGTCAGGATGAAAGATTTAACGGAAGTCTTATTGACAAACTTGCACAGGGTTGCCAACTCTACGTATTTTTACGTAGATCTACGTATTTTAAGCCTTCCTTGCAAACCTACGAACTTTAGTCCCAGAATCTACGTATGTATTTTCTATCAAATTTGCAAAATAGGCTGAATGGGCATCGTTTCCTTTACTTTCGCGAAAAAGTTCGATCATGGTTCCGATCACGGTTATTTGGCATGTGGCAAAAGTCGGAACTAATGTTATTTTGACATTTCCTCATAGAAAAAATGCTGTACAGCGCCCCCCTGTAAATGTCACTGACGCTATAAAAATATTTCGAACTGAGATTGTGCTAAGATTTCGAAGGTGTTGTTGTATTTCGATATTTTTCAACTTCCTTCCTTCTTTCCAACAAATATAATTATGTATAAATTTAATTTGTCTGAAAATGATACCCAATAAAAGTGTACTTTACTACTTTTAGGCTTAGCTTTTAGGGTAATATAAATTGTCGTTTTATTACTTTTACCTACCCCTACTCTCTTCATTTCACTCAGAAAAATTTCTACGTAATTTTCGATTCTGTCCTACGACTTTTTCAAAATCCGAGTTGGCAACACTGAACTTGCATGACTTTAGTTTGAAGGTAGGCTGTAGGTACTAATTGTAAGTTATACACATTATTAGTGAGTTCTGGCATGCAAAGAACAGATAGAACATCTGCTACATATTATAATAATCACATATGATTTATCACGTTGATGGAACTGAGAATCTATATCAAAACTGATTCATATTCGAAGAAATAGTAGTACAGTAGTTCTTTGGGGTTTTGACAGGTTTACTAACGTCTCCATGTCAGTTAGAGCAGTTGCCTAAAAATCTTAGGTTTAATTCCAGTCTGTGACGGGAAGATTTAGCCCATCAGCCAAAAACTTGACCTCTTTGTAACATTAGTGTAGAGAATACAGTAAAAATACATACAGTGGAACATAAAACCTTCTTTTTTGAAGTCGGTTACAAATCGATGCCGCAAACAAAGTTCTTTCTGCACATCCTATCCCGGTTCCCCCAAACCCTCTACATAGATCCCTGATCCCAAGATGGCGGGCCCGCGTCCCGTCTCCCGTTACCATCCATTAGTCGTTGTCAGGACTCCGGGGAACGGTGTCAGGTTACACACTCAGTGCTGGGAACGGTAGTTGAGAGATTGCCACTTGTGGAGTGAGGTAGGTATTTTAGGGTTTACTTTTATGGAATTTCTAGACATTGAATTTTGTTATGGTAGGTTTTGAATGGGTATTTCAGCTTTTTGGACCACATCTTAGAAGAAGAAGCGCGGGAGAAATTCAGTTTCCAGTCTTTATTAAAGAGCGCCCATTAGTAATTAGTGGACTTATTCCCAATACTTATATTCCCGGTAACCCCCTAGCTAATATAAAATTATTGGTGTTACGACTAGATTCAATACAATAGTTGAGCGACCGAAGGAGATTAAGCAATTTATTTATTTGCTTGTCACATGGCATGGTCATGGTCATGGTCAACTAGCATAATCTTCAATCTCGAATAGACACTCCGATGCCTACACCTTTAGGCTATCACCGTTAGGGTTTAGTTTTTACACATACCCTTGTATATGATATTCCAATATTATAATCATAATTGTCTACCTAAGTATTTTTATCCAAAACCCCTCAGATTCAAAAATCCCTCGCACAAACGGCTCACCACACAAATGAAATAATAAATATTTACAACCGAATTCATCTCTCCTGCCATAATTACATCACGGCTGAGCGTATATTTAGATTAGTTGTACTATTAATAATGACACGGGTGTATTATTGGCCGTGTTAGGGCGTGGGCGGCGACGGGTGGCGTAGCTAGCTAGATCGTTTCGAAACTAATTACCGATAGTAATAGCACAGAATAATAATAAGTACCACGTACAGAAGTTTTAATTCAGGAAGGTCTTTAAAAAAAATTATGCTCAATGTCATTAACAATATGGTGTAATTTAGCCTGTCTCAAGAGTCAAGCACCATTTTGTTAACAAACGTCAGTGATCGGCACTGCGCCGCAGCTATAGGGCTGACTTCGGTAAAATGATGTGACGTGAGGTGCCAAACTGCGGAAAATGGCGGAGAAAATACATGATTTAGCATGAATTATCATGAATAATATTAACTACTTATTTACCTCTCAGTGTCTTGAGGCAACTTAAAAAAGTACATTCTGTGTTTTTATTATTATTTAGGTAGTTAAATACTGCACAGTATTTAGTACACCATTTTCTTTATTTTCTTCCATCATACACAAGAAGAATATGCGTGCGTAGTCAATGTGAGGCCTTGTCGAATAGTATCCTGTAGGTGGGCCATCGTGCGTGTTTTGTTTTCGATGTAAACTCGCGGAGATGAACAGGCCTGGTAATAGTTCAAACTTGCAGTGCAAGTGTGGTTGTGTTTCCCAGTCCATGAAGCACATGATGTAGTGTCCTGCGTGCCCAAACAACTGCACGCAGGAAGAGTTTATAAACGCTACTGACAACGCCACTCTTGTAGCGGAGTTTTGGACTGACACTGTATGTAAGTCAGTCCTTATTTCTTTGGTACAATACAGGACTATTCCCACCTCTTGTTCCCACACCGCTGCAGCCAGGGTCTACAGCTTGACCGCCGACAACTCAACCAATGAAGGTCAAGTTTGTCCCGGGGGAAAGTTAAACTGTCATTGGAACCGCAACGAAATTAATCAGATGAACATAGGAGGAGTTCGAAGTAGTAACCCTTATAGTAATAATTACGGGGGATAGTAATGACTGACAAGGTAACTGGGATATGGTCATTAATTTCGATTCTATTTATTACAGATTAGTTGTCGCATACAAAAACAATGAAAAGACAGTATTGTTATGTAAGCTGCAAACTCTGGCTGTCCAAATAAACAATCAAGTGATATCTCCTTTGTCCTACTGTAGTAACAGTTAGGTCCGTATTACATAACGACGCTTAGAACGATTAAATCTCATGCACTTATTGAAGCTTTTGGATCAACTGCTTGCTAATTTACACCAATCACAGGGCAGACTCTATTGACTAAAATTGAATCTACTTTAGAGCATTGTTTTGAAATAGGTACAAGAAGCTAACAAGACGCTTACGGTTAACCGCCAATAAACACTAACCAGTGGAGGTGAAGTTTGTCCCGAGGAAAGTTTAGTGTGTTGGCCCTTGCTTCTCAACCAGAAAGCCAAACGCTGAGGGGGGAAACCGGCGAATAATAGAAGCTGCTGCTGATGTAACTATCCCGAGCTCTCAACTCTCAAAGGCGTTTGTAAGTTTTTTAGTTAGTAGTCCCCTCCATTTTGCCAGGGTGAGCCCTACCCACCTGACCCACTAGCCTGCCCCCTGGCAATTTAATACCATATCCTGACGTGAAAAAAAAAGTGGTAGTTAACCACTTCCAACTCACCCCGCTTTCTTGACTGGTAGCCGCCGGAGGCTGCAGCCCGTGTTCCTCGTTGTACCTTCTCCTCGCTCTATGCCTGAGCAGAGCGGACGCGTCCGGCTGCCCGAATTGGAACACATGATCGTCCTTCAAAAACACTTTATCACTAAAGTCCGTGTTGACGTACTCCTGCGCATTCTCCTTGAATACTTTCGCGAAGTCTGAATACTCCGATCGGCCGTCGAGGATCTCCGAAGAGAGCCGAACGGAGTCCGAAGTCTGGCGGAGATTGACGTCGGATTCTGGGCGATAGCTGTCGCAGATTTGGCTGAATGTGTTGAAGTATTCGCTGGCTAGGTCCGCCTTAGGTTGGTAATCGATGTCAGACACCGGAGGGGGGTCCGCGGGGAGGAACGTTGGGTCCATGACGTCATGCCGCAGAGCCATCATTTGAACTTGAACTTTTTGCACTTTGAACGCATCACTTTTTTTCTATTGCACTTCACTTAGAACTTGAGAGTTCTGTTCAGTTTGTTTGTATAGTTAAATATTTGGTGTAAATAATTTGTTTTGATACACTATGAAACTTTAACCTAGAATAGAAGTTATATTAATACCTATTTGTTTGATTGCATTCCATTTCGAGAAGTTATCTGTATCCATGTGCTAGTTTGGTATGATCCCTAGAATTTTTACTAAAGTATACTACTTAAAATATATTCCGAATTTGTAAGTATTAACTGTATTCTTGAGATGGACTTCGGTCCCGAAATTATTTGACAATCATTTTAGCAACGCTAAAAGCCTTTGAAAATGATCAGAGATCGGCATCTTTTCCCAAAAGACAATGATTTTTAATTTACCGACCGCATCCTAATCTCGCATTAAACCGCAAAACCATTATTCCTTTGGCTCAAAGGCCGACAAACGAGACCACCCCAGACACCATAAACAATACGTCAAATAAAAAAAATATGGGACATTTCTACCATACACCGATGGGAAAGAGTTAACCCTACTTCCGAGGCAGGTAGTTATTATGCAGCTTGCTACCGCGAATGTGAAATTGATTTGTCATATCTGACAGATGTCAGAGTTTGACATGTCAAGTGACGTCGACAAAGACGCAGCGCACAAAAGAACCTGCACAATGGTCAATGATTTTGTGCATGTGCAATGTGACAAAGTGACACACATTATTATAATGTAGATGCATTATAATTCCAATTCTGGTATTGGAATTTGGAATAGAATATAATTTATGTAAATATTTGAAAAGTGGTGTAAATCATTACGTCTGAAAACCAATACATACCTACTTACAACAGTATCGTTTTAGAAGAAGAAATTTTTAGAAGTTTTAGATAGAAATACAATTTTAGATAGAATAAATAATGCAATTCGCGATTCGTGCGGTCACTTTTCTTTCTATAGATATTTACGAATCCATCTATCGAAATGCATAATAATTATGAAACAGGGCACTTTTAAATTTTTTCGATGACCAAAAATGTATATCGCGTTTATCAAAATAAACATTTAAGTAGAGATACGAATTTACATTAAAGCAACTGAATAAACAGTTCCTTCAAAAATGTCTGTAACACAATTTTTTCACCTACAAAACATTATAAATTTTATAAATCATCACACTCCGAGTCATCGCGAAGCTTTCACGGGATACAGAATCAAAAATTTCAATTTAAATTTGCAAAAACTTTAAAGGGACCGTACAAAAAATGGTCGTACGCGCATTGTGTAAGTCTAAGTTATAAAGATCTATTATTGTCAAATCGACTCGCGCGCAGGTAAGAGCATACCGGCAGTGCGGAATGCTCGCATGATGAACAGATGTTTTTGGACTTGAAAAACAACTTTGGTGGACCGATTAGTACGATATTTATAGATGAATTTTTAATACGAGGTGTTTGACATTGGATGGATGTAAAATATGATAAAGAGTAATCGCTAAATTGACATACTTAAAGACTTAAAAAGAAATCTATAATACTACAGCTTGTATTTTGTGTTAGAAAAATATCATTTTGATGAATTTATTCGGTCCTTAATACAAAGTTTTTCAAAAACTTTGGAATCGGAATTTCATGTTTGTGAAAACTCCTTAACCCTTAACCAGGCTCAAAAAAAGTAATTGGTTTTCAACTGTATCATCTTCACAGCATAAAGTTCAAATTGATGTACTTTCTATGGCCACCAGAGCCTGGTTAAGGGTTAATTTTCAGAGATCGCATTAGACAACGAAAGTGGAGTACTAATTTAATTAGTCTACACAAATAAAGATAATTTTGATTTTGAAAGTTTCAAACAGTCTGTCTAAAAACCTAATAACATTTTTGTACTCATTTACATTAAAACTACTATGGTTAAAATGGTGAAGCCTCCTAACCGTATCCTTCATTCGATACAAAAACTGACTAGCTCGATTCGGGCTTTTCTTGCGAACGCGACGCGATCGCCCGGTGACCAAATGACATCATTTCGTCGAACTCTGACTACGGCTTCCCTCACACCTTGGGGGCGTATTGTGTTACTGACTGAAGTCATTGCACGATCTGGGGGTCATTCATGTCCTTGACACTTAGCCTGGGTTGCACCACCATGTTTTTTAACGTCGGGAAATGCTTTGCGGAAATGGTCGATATGGACGGCCAGTGGGTTATGTGGGACTCTCCCCGCCTGTCTACTAAAGGCGGGGCCTACCTTTTTTTTTTTTTTTTTTTNTGACGATCAGGCCGAAGGTGGAAGCGAGCTTCACCCGGAATCCTCAACCACGGAGGAACTGGCTATCTTACCTCTTACTGCCGGAACACAATAATGCTGTGAACATTGTTGTTATGGCGACAGACTTAGGTAAGATGGTGGTAGCTAGCCAGGCGGACTTAGAACAAGCCCTACCACCAACCAAACCGAACAGAAAAATCTGCCCCCACTGGGAATCGAACCCGGGACCTCTGCGTCTGAAAGCAGGTGGTCTTACCACTAGACCACAGAGGCGGTTAAAACCCGACAGTGTCCACCGGAGCCCAAAGAAACGGAGCCGCGAGTTATTGTCCTAGCTCGAACATTAGTCCGCAGCTCCGTCTCCGGCTAGAAGTTCGCTCACGAGCGCGTCTCTCCGGCTTCGAGGGAACCATTCTCCACCATAGTTAAACCATAACAAACGTCGAAAGTCTGTCAAACTCCATACAACAACACTGGTTATTAGTCACATTTAAAGTAAAGTGGTGCAACTCAACCCCCGGTGCTGAAGTCCCCACAGACAAAATCAAACATCGGTTGATTTTTAAGCATGCTCATTAACTCTACTAGCAATGTAGTGACACGCGTGCTACTAATGGGCACTTGCTCAATAAAAGTATGCTTTTGTGCTTAATACTGAGCACGTCTGTCCTTTATGCTCAAAAGGACTAAATAGTAAAATGCCTAATTCTCAAAAGGACTAACTCGCAAAAACACAAATTCCCGACTAATCATCAAAACACTAAGTCCCGCTTGCCAAATGATCATCCCACCAGTCATTTCGTTGAGCCAGCTTCACACCGTCTCTCGCCCGCTCCGGGCGTCGAATCCCACACCGCGGTGGTCGCCACCGGCGTGGCGAAACCCGACACCGGCGATCAGCTGATTGAACTCGCTGAGTGGGTATCGGTGGTGTTTTATAAACACTGCTTTTTATATTGCAGACTACTTGTATAAAGTTTTATATACAGCACATAGGCTAGGCACAGTGGCCTCTTATTTAGTTACAATAAATCGATTATGCACCGAAAATGTATGGTCTGACTGATGTGATCAATCTTAGGGGGCGTCCATTAATTACGTATGACTTTTAGGGGGGGAGGGGGTCCAGAAAAACCTCACTTAATCTCATGTGGGGGAGAGGGGGGTGTCGAAAAATATCACGTATTTTTTTCCACAACAGACAGAGTAAATCCTCAGTCTGCATTTGTGAACACAGGCCCAGTTTTTAGATCCGCAGTTTGCTACCAATGCTTAAATATTAACAATATGTAAACTAACAGTTAAAAATTCTACTAAAAGTTATTTTTTTTACGCAGGTCGGGTTTTTTTATAAAATCTAATATTTTCGAAGCATGGATTATCTCATTTACATTGCAAATAGGCAAATTTTCGAAAATCTCACGTGAACTTAGGGGGTGGGGGAGGGGATCTGGCAAAATCTCATGAAATCTCACCAAGGGGGGTGGGGGGGAGGTTAAAAATAGCCAAAATTGTCTGATTTTCCCCCTTAAACTAAAACTTGATAAAATCGATTCCAAGTCAAAAAGGTCACAAACACGTCTTTGTTACAAATTGGAATAAGGATGTGTTGTCAACTTTTATAGTTACGGTCCAAGCTTGGTGGTGCACTCCAGCCCTAAAATATTGCATTTGTAATGTTTCTTCTCAGTACTGGCCCGCATTACTGTCTCGAGGCAGAGGTGGGGTTAAATTACTCAAATTGGGACGAGTAAAGGAGCTTTTTGAAAGCTTAATTGTACGTTGAAAGTTAAAAAATACTTTCATTACGCAAGCTTATTAATGGTAATTTTACTTGGCACTAAAGAAAAGCATATTAATATTGAGAAATATTTGTCTAAATGTTACAAATGCGAAAGTCTATCCCTCTGTAATGCTCTATGTTATTGTCAAGATATAGAGTTCTAGAAGAAGAAAGTAAACTACCATAATATTATATGTATGTCGAAAACGAATCGTAATAACCTAAATATGCCCAGTGAGTCGTGTTTTGACCCGTAAAACAGGTTCTGGACAACGTGCGAATTTGTGAACAGAAACGCAACGTGAAAAAAAAGAAGAGAAGGTAACTGTAACATTCCTTTCGTGAACTTACCTTAGGTTGCTCTATCCTTTATCATAGGTATTCTGTGCAACTAAGCCAAAAGTATGATATCACAAAAACAACGGCGCACGAAATTAAAAAGACTCCACAGTTTTTCGGTCGTTTGGTGTAGTGGTTCAGAACGGACTACTATGCCGAGAGGTCCCGGATTCGATTCCCGGCCGGGCATAATTTGAAATGATGAATTTTAATTTCAGTGACGGGTCTGGGTGTTTTCTATGTATAATATGTAATTATGTACCTATGTATTTACATAAAAAAAAGTATTTAAGTATGTTTATATCCGTTGTCTAGTACTCATAGTACAAGCTTTGCTTAGTTTGGGGCTATCTGCGCAGTGTAAAATGTCCAAGGATATTTATTTATATTTTATATTTATATTTAATAGTTCTCACAAGATCGCCAATCTATATATATAAAAATGAAACCCGTTTCGCGTTGTCACGGCATCACGTGTGAACGGCTGAACCGATTTCGATAATTCTTTTTTTTTAATGTTTGTGGAAGTCCAAGGATGGTTCTTACGGAAAAAAATATTAAGAAAATCTCTACGCTAAGGCGGTACGAAGTTCGCCGGGTCAGCTATTTACTATAAAGTACCAACACGCTGTTTACATTAGCAGCTAGCACATGTTCGGCGAGCGACGACCCCGCGCGAGCCTCGGCCTTCGGGCCATCTGCCGGCACACGTGGGACACACTTGACAGGTGCCTCCAGAGACACACTCCACAGCCACAGAATGTCGATCTATGCCACCTGTGCATGTGAGATTGGAGTTCACTCAGTGGTCCGACGACCTCAAGAAGAGCCCTCAACAACTTGCACAGGTGGCTGAGATTAGGGTGACTAATGCTGCGTTTCCACCAGGGATGAGTGAGGATGCGCAGCGAGGGATACCTCACCTCGGATACCACTAGGCATCTTCGCACATCTCTGGTAGAAATGCAACCTAAAGCGACCTCAAAAGTTAGCTGGCTGGGACACTTGACAGGTACCTCCAGAGACACAAGCCACTACAAAACTCTAGTCATTCATTGAACTTCAATCCTGTGATTGTGTCATCACCTGTGCAAGTGTGTGGAATGTCATGGGACTGGGACACTTGACAGGTGCCTCCAGAGACACAAGCCACGGCTAGTGGCTGAGATTGGAGTTCAATCAGTGGTCCGACGATCTCAAGAAGAAAGAAGAGCCCACAATCAATTGCACAGGTGGCAGAGATTGGAGTGACTAAGGCTGCGTAGCGAGGGATACCTCGCCTCGGTAAATGAAGCGATTCTATTGGTTCTTTACAAACACATCCATCTTTGGTAGAAACGCAGCCTAAAGCGACCTCAAAAATTAGCTGGCTGGGACACTTGACAGGTGCGTACGTGCTATAACCACTTGCACATGTGGCAGAGATTGGAGTTTATTAGACGAAGAATCAAAGACCATAAGATAATAGCTACATCTGCCGGCACACGTGGGACAGACTTGACAGGTGCCTCCAGAGACACAAGCCACTACAAAACTAGTGATTCGTTGAACTTCAATCCTGTGATTGTGTTATCACCTGTGCAAGTGTGTGGAGAGGAAGAATCAACGATATTAATAAGATGGATAAAGACGTCGCGTGCCATCTGCTGTAGAGACACATGGGACTGGGACACTTGACAGGTGCCTCCAGAGACACAATCCACGGCTACAGCCACTTGCACGGGTGGCTGAGATTGGAGTTTATTAGACGAAGAATTAAAGACCATAAGATAATAGCTACATCTGCTGCAGCGACATATGAAACTTGGACACTTGAGAGGTGCCTGCAGAGACGCAATAAACTAAAAAAAATAATAATCACAGCCACATGTGCAAATTTGTGGAGACGAAGTATCAACGATTTCAAGAAGATAGATATAAAGCTACGAAGGCGTCGCTTGCCATCTCCCGGCGCTGACAGGGGCTTCCACATCTACAAGCTACGGCCACGGGTGGCTGAGATTGATTGTTCATTAGACGATGAACCGACGACTTCAAGGAGTGCCCATGAAGTTCAGTAGACGGTGGACCGATGACCTCAAGAAAAGCCCACAGCCTCAGCCACAGCTACTTTCACTGATAGCTGTGATTGGAGTTCGTTAGATGGTGGACTGATGACCCCGTCGGGAGCCGTGGGACTGGCCCTGTCAAGGCCTTCAGAGACACAATCCACTACAAAACTTTAGTAATTCGTTGAACCTAGCTGATATTGTACGTTTTAAAATCAAATTAAAATGTGTAATCTGTGCATTTACTTCATGTAGCCACATTCTGAATACACAACCCGAATAAGCGCATTCTTTTGGAGTCATTTTAGAAAACGGCCAAATATCCAGGTCAAAACAATCGACGCGCGCGCACCGGGCGCAATGGGCGCGCGAGTATCGAATGATTCGGAATATCGAATCGAATGAATGCATCGATATACTTGGGTAATTATCGACTTCTCGATTTGAAGAGCGCAGATAGTAAAACATAATTATAATGAAAACAATGTCTATTAAATAATTAACACTAAACAAATGAATGTAGAGTATTGTAGAGCTTTGACAATGTAGAGAGACGCTTTAAATAATGCAGTAGTTTACTCAGCAAAAAGTCAGAAAATAATGTGTTATAATTATTAGTAATAATGAGAAAATATCATAAATATAATGAAACAGAAGACCGATTACTATACCAGTAATATAAAACAAAAGAAACACAGAACCTCGTCGTGTAGTTGGGTATAAAGAGGACAATCATAGGACTGGATGATATGACATCGAAATAAGAAGCAAATAAAGTGCAAATAAATATCATCTTCACCCTGAATTTACTTTCACTATAAAATTACATTAAATGTATGATAGATTACAGCGTCTCGAGCGGATACTTTCAAGAACTAAAATTTTCATAGATTTGAGACTACATACGTTCAATGCAAACTCGCATTAAGCACATAGCACTAATCCCCGTACCTATTCCCAATAACCACCCACACCAACCGTATTTATCACAGCTCCTTCCCTCTCCCCGCCCCCTCTGGGAATCGAACGGTGAACCGGTCCCGCGCATCTGTTGCGGCAGGTGACGGCGCGCGCGCAACACGTAAGCGGGTATTGGGAATCTGTGTGGATGAGGATTGGGTGAAACGATGAAACATACATGATTTTACTATTATTGGAATGTGAAAGTTTGTGAGGATGTTTGTTAGCACCTCATGTAAAAAATACTGAACGAATAATGGGGGCGTTTGGCAGAAAATAACGATAGCTAGCTCTAGTAAGAAAAATGGCATCCTTTTAGCGGCAAGTGCTGTCACTGTCAAAAAAAAATATGGGAAAACGTTACTTTTGAAGTTTAGCAAACGTGTCCTCGCAAACATGCTAAAGTTCGCCATTTTGCTAAAATTTTCTGCCAAACGCAGCAAATAATAATTAATGACAAACTAAATGTATGTCGGCCGAAGCCGCGGGCAAAAACAAATATTTTAAACGTGAAAATTTGTCAGGGTGGATGGATTTTTGTTACAGTTTCACGACGACTTAACGAATGGACCGATTTAGATAAAATTTGGTATGTATTATAAAAGGGTTTGAGACACACGGAAAAACGTAGGATAGTTTATATTTTTTTAAACAACGCGGTTTTGCACGAAGGACAAACGCGCGTAGACAGACAAAATTTTACGTAGACAAAAGCTACTTTTGAATATAATAAAGCATTACAAACTCTAATAATTATGTCAATTGTTATTAACTTAATTTACAATACATTGAACTCTGAAACTATATTTTATAAAATGTACGGAACCTCTACACGAGAGTACAACTCGATCTTGCTCCGTTGTTTTTCTTTATTTATCGTAATTAAACGTACGATTGTTACGCTCGTGTTCTGATGACGAACGTTTTAATACGTTTTTGTGTTCTGTGTTTTTGCTTGGACAATGAAATTATTGTCAACTATCTTATTATGATGACCACTTTTAAATTCTTTTATACGAACAAAGGTAAGAATACGTTTCTTAAATTATTTACAGGCATGTCTTGGCCCTTCTTTTATTTTATAAGCGAATAGCCAATAGAATAAAATACAATCTTAAGTTGCAGAAATTGGGTAAAAAAGCAAGAGTTTTAATTAGTCCGTCAGTTAGCTTATCAAAAACTACTCGACACGTATTTTTCTCTTTTTAAAACTAATGAAAATGTAAAGAGATAAAGCGTGCTAAAGAAAAGGCCCGTGACGTCGGTAAGTGCGTAAAAGTGCAGCACTTTGTGACGTCGCGCGGAACTTCAACGCACTATACGTGTCTAAAACTTTTTATATTAAAATTGACGGAAAAAATTTTTTTTTAAGAAACTAGACAGCTTTCACTTCAATTTACTCATAATCTTCAATTTTCTAGTCATTAAATCTTGGGTCTCTCGGTCACGAAAATGCAAGAAATGCGTCCATTACATTTGGTACTGATGGGCCAAAGGGTTAATTGAGGCCTTAGGTGTTAGTAGAGACTGCTCTTTAAACGGAAACATATTCAATATTGCAAGGATATTGAACCCTCAATACAGAGCGCAACTTTCAAATTTAATAAAAAAAACTAAATAAAAAAAATAAAAAAACTTTCAAATGTGATAATGTGTACTTCCAGCCATCAAATAAGCCTCAAAGAATTATTTTTATTTTGTCATAATATCCATTTATTTCCTTTCTCCCTTGCACATACTAACATACCTTGTCTATAAAATACTGCCAAATAAGGTCATAAATAAACCAGACCACCAGCCGAGACGTTCTAGAAACAACTGCCAACTACGTTAACATATTTTAATTACTATTAACTACTAATCGCTATTAAGATGCGTTTGCGCATTCACGCCATTCCTGCGTCAGTGTATCGAATGACATTACGATTACGAATGATTGTTATGTCATTCTTCTAAGTATAACCACAGAATAATAATAAGTACTACGTACAGAAGTTTTACTTCGCGAAGGTATTTAAAAAAATGTATGCTTAATGTCATTAACAATATGGTGTAATTTAGCTTGTCTCAAGAGTCAAGCACCATTTTGTTGACAAATGTCAGTGATCGGCACTGCGCCGAAGCTATAGGGCTGACTTCGGTAAAATGATGTGACGTGAGGTCTTGTCGAATAGTATCCTGATTTAGCATGAATTATCAAGAATAATATTAACTACTTATTATTAACCTCTCAGTGTCTTGAGGCAACTTAAAAAAATACATTTTGTGTTTTTATTATTATTTAGGCAGTTAAATACTGCACAGTATTTAGTACACCATTTTCTTTATTTTCTTCCATCATCATACACAAGAATACGCGTGCGTGAGTCAATTTTCGCTCGTATGTGAGGCCTTGTCGAATAGTATCCTGTAGGTGGGCCTTCGTGCGTGTTTTGTTTTCGATGTAAACTCGCGGAGATGAACAGGCCTGGTATAACTGAAGTAGAGTCAGGCTTTATGATCCTTGTCACTCAAAGGGTGGATGACAGAGATGGACATACATATAGCTTGAGTTTGATCCTTATTTCTTGACTAAGTACAAAATGGTAATAATAATGTATGTATAATGTATTTTTTTATAAAAGACAGTGCGATTTTCGTGACTTCATTTGCGTGAAATTCGAAACACTCCTATTTTATCCTATATCCCAAATTAGATGTTAAAATAAATTGTATACCAAATTATAAATCCCGAAGCAGTGGCAGAGGGTTTAAGTGATACTGTGACGTGTAAAAGCGCTTTTTAAGCTTATAGCAGAAAAACTCGACTTTTATTGCTTTGGCTCTAGCAGAAGATTTAAGCACAATGGATTTTGATGGTGAAAGAAAGGTGGATTTAACCTATTGTTTTTCTTGAATGATACACCACAATCAAGCCTCTTGGGAACTCCAAAAGTGTCCAGTGTCCACCAAGAGGGCATTGTCCCTACAATGCGATAATAATTCCGTACCACACAACATCGTCAACTTAATGACGCGCCCAACGGTCAGTATCTCAGCACACAAACAAGGAACTAGTGATTTGCGTTGTTTAGATTCTAGTGTGAACTTACAGAGAATATAAGACCGAAAGCCTTCATCACAAAGGAACCGGAAGTGTCAAGCCTCAATCCCATAACTTATTATCCCCCCTTATTAATAAAAGGTTATTACCTAGTTTGAACACAGTTTTAAAGTTACGTTTAGTATAATGTATTCTGAGACTGAAAGAAAAAGTTGCCCTAAGAAGCTGACAAAGGTGACACGTTTTATGCCACTTTTTCTCAGCACGGTGATAGCGCCTGCTATACTTGGGTCGTATAACAATGCCCTAAAACAATTTCAATTCGACCTATTGACAAAATCTCGATAAAACGACTAGAGACCCGCACCTCTCCATCCAAATAACACCATTACCATTGAAGAAGTATCGATATAAAGACTCGAGCTTCCAAGAAACATCACTACTCAGGTCAGTTTCAAATAACGCGTAGTTAGAATACAAGCGCAGACTGCTTGTCGCGGGTGACGTAGCGGATGCCATCGATACTACAGCTACAACTATAGTGACTAGCTATACTATGCACTGACATAGTATAGCTGTATACTTGATTAGTTGTTAAAGTGACACGAGAACATGGCAAGGTATTTCATGCCTGGGAGTCTCCATAACTGTACCTACTGGAAGAAAGATGCCCTAAGAAGCTGAGAAAGGTGACCGAGTTTCTTACGCCACTTCTCAACACCAGCCCATATATTGACCTGAAGTTGTGGAGGTAGAGCCAGATATACGTAAGCTTAGGGTCAGATAAATATTAGGGGCTTGTTTTAAGCCACATATTAATAAGGAATTTGAATTTCACCAATGGACAAAGACTCGATAAAAAGACTAAAGACTCGCGCTCCTTCCAAGTAGGAGTACCATACTAACATCACTGCCGCCCGTATTCACAAACGATATTTTTGCTTAAGTGAAGCAGAAAATCGAACGCACAGCGTTGAATAGAGCTCTGTGATTGGTTCATGTGTCACCCTGTGCCTCCACGCACACTGTGAGACCTCATAGTAATGTTTGTGAATACGGGTGTATGAGTATCAAATAACGCGTCGTTAGAATAAAACGCAGACTGCTTGTCGCGGGTGACGTAGCGGATGCCATCGACACACTATAGCTAGTAGCTACAACTATAGTTTTACTATGCACCAACATAGTAGACATAGTATAGCTGTATACTTGATTAGTTGTTAAAGTGGCACGAGGAAGCATGAGCGAGGCATGATAATGAGCACGTTATACTAAAACTAGTTTACGACAGAGTTTGGATTGAAATCTCATCGTGATTTGACCATTTCATCTTCTCAAATACGTTGAGATTTTTCAATCGTCAGAATCTCAAATACCTACGTTGAGATTTTTCGTCAGAATGGTTTTGATTGAAGAATAAAATTGTTTTGACATACATATTTCTAACACAGAAAAACATTAGTCCCTGTTTCAAAAACTGAGATAAAAACTATCTGTACCTTTCATCGAAATCGGTACAGTGGTTTAGGGGTGAAAACGTAACAAACAAACAGAGTTACTTTCGCATTTATAATATTAATTAGGGAAGTAGAGATTGTAATATTATAAAAGGATTTTAACCCCTACTCAAATACAGCAGAATTTTTATGGAAAACTTTATAAGCAATTTTTCTATTGACCACACTATGGTGTTTTCCCCTGCGTATACTTTTATTAATTCAAACACTAATTCTTTCCACACCCCATCATTTTAAATATTGAATTAACCACACAACCCATAATGATATGTTGAAATATGTTATTAATTTAAATTATTTACAGTGTACCGAAACAGCCTAATAAAATACAGTACACATTATTTAACCATTTGAATATTTTATGCTGGACGGATTTACACGAAACGATAAAGTTAAAAATACTTGATTTAAACCAAGATTAGGGTTTTTTAAATTAAATTAAAAGGGTTTAACCCTATACTTGGCAAAGACGGTTTTGGTTAATATTTGTGATTTACACTATAAATATTGGATTTAGGACGAGTAAAAATCATGTAAAAAATACGAAAAAAAATCTAAGGTATGTAGTTTTGGAAATATAGTATGTATCTTTAAGTGCACATTGCCAGCTTTGTAGTAAACTAAAAAATGGTTTAATTGTTAGTAAAAATTAGTTATTTAAATGAAAATTACTACAAAACCTTAAGCTATTCCTTATTTGAGAAATAAAAAATAAGTATATTTAAAAAAAAACTGAAAACAAAGTAAAAATCCCACTTCAAAGTCTGTAACGCCTTGCAAGTATAGCTGCATTTGGATGTATGAGAACCACTCCATCAGCGTCGTTGGAGTACCTCCTGAACCTCACACCCTTCTTACCATCCAGGAGAAGCAAATGCAGATAGGACACATAGGAATCCTGCAAGAGCATTAAAAAAATACGAGGGGTATTGATGCCAACTGGTACCGAACTGTGTTCATGTCTTCGATTGAAGATAATTTGATACCCAACTTACAGTGGAAACGCAAGATAGCGGAAAGGGATCTCTGGAACTCTCTGGGAAACTATGCAGCAGTCGAACTGGCTGAAATTCTTCAATCACCAGCTTTATAACCAGAAGCATGCAGCAGCCTGCATAGGCTGCTCGCTTTTTGGGGGTGATCTGGGTTGTTTGGAGTAGGAAGATAACCACCCAAGAGAATCAGGAGGCTAAGTGCGGCTTCTAATTCATCAGCTGAAGTGTCACCGCCACTAACTTTCGATCTGGTTCCAGATTTTGGAACCAGAACCAGCATTTTGCGCGCCTGATTTTGTTGCTGCAGCACAAAGTTGTCCAAAAAACAACATTCATTATTACATGAATTAAAACTCACATCGGCATATAATTTACAGCTTTAAATATTACTAACTAATAACATGATCCCTTTTTTATGCGATAAAATCTATGAAAAAAATCATAAAATAAAGTCGACGAGAACCTGGCAATGTGTCTTTAAAGATACATTTAAAATTGAAAGTAAATTATTACGTATCTGACAGTGTGCATTTAGAGATACATTCGGACAATCCGCATAGTACAAGAATAATTATACAAGTTTTGGGATGAAAAAACAGCACTATCATCAAGAAACCTTTATTTACTATCCATTTACTACAAATAATCACCAATATTCTTTAAAAATAACACCGAAAATAATTAAAATTATTAGCCGGTGCGTAGACGCCTGTCAATGGTCTGACATTTTGTATATTACTGATAAATCTGTGCAGCCTGTAGCGATTCTATACTGTGTAACATAATCTGTAGTATTTGGGCTAATGTTATATTAAAAAAACAATTAAAAATAGTTTTTGGTTTCTCGCCCATATTTTTGTTTTGGTCAACGTATCTTTAAATGCACAATGCCAAGAAAAGGGTTAAATTAAAAACTTAACCTTTTTCTGGCGCAGTCGGGTAAAATAAAAGCTTATAAAGATGAGAAAAGAATTCTACCTGTTCTTGTTTCCCACATACTTAATTCTTCTTAGGGTGGATTCGACCAAACAAGAGTAAATTATTAATCTCAGAATAAATCGTCAGTTTTGACATATTTCCCATACTGAAACTGTTAATGTGTCAGTTATACCAGGAGTTATTCTCGGATAAAAGTTTGGTCAAATCGAGCCTTAATTAAGTATGTAGTTATTTTGTTGCTAATCGCAAGGTCCGGGACTTGACAAAAAGAAAGTTACAATCACACTAATATTATAAAGGCTACAGTTTGTGAGTGTGTATGTTTGTAACTTCTTCACGTCTAAACGGCTGGAGCGATTTTAATAAAATTCGGTATGGAGTTAGCTGACACCCTGGATTAAAACATAGGCTAGTAATAGATAAACATACTCATGTATCCCAAGTGTAACAAAGTCTCTTTTAAACCCAGTTTACAACTAAATAAGTCTGCCCTTTAAACACTAGTCCTCAAGACCAATCGTCCCTTCCAAACCCAGAACCTAACACTTTCTAATATCTGTTACTCTAACCAAGGAGAACCGGTAACGTTGGCTTTTGTCACGCCAATCGCAACTCTATTGTGAAGTGATAAGGGTTAATAGTGTTCTTGCGTGGACTTATCAAATGATTTTCGCTTATCGTAGAGTAGTGTAATATATTTTGTTAACGCGCGTTGGTGGTTAAATTTGAATTTGATTGGGCAAAAATGTTAGTTGACTTGCAAGTACAACAACAACACATTCGCTTTTGGGCAAATAGCAAACTATTAACTAGCCAGCTTATTAATATTTATCTACTACATTAAATGCAACAGTGAGAGACAACTATCTGAAACTTCACTGAGATAACAGGCCATATATCTAAATATTTATTACTCAAAGGTGACTGACTGACTGACTAATATAGTGATCTATCAACGCACAGCCCAAACCACTGGACGGATCGGGCTGAAATTTGGCATGCAAGTAGATGTTATGACGTAGGCATCTGCTAAGAAAGGATTTTACGAAACTCCACACCTAAGGGAGTAAAACGGGATCCACGCGTACGAAATCTGAAAGCATTGGTTTATTTTATAGTCACGAAGCATTTTTCAAACATTTCAACCATAAGGGGAGAAAAAAAATGAAAATTGGAATCACAACTTCTATAAGGCCCGGTTTTCAGCAAGGCAGAGCGGATAGGAGATTTGCAAATAATGAAATCTGATTGGTTATTCAAAACACTTCTTAATACTGTATGACATGATGAAATTCATCTGTGTGACAAAAAGTTCATATCAGATAGGCAGAAACAAAAAAAGCACAGAATACCACGAAATCCACGCACAAAAATCTATTTGCAATCAACAAACAAACTTGCATAACCTTCATTTTTAAACTAACATCAGCCCTACCTGCAATATCAACCCTCCAATGCGAAGGGTGTAATTTGGATCAAAACATCAACCGTAATAACACGCTGTGACACTGACGTGTCCTGTGTGACGTGGCAGTTTGAATTCTTAAACTGTTTACGTGGGGTGGGAACGGGTTTCTAGATTTAAATAGGTTTAAAGAAAGATACGTGTTATTCAAAATTCATAATTCAAACTACTATAATAAATGGAAAAGTAACTCTGTCTATCTATTGCCTTTTCACGCTTAAACCAACAAACTTGATTTTGATGGAATAAGGTTATTCTATACCCGTCTGGCCAGCGTGAGGAGTGTAGGTAGGTCAAATCCTCCATTTGCGTCTGGTAAATTAGAGAGGGTTTTTGTGCTCCTGCAGTGGAGTGGAGACTCAATGACCTGATGATGAAGGTATAGAGGTAGTTTGAGACCCAGGCCTAGACCGCATTCCACTTAACATCAGGTGCGATTGTGGTCAAATACCTGCCTTGTTATGCATAAAAAAACAAAAAAAAACAAAAAGGCAAAAACATAGACACCGCGCAACTCTTTGTGAGTAATAATGGACCACAGTTTACGGGCAAGAGCTAGTAAGTAATAAATAAATGAAACTACTATGAAAGACATATAATAAAACCTTAGATATGTTATCAATTACATTTTGATTTGCCATTGGTGGGAATCAAACCCGCGTCCCTTCACAAACCACATTATTTTTCCGATGCTTTTCTTTGAGAACAGACAATAATGATACCAGAGTCGCCTTACTCTTCATATTTGCCGACACGCAAGCTTGGGGTTGCACTTTCGCACCGTCGAGTGTCGGGTTCGATTCCCGCACGTAACACAACACCATTCGGGTCCCAAGACGACGCTTCCGTCGTCACATCCGGCGGGGTTGACACAGATTGTGAACAGGACGAAAAGACTGGTTTGACAGACGTAGTGTACGTCCACCTACCCGATGGACTGACGACCTCATGAAGATAGATTTTTGCAATTCTAATCTGCTGAGAGTTGACACAGATTAATGGTGTGACAAACACACTGTGATGAACAGGACAAAAGGTGGAGACTGGTTTGAGTAGACGTAGTGTGCGACATCCACCTGCCCAATGGACTGGCGACCTCAAGAAGATAAATGACAGTTATTGACATTTTTGCAAATATAATCCGCCGGGGGTTGACACAGATTAAACTGTGTGACGAACAGGACAAAAGGTGGAGTATATTGGTATGAGTGGACGTAGTGTAGGACGACCACCTGCCCGATGGATAGACGACCTCAAGAAGATAGGTTGCAGTTATTGAGATATTTGCAATTATAATGCTAATTTCTGAAACTTATCTGTAGCGCTCACCAAAGAAAGGTTTTCACTGTTCACTGAAAACCAGCCTCCTGGCAAGGCTTACCCTTCGCCACGGTTCAAGCTAAGTATACATCATTATGGTTCCATTAACTGTGTATTGAAACACAAAATATTACACTCGGGCTCAAATTAAACAATATTTTAACTTCCACATATTATTTTTCAAGTGAATCATGTGTAAGATTCTTACACGTAGACTTCTTTACAAAACAACACAATAACAAACCTATTTCCATGTTAATCCCATTCCCATTTGTAATTAACACCTGATTTCGCGATTAATTAATCATTAACCGATTAGCACCATTAGAATGGGCTACAGACGAGAGAATACGTCTTTAGAAAGGTATTCCATAAACCCGATCTCCTACGCATCGCATTCATACATACAAATCATCTAAATATACAATACTAGCTTTCCGCCCGCGGCTTCGCGCGCGTGGACCCCTGAACCCTATGTTTTTCCAAAATAAAATTTAGCCTATGTTACTCGTGGATAATGTAGCTTTCGAATGGTGAAAGAATTTTTAAATCGGCCCAGTACTTTTTGAGCCTATTCATTACAAACATACAAAAATAGGTACAAATCTTTCCTCTTTATAATATTAGTATAGATAGTATAGACAAAAGGAGAAACTGACTGACTGACATATCAACGCACAGCCTAAACGGCTAAACGTAGGCACATGAAATTTGGAAGGGACGTAGCTTAGGTACCGTAGAAGTGCACTAAGATAGGAATTCCCGAAATTCCCACGGGAACGGGAATTAACGGGAAAATCCTTTTGTATGAAAAATCTAAACCGCTTAAGTTAGACGCTTGAAATTTGGCATGCACGTACCTTAGTAAACTTAAAGCTTAGTTACAACAGGATATTGTAAAATTCCCACGGGAACGGGAGTTAGCGGGAAAAAACATTTGTATGAAAAAATCTAAACCACGTAAGATAGATGAAGGGGGTAAAACGGGATCCGCGCGTACGAAGTCGCGGGCGGATGCTAGTTTGTGGTATACAAACAAGGAAATAAGACTAAAGAAAATAAACCAAAAGTGATCTAGGTCACGCTGATGGATATGCAAATGTTAGTTTCATTAACAATCTTAGCTGCCCACGCACCGCATTCGCGTACAACACAATCCATGTATTTGTTGCAGTCAAACAGCAAAATATCTAAATGATCAAAATAATATGAAAGTGCAAGAAAAAACAAGTATGGCTTTGAAAGCTGTAAACAACTTTTTTGTATCTAAAATCAATGACAGAGCAAAAGCTGAAATAATTAAAGAAGGAACATAGAAAATAAATTAATCCGGCTCGAAGGACCAATTAACCGGACTGGGGAGCCAATAGTGGACCGCCGCAAAGCACTTGAGGGGATAAAAAGTCACAAAAAGGTAGTAAGAATTTTCGACGCTATAGCTTTAGCATTGTATTTGGACAACTTGCTAAGTGTCCAATTCAACAAATTCCCGCGACATACCTCGCTCGGATTATGTAGACGGATCGTCACCAGAGTCGTGCCGTTTGAATATTAAACGAGTCAGCACGATCCAACGACAAGCAGCGTTCAATTAAACAAATTACATTTGATTTGTTTTCTTTGAAGACGCTGGCTGCTTTTAGATATTCGGTTTATTTATAAAGTAAGGCCAGATTTGTAAGGGAAAAGAAATGTCTGTTTTACAATTAAGAAATGACTTTCTGATCTCATAGAAAATGATGGATACCTTTCTGGGGTTAATCTTCGGATAAAGGATGAAATATTATTAGGTTCAACTGGCGTTCAACTTCTTTAATATATTGTATCTACTGAAGTAATATAAACATTTTTTTTAGAAAATCACGTTGTCAAACACGCGTCCGTGTCATCCTAAAATGCGTGCCACAATATGGCGATAACCTTTTATCGATTTTGCCCGACAAGCCCATACATTATTTGTCGTCTAAAACCATCGACAAGATTTTATCATATCGCACATTACCCCGGCTAGACACGCCTCGCGCGTCATTACCCAAACCGCCACGACACGCGTCGCGCGTCACCAGCCGTTGCCTCCTTCGCCTTATTTCGCTCAGTCCCGCGACACGCCCGTGTGAATGGGCGACATAGACGGGCCGTCGCCGCAGACGCGCGACTTGAATATTTATAACTGCTTACCAATGATTTATAAGTCAAAGGCAATAGATTGAGGCCCGACCGGGGTCTGCGGGGTTACTCCGAAAAACGTTATTCGACTCGAATGTTGCCATCTCTCTCATGCAAAGCGAAATGCCGGTATGAGCGATGGTGATAGAGAGACCCGAAATCACGTAAACAGTGGAGTAGCTTGTTGAATCTGGTAAGTCTTAATAGAGTGTGATATTCACGAGGTCTCTAGGTTCAGGCTAGTCCAGAAGAAAATGAGAGAAGTCCCAAATCAATCAATAGCGAATGGGCACCTTCTGCTATAGCGGAGGTGTTTGTTTAAAAAGCGCTATAACACGTCAGGTCAAACCGCATACGATATGGCTGAAGACTTAAACTGGGTTTTACCATCTTACTTTAGACTAACAAAAGTAAGAAATCTGTCAAACCTCATACAAAAACACCGGTTATCGTTACAGTTACGGTCAAAGTTAAGTGTTGCAACTCAGCCTTACAATCAAAACATATTTCTTTTATTTTTTGCTATAAGCTGGTCCTTTTAATCTATAATATAAAAATGAATCGCAAAATGTGTTGGTAAGCGCATAACTCAACAACGCCTGGACCAATTTTACCAAGTCTTTTTTTAAAATGTTTGTTGAAGTCCAAGGATGGTTTTTACAGCGAGAAAAGTTTGAATAATTTCCGGGTAAACCCTAAAAAACTCGAAACTTCACCCCTAAGGGTAAAACGGGGTCCACGCGTACGAAGTCGCGGGCGGCCGCTAGTTAGCAATATAAATACACCACTACCAATTACATAAAACATATAAACACAAATTAAAATTCCTAGAAAACAAACAATAAAACTGCAACAAAGGGAATAATTGATAAATACTTTATAACGTTACCGCTTATTACGGTAAACAATCCGTCTACCCTGCAATCAGTGCGGGCAATTAAGCTATCGGTGCACCCTGCGTTTAGCTCGTACGTTACCGTGTGCAATGCAGCTATGGTGTAATAAGGCTGTTTGAATTTGAATCAATTATCAAAGAGACAAGGCAACATATTCCCCAATTGGGCCCTTATTATGCACGTATTCCCACCTCTCTTTTCAAATACTGCTATGGAGCCAGGATCTACAGTTTGGGCTCCGATCGGGAAGATTGGCGATGGAGAAGAAAATTTCTTGAATTGAGGCCGTTCATCAAGAGGGAAGATGACCGGTCCAATGTTTAGCCTTGCAAGTACCAGCGAATCGAGACTCAATAGAAATCAATTGTTACCGCGGTCTCATGCGAACACTTTGGGTTCTACGTGATAGAAGAACTAATATGATGCAGCTCGTGACAGTGCAACAGAGTACAACAAACAGCCGCAACAGTGACTCGTCGTGGTCGTCAATGACAAATGATATTTTATGTCCAGCAATGGACGTCTGAGAGAAGACGAATGAAACAAATACACAGCGAAAGATCCAGAGGTAGGTACAGTAGACCAGGAAAAACTAAATTATGGACAATACAAAAAAGATTATACAGTCACCGACACTAATATTACTAATCAAAACAATGACATAATTAGTGCTGAAAGTACAAGGGTATCAAACTAGCAATAGCAGCGATTATTGTATAAATAAAGTATAATAAAATATGCAAGTAGGGAAGAGTGCTCTTCATAAAAAAATATTTCGAATTCATTTGAATAACGACTTGGAAAAATAGATGTGATAATTATTTTTGATTCTCAAAATTGTACCTAAGCGATTCGATCGACTGCGTTATCTTTCACATAATTTAATTACTATTATTGGACCAGAAGAATCTTATCTAGATCTATATATTTTTATTCAGTGTTAAAGATAAAAAAAAACTATCTTCAATCGTCATCGCACCCATAAAATCGCACTATAATCGATACTTCAACTAATCGATCTAGAATCGCCATCCCTATTCGCAAGACCCATTAACAATTCATGGGGGCAGAAAGGTAGAGACTGACGTGGCTTCTCAGGGCTCTCATTAAATTAATAGCTAAATAAAAACTATTGATGATATGCACAAGCGCGGGGAAACTGCCAGCTGTCAGTGTTATTAAAGAAATTATAATTTACCGGAATGCAATAATAAGCGATGGAATGTCGAAGGCCGTAGTGAATTCATAGGAAAATATTTAACCTCTCCTATGCTTTGTCTCACAGATCTGTGCAACCTCCGTCAACTGCTATGTCTCAGATCTAAGACAAGACTACTTTGTCATTTTGAAACATCATTTGAAAACCGTAGCAGTTGGGGGGTGCAGTTTTGCGCGGCTCAATAGCACGTCAAAGGTTAAACGATCAGTGATGAACCCAACCCTCCCCAACTCGTCTGGCCAGCGTGGGGACTTGGGGAGTGTATGCCAAATCCTCCAAGAGAAGAAGCGGGTCATGCTCCTGCAGTAGAGTTTTTTTTATTTATTTTTTATCCACAACGAGGAAGCTCTTGGCCTGTATCTCACCTGATGGTAAGTGACGATCAGGCCGAAGGTGGAAGCGAGCTTCGCCCGGAATCCTCAACCACGGAGGAACTGGCTATCTTACCTCTAACTGCCGGAACACAACAATGCTGTTAACATTGTTGTTATGGCGACAGACTTAGGTAAGATGGTGGTAGCTAGCCAGGCGGACTTAGAACAAGCCCTACCACTAACCAAACTGAACAGAAAAATCTGCCCCTACTGGGAATCCAACCCTGGAGCTTTGGGTCTGAAGCAGATGGTCTTACTGCTAGACCACCTACTTCAGGCAAAGGCAGTTTATCTGGTGGAAGCCAAGAGTCGCCATGTTGACTTCCAATGCTTCAAGAGCAAGTCCGTCACGAATCTCGCTGAGGCCACCGCTGACCCGGCCATCGAGCTGGATAACAGGTGAGTTGACGGGAATATTCCCACCAAACATTCTTTTCTTTTTTTCCTTTTTATCCACAACGAGGAAGCTCTTGGCCTGTATCTCACCTGATGGTAAGTGACGATCAGGCCGAAGGTGGAAGCGAGCTTCACCCGGAATCCTCAACCGCGGAGGAACTGGCTATCTCACCTCTAACTGCCGGAACACAACAATGCTGTTAACATTGTTGTTATGGCGACAGACTTAGGTAAAAAAAGAGGAGTCTAAAAGACCTAATGATGTGGACAGAGAATAAACTCACGCTGTATCAGATCTGGCTGTGGTAATAGCCGAAGATGACACACGGTGACACGGATGTACAGTCGCGGAATGAAAAGGTTCGTCACCTTAATGTCGGTTTTCGCTTGCACTAGGTAAGTTACTGTAAGAGTCAAACCTGCCAACATAACCGTGCAAGAAACTGACAGTGCTGCTAACATTTAAATAAATATGACGTTTGCTAACGAATAAGGTTTTGCTTGTTTATTTTTCTATCCCATCAGTGCAATGCTACAAAATGTAGTTTCTTTTATTTAATAGATGATGGCAGGTTGAACCAACAAGAAGGTTTTAGTTTATCGATCATAATAATCTTCTTGACAAGTTAAATCGTCAAACAACTTTGATCTGAATAATTTTGAACTTTACTGACGAACAGTTAAAGATTATTTTCTCTAACTCGAGATTATTCTGTAACATAATTTCAAAAGGTAATATGTGCTCGCGATTCGTTGAAGGAATCAATTTGAAAACTGACGAACCTTTTCATTCCGTGACTGTACATATAATACTTATAGATAACAGAAAAGATAAAATGGTTTATTTTTGGGAATTAATAATTCAGGCGGTTGCAAATGCATTATTGGCGCGTGACGTCACAGATTAGATCATTGCGTATATCTATGTAAAAATTGCATTTATACTGGTCATAAAAGCAAGTGTCTGAAAGGGGCCTCTATTCCTTGCACAAACTATTTGTTATTTAGTTTAAGAACACGCAAGCCTTGAAGTATAAGAAGATTTAAACGCCCTATCTTAGATACACAAAATTTAGACAAATATACTATCTCAAAATATCACTCAAACAAAATACAAAAGCAAAAACTCAGAAATAGCAATCTTAGGAGTACAATGTACATAGCTATAGTTAGTTAATTTATCATCCGTTTCCCTGATTGCTTCCAATCAAACCCCCGAACAGGCTTCAAATACGAGTATGTATAGTGCCTATCGAAAGGGACACTTTAGATTCAAATTAACCAATTTGCCCCACTTACAAATTCCGAAAGAAAATTCGTACGACCTTTATTACAAATTCTTTTAAAGTTCCAAATTGTTTGATCAACAAATTACTTGGGAACACTTATAAAAGTCGAACGTTTAGCTGTAATCTAAAATTAGAAGCTCTTTCTTGGGAAGCGTCGTAAAAAGTTTATACCCATTTTATTTGTTTAGATACACTCCGCTACATTGATATACAAGAATTCATCTCGAACCCGGAAGATTTCCAATCATGAATCATCTTATTTGCATCGCTAAATAACATATTTTATTCTGTATTTTTTGCTGTGTTACGTTTTCAATCGAGTAATAAAATAACATAGTGAGTAAATCTAATTGATTAAGAAAAATCTATAATTTTATTAATCACCTTATTAATTATACAAAATAGTCTCAAAACTAACCAGTATTTCATTGACATTTCGATAGTTACTTTTTCGATTACCTTTAGTTTTATTGCAGACAAGTCAACAACCAACAATTTCACAAATATTCCTCCAAAGTAATATGTTATCATTGCATTTTCTTTGATGATCGACCTTGAAAATTCGCTTTTGTTCTCTGAAATACTCAGAGTGCTGAAGAATCAAACGCTTTTCACGGAACATTGTTTGTGCTAAACCAGTTCCAAGTCAATTGCAAAGGAATAGAAATGGTCTATAAATAGTGCCTTGCAGGAGACCTATGATAGTTAATACACGCTAACAAGCCAAGAAAATTCGTAGTTTAAATTGGAGGCTTCGGAAAACGCATGATTATAGTTAATTACACCTTCGGGCGATTGAATATTCTCTATAGGTGTAATTAAATTGCCATGTTAGTGACCCAGATGCGGTGACGTGGTGCATTCAAATATGTATGAATTCGGCTCGTTGGAAATTCTATTGGTGACAGTGACAACTTGTCATTATGTTGTTAGCACCTCCTTTACGTTCTTGTAATCTTTTATTATTTAAATACGACATGATCAATTGATTGCATTATTTGTAGGTATTTAACAGTTAAATAGTAGACAGGTTTTCTTTGTTTAGATTGTTAATTATTTGCCTGTGAATAATTAATTGTATTCTTATGGCTCTTTTTACAATTTAATAGTTTTTAGCACCACAATATTTTCAATAAGATTTCACCATCTTTTGAATAAGACATTTCGGACAAGAAAACAGGCCGTGCGTTTGCAAGACCGCACACTAACCGTTGTTATTGACATTTTTATTGCAAAGCAGTTATTGCAATTTTCCGAGTGCAGTCCTGCAAACGGGCCACTGAATGATGTACGACTCAAAACGTCTCATTTGAAAGATTCCTGTAATTATAACGCAGAATGTATAATACTTGATAAGTGTTGAGAAAGTACAAGACGAGAGATTCAGATTATAAAAAACATGCCCAAGAAAATTTCAATAAAGTTGAAAGTTATGATGAATACATCAAACCTGACAACGAAATGGGTCATCGCCGAGGCATGTAGCATCTCTGGATATTATCATAATACGGATGACATCATAATTAAAACAATATAGTTAATGGGGCCGATAAAAAGTTATGCAAGAGCTAAGCTATTGTTTGACCATGATGGTTTTGATAACAATGATAGTGATGCTGAATTTATCTCCAGTGTTATGGAGAAGGTGGTAATGCAAGGTGACTGTCTGGGACAAAAGAATAGCCGGTGATCTCGGTCGTTGAGACAGGCATATGTCCAGCAGTGGACTAACGTGGATTGCGTTTCTAGACAAAGCAGCATGAGCCACAGCTATTTCGAAGAACCAACGCTCCAGCGTTTTTGTACTAGAACTAGAAGCAATTTTGAAATTAAACTGTCACAAAATTTCTTTGTCAAGAATGGGGTCTGATTATGTCTTTTTAAATATAGATCAGAATGAAATAGATAAAGAGCACTTGATTCTGCTTATCACACAAGCGGTATAAATGATTCAATATAATTAGCTGTAATATTTTTCTCCACAAGAATTTTTTAGCCTTATTTTCAGGATTCTTTAGTTCTAAGGAGTAAAAAAGAATATTGTAGAGCAATTTCACGAGAATCGAATCGTTTTAGAGAGACGTAACTTTTGTCTAGACATTGAAAAGTAATGAAAATAATTCGTAACCTGATAACAATAAAGTAATCAGAAATAAGTAATGTATCATATCTGTATCAGAATAATCCAATAAACATCCGATTTGATATGAAATGTGTTACATTTAGAAAGTGAACTTGAATATTTAAATCAAAATGTCGGCACGAAAAAGTCACGTTCCACTCATTTGAAATTGAAAAAAGGGTAAATACTCCCGAATTCGGAAGTTTCTATTTTCGGTTCTAAAAAATCATTGTTTTTTTATTACATTTTTTGAGCCGATTTAAAAATCATTTTCGATCAATTCCAACCTTTCGATGTTTGAAAACGAAGCAATTGACAATTTGAGCTATTTTTAAAACAAGATGCGCGACCACTTAAGTGGCTGAAGGTAATAAATAACGACGATTTAGTGCACAGTTAGATGTTATTTATTTAACGTCTCGTCTATTGCTTCTAGTAATTTTATCTTTATTCGATTCTGCAATATCGAATTCATTTTTAAAACGGTATATTTTAAACAGATATTTGTCGACAATGGACTATGTAGAGTCGTCTATATTTCGGAATTTATCCAAACAAAGTGGTGTGAATCATATTTCACATTCAAACTCTTTTAAATATTTCTTTACCATTTTTCCAGTTTAAAAAATTCGACCAAAAACAAAACACTGCAAAGTTCGAATTTCGAACTTTTGAACGACGCGCGGTCCTCGGTCGGTTATAAACAAAGAGAGAGACAACACATGGACACAGATACCCTCATTTCTTTCAAAACTCACATCCACAGTCACTTTTGTATATGAAATTTGTTTATCACAAACACTGCACTGTTTTCGTGGTGCACGTAAAGTTAGTTACATCACAAGTTGGTCGACGAACGCGCGGGCGGGCGCGTTCCGTCGCGGCGAGGGCACTACTGTCGCCGGAGCGGCAATGGCGGCGCGCGAACGGGCGGTGTTGCCATACGTGGGTTACACATTACCCGACTGACAAAGTTTTGCAACTGAAGTAAATGTAAAAAGTTTCGAATTCCTGATAGAAATTGACGAATTTTCAACGTAAATAAAAATAATTACAGGTGTAATAATAAAAGTAATGTAACTGTTTGTTTCTGTCCCAAATAAAGAGAAAAAAGAATAGAATTGTGGTGCATATTTGGTGAGAGAGAAGAAAATTAGTTCTCTATCTTATTGGTAAAATTAATTATTGAATAACGTAACTTCATGAATAGTACATTATTTACACTATACTAAAAACATACGCTGTTGATGAAATGGTTTGAAGCGATATTTCAAAATGTTTACAATAATACCAAAGCATTTTTACGAGTATATTGACGGATTAGTTGTTATCGACACAAGGTTATCCCCAGATGGGTCACCTGAACAGGTGTTATTGCTATCAGTCAAAAGGTATAACTTTTGAAAATCAAACATTATCACTATGATACAGACTGAAAGCAATGACGAACTTTCTGATAAAAAGATACATCGTGACATTGTGATTATGATAGTGTTGTTGCCAATTACGCAGGTGGCGATAATAGTTAATGATTATCTGTAACATAATGTTTATTCGACTTTATAACTACACCTTTAAAAATATCACTGTTATCTAATATTATCATCTTTATCACTTCAGCTTATCTTTATTTTGCTACTACATATAAGAAAAAGCTACATTACATTACAAAGGATAAAATACAATTTTCGCACTTTTTCACCGAGTAGAACTTTCAATTCCAAAGAATAAGAATTTACCCTAAAACCAGGCAACGAAAGCTCTCCTACAGCTGTCAACACCACTATTAACGCGACGTTGCCACCCCTCCGCTCCGCTAGGGCGCTGCGAGCGCAACAAAATGAGGTTAAAGTTGCCCAACTCTAAACTTTTTTTTTAATTCGGAAAGCTAATCCGAAGGCAATTAGTGGTTAAAAAGTTTTTAACAAAAAAAACTCCTTGATAAATGAAGACTTTTTTGAAGATAATAAATAACAGAGTCTATGTAAAAGTTTTATAACTGGCACAAAAGTGCTCGGGTGTCGTAAAAATTTTATTAATGGCAGTTGTTAAATTTCGATGACGTCATATTATAGTGGTGGTGGAGTTTTGGGAGTTACTTATTAAACTATTATTTCGAGACTGTGAAAGGACTTGACTTCGAGACTTTCGTTGCGAGTTGCAAGGACTTTTGCAAAATCTTGGATAATGCCTACCTCCTACACATTATTACACATTAAAATAATTCAAATTTATTGTTACTGCAAAGTGTACAAATAACAAAATAATGATGTCACAAGCTGACGTCATCAATTTAATTCGTAAATTGTAATTTGATCCGCAGAGATATTAAAAAATAAAGTCAAATCAATTTATTTTTTAGTCTCTTAGAGATAACATTGAAACATATATCGTAGGTACAGATAATTCGAATGATTCACGGTTTGATAAACTGACGTTTGGGTTATGATTCCGTTGTTTAAACATAAATTTCTTGTAAGAGTTTTCTAAATAAACCAACAGAGTATTTAGATGAAATTATGATTTATTCAGAAGTGCACAAGTTTATTTAAACAAGGGGTCAATGATTCCAAAGATCCATGATTCCATTTCCCATAGAACACTATACTCAGCTATCGTGATGGAAAATGATGATTAGACCGAAGGTGGAAGCGAGCTTCACCCAGAATCCTCAACGACAGAGGAACTGGCTACCTTGCCTTCAGGCTTCAACAATGTATTTCAGCTATCATGTTAGAAAATGATGCTTAGACCAATGGTGGAAACGAGCTTCACCCAGAATCCTCAACCACAGACGAACTGGCTACCTTGCTTTCAACTGCCGAAACACAACAATGCTATTTTGAGGTAGAGTTAAAAAAATAATCTTTATGTACTGTTAATAACGCAAAAGTTAATGTAAGGGATATTAAAGATAAATTTATCACTGTTATAATGAATATTGGTATAAACAGAAATCAAAACAAATGCACACAAACATTACAGGGCACCCCGCTACGATACCCGTTCAGGTTTATTGTTTCAATGAATAATATTTCAATAAAATCGTAATTAATTTTAATGGCGATCCTATATAGGTCGGACTTGCGGTTTGCCTTGTGCAAAACAAATAATAAAGTGATAATTTTAATATTATCATGCGAATATAGAATCACTGCAAAGTACAGCCGGAATAAACTCAATAAGCAGATTGAGATTATTAACCTGATTTACCTTAGCAGAGGTCATCATCATCAGGTCATTTAGTCTCCACTGCAGGAGCACGGCACTTGATTAACGGGACTATTCCCACCTCTCGTTCCCACCACTGCAACTCCTGTGTAGCCAGGATCTACAGCTGGACCGCCAACAAAACCCAACCATCGGGACTATGCCCACCTCTCGTTCCCACCGCTGCAACTCCTGTGTAGCCAGGATCTACAGCTTGACCGCCAACAACCCAACCAGTGAAGGTCAGGTTTGCCCGTTTTTGCTAGAGGCAAATGGAGGATTTGGCCTGAACTCCCCACACTGACTAGAGAGGCGGGAAAGGTAAGTAGGTTATTTTAGTCAATTAAACACACTTCCCCAAAAAGTCAAAATTTTATATGACAAGTTCGAACATTTGCACCTCGCAACATATTCATGGATGTCCTCTATATTCTTAAAAGTTAATAGCCATAGCCATTTTATATATTGGCACAACTAATATTTGATCAGTTTTGATAACTTTTACAAGCACTATACAATCATATAGTTCAAATATTTTAACTTTTAAGGACAGCGAAACATCATAGTTGAAATTGAAGAATTAGCTTTTTGTTTCATCACTGAACTATTAACTAACCATAACAAACCCGTAAACAAACTAATACATCTAATTATTCACCATCCAGCAATGTGTATCAGCCTTGCGTTGCCCGAGCTACGAGTATAATACATACAAATTAATCAATTAATTTAAATAAACACCTCCAATATAGGCAAAGAATGTTTCCTATGTTTTGCGGAAGAACTGGCAAAGGGCATGATGATGAAGATGATAGAAGAAAATGTCCTTGAAAAGTTCCTGGCAAAGGGCATGTAAGCATGTTGATAATTATTATAATAAAATAGAAGATATGAACAGAGAGCACAAACATCAGACTTCAAAATATTGTAGCAAAATAGCTTGATGTGCCGAAAAAGCTAAAAAGCTTGAAGCAAACAAAGTATACGTAGACTTTCCTTGTACATGTACATTTTGTACATTATACTCAGCTACCAATAGTCGACAAATGATCAAAGTTAATCGAACTCCATTAAAGTAATATCAAATCTAGGATTTGAGTTGATTTTCATCAACTCAAAATAAGACCAATCTTCAGATTAGTAATTTCTCGAATTCTCTTCTTCAAACAAAGATTATACGACATTTCAGTCGGAATCCGTCAAGCTAAGAACTACATAACTTTACATTACATCAATACTAATATTATAAACGCGAAAGTAACTCTGTCTGTCTTGCTTTCACGCCTAAACCACTGAACCGATTTTGATGAAATTTGACATAGAGATAGTTTGAGTCCCGGGAAAGGACATAGGATAGTTTTTAACCCGGTTTTTGAAACAGAGACGCGCGTGATAAAGTTTTTCTGTGACAGACAAAATTCCAAACGGGCGAAGCCGCGGGCGGAAAGCTAGTATTACATACTTGTTCTCAAAACACTTCCACCTGGACAAAAATTCAAACCCAACACCGAGCTTTGAACGAAAACAGTCGAGTACACACCGAAAACGTCTCGTGGCCTAATTTTCCCTCGCGAACAATAGCTCAGCACAGCTTTATATGGTGGGACATATTGGTCAGCAATGGGACTAATATGACCATTTGCTGTTTCCCAATACCGAGCCGGGTTGCCAGGTTGGGGAGGTTACCCTGATTTTGGGGAAAATAGAAATGACGTGAGCAACACAAGTAATATTGTCTAAAATGGTGTAGGTATGTCTTGTTGGTGTTAATAAATAAAATAAGTAAAATAACACCCTTAGTCACAAACGATGCTTGCTTAAGTGAAGCAGCAGATCGAACGCATAGCGTTGAATAGAGCTCTGTGATTAGTTAATGTGTGATACTGTACGTAGTGTACGTCCACGCGCACTGTGAGACCTCATAGTAATGTTTGTGAATACGGGCGAGCGTAAGAGAAAAAAACCTGTTGAGCTGTATGTGAAATGGAGAAACAACAATAGTGCGTATCTGAATGAAACGTGTTTTTTGTTTACTTCACAGTTTTCACATAATGTTATAGAAGGCCTGACCCCTAGAATAAAGATCACAGGACTAAGGGAAAACTGGTCTAGTGAGATTTTTAGCATTTTTTACAATTGAGACTTTTATTCAGAATTTTACTATTATTCACAATAATTGATTTTGTTAAGGGGGGACCCACAGACTTTTCGTCGGCAGTATGAACATGTTGAAAGTACGCACATTACACCGATTTGATATCGGCCGATTCCTGTCTTTCCTGAACACTATTAATCCGGGCCTTTTCAAGGCGAGAGTGAATAGGCACTTACAGGGCAGATATGTACCATCCTAGACTGCATCTCACTTAACACCAGGTGCGATTGCGGTCAAATATCTGCCTTGTATAACATTAAAAACCAAAAGTATCAACAAAAAGTCTACAGACTTTTTGAGAAAACTCTAATACATTTTCACAGTTTTTTTAATTTTAATTTTAAAATATTGAAGTTTAGATACTTACGTGTTTAAATTATAGATAACAATATTACAGCAGAAACAATAGAAGTTCAGGGGCATATGACTATGTCCTGTAGTGAACGGCAAAGCAAAAACTAACCAGTATTAAACTTCAGTTCATTAATAAATCAACGCTATATTAAAGTCATAAAAGTTATAAATTTTCTGCCAATGAGCTTTTAAAAAGCGCTTTTACGTGTCTCAGTATAACTTTCAGCATACCACTGCTTCGGGACAATAAATGGGCCAGTGCTGAGAAGAAGCAGCGCAAGAAACTCAATCTAAGTCAAAATTTCTTTATTTGCACAGACTATTATTTAAATACTTAGAGCTTACCAATCGTCAATTAAGTAAATACAAAAAAAAACAAATAGAATACCTACTAATAAAAAAACTTAAGGAGCCTTTTCATATCTCATAATCTTTTTACCCTACCAGCGCTTCGAGACCAACATTTGGCAAGTAATCATAGACACGATAGCCAAACGGTGAAGGGGTCGAAGTGGCCGACTCGAGATCCGAGGAACGCGGGTTCGAATCCCACCGCGCCGCTCGACTATTGTGGTGAGCCCACTCGTATAGGTGTACCAGAAACTCATGGCAAATGGGGAAAATAAACTTTGTTGAGTGCAATACTGGGGAAATTGGATTAAATGATCTTGATACTGTTTAATTTTTATTTATGACTAATATTAATGAACATGAAGTACGAATGCCTACCTATACATTTTAGGTATGTGTATGAAGAATGTTGTTATACATCGGGTTTTTAACATAGGAACATGGTCTTGAAAAATAAGTAAACCGTATATTACTGTAAATAATTTTATTAAGTATCATACTTATAACTTATCACTTCATTCAGAACTAGAAAACGATTCTAAGAACTCCACTTGTATTTCTTGTTCTTCAAATAGATGATCAAGTTAAAGAGGTAATAATATAATATAACTAGCTTTTTCAGCATTTCAATTACTCAAACTTGCTTGATGAAATCTTTTTCAATTTTCTTTACATGGTCATAACATTTTCAACATTCCTCTGCACCAATGCATGAAATACACCTGAAAACCCCGATAAAGCAGCTATTAGGTAAGAATAACAAAAAAATAAACATAACCCTCCTTCTGACTGTAATAAACTGAAATGTAGGTAAGTATCAAAACATTTCACTCCAACTTACTGTCAACTCAACGACGCGCTTTAAAATCAAAGATTGACTTTGAATTATGCCTTATTTTACAATACACTTTGAAAACAATATGACTTGCTTGAGTTTTTTCGTCTTTTTCACAAAAATAACAAATAGGCATGAAGAGATTACAAAATTTCTGCAGCGGCTGACAGATCTCTTGATTTACTTTGACAGGTGACAATAAAGCCATAGACAATGGCCATATGAAAAACACACTTTTCCAATATTTTTGTTTGCCATGAGATTCTGGTACACCTATAACACAAGCTTATTTAGCTTACCACGAGGGGCTAATGGGACTATTAGTAATTTGGGCAATACAAAATTGCTATTAATCTTTAAAAAATACAAAAAAAAGTAAGCCATCTTAAGTTTCAATTCTATTAAAATTTTTGATTTGTTTCAGGGGAGATTTTACAACGAGCTGGTAACCCAGCGGCAAACAGGATAACTGAAAGCCAATTACGGATCTGTTTAGATTTGCTTTGAATCGCTATTGCGTACCTATTAGGCAAAGAGGCAAATGACGAAACGGTGAAATGAAGAACTGGATCGGGGGGCTGACTTGGTTGTAGTTGTTATGGATTACCAAACAAGGTTTACTTAGTAATATCTAAGTTTATGATTAGATAGATAGATATATGGTTTATTTGCAAAACACATTGACACACAAGAAGCAAAAAGTAAGATTACTAAACACAGGAGTAGCAGGAAAGATATAGTACATTACAAAGAGTAAGAAAGCAAATCCTGCGCTAAGGTATAAGTGTGCCGCAGCGATGCAAAAAAGCAGAGAGCTCAGTGTAGACACTGCTCTAAAATGAGCAGAACACTGATTTTCAGCTTTTGCTTGAAAAAAAAAGGTAGACGCACGAGAATGGTAGATAATAAGGTGGTAAAAATGTTGTACTATTGTAAACCTACATAAATATCAGAAATTAGGGAAATGTAATAATTATAGCTATTGTTCTTATAATATGGTTTATACATACATATACTATCTGTCTATGAAAAGGAGTATGAGACTTAATAGTGTAAAATGGAGAATTTAGTTAGTTTATATCAATAATTTTTTGATTAGGTTCCAAAGCGATACATACGTACGATAGGTTTCTACTAAAGCGGAGCAGAGCGGAGCGGTGAAGTGTTTTGAATAACCAATAAGATTTCATTATTTTTACTTCTATTCTCCGCTCCGCATACCAATGATCGCTGTGAACTGTGTGATCGCAGCATATTATTGGATTAGATAGTTAGCGAAAATATTAAGAAATCTGCTAAGTAAGCAATAAGTAGGGATATCGCCATTTCATAGTCTTGGGGAATGTCTTGGTATCCTTTACACAGGAGAAGATGCGAAGTTAGTTGTCTTTGTATGAAAATTTGCCGATGGGATCGTCAAATTTTTGCTCTTGCTGATTCATGCAAATGGGAAGATCACATCTTGATAAGCAAAGATTAATCTGCCAAAATCAATCTAGGACTGGAGCAGGAGCGAGATGGGCATGTAGCGCAATTAAACAGTACCTACTACTTAACTGACGAAATTACGGTATTAACTGCGACCTGCCAGAAAAACTAATGGACTGGATTGATCATTTTAGTGCTTGATGAATGGAATTTCTTCTGGAATTCTTGGAAGCATTTCGGTAAATATCTATCCATTTTTGTTCACTTACACGTCAAATTCACGTCGCTGTCCAGCTCTATATTACCTGTAGCCGTCGCGCGTCAGGCGCAACGTGGAAAATCTCCCTTCAGACACATCGTATGACGCGGCTGTTACGTGTCGCATTACGTCATCGAGGTAGGGACTGGACAACGTCCTTTGGTATTTTATGATAAAGATAGGCCGCCACCAACCGGCCTTTGTGGAAATCATTGGGGAGGCCTATGTTCAGCAATGGACGTCCTGTGGCTGAAATGATGATGATGAAGATAAAAATTAGTGTAATACAGCTCTGACTGCACATTATGGGAGATGATAACATCTCCCATCATGTGCAGTTAGCAACATGGTTCCGACTTCCGGCGGAGTAGAACAGGAGTAACAGGACCACTCCTACTTTTCCTATGAATGTCAGACCTATTTCCACACAACCTGAGGTGGAATTGTGTAAAACAATCGTAATATATTTGACAGTTCATAACGTACGATAAAGTCAGTTAAACAAAGCGTTTGACAGAATAATCGTACGTTATGAACTGTCAAATGATTACGATTGCTTTACACAATTCCACCTCTGATTGACCAGTGTCTTGAGTAAATTAGGAGTTGCCCTTTTTCAATGCAGACCAAATGACCTGATTGCTGATGATAATGTTTTCTGATTCTTTTCAGTCGCTCAGGAATTTGCGTGATATATTCGCTGTGTGTTCTTCGTGGGCACAATCACTCTTCATCATCATCATTCAGCTGTAGTACGTCCACTGCTGAACATAGGCCTCCCCTAATGCTTTCCACGTTGATCGATTGGTTGCGGTCTGCGTCCAGCGTTTCCCTGCTACCTTTACAATCGCTCTTATTTTTTCAAATAAGAGCCAAAATGATTACTGTTCAGCAACTTTAAAATGAGCGGTTCATCATCATCGTTTCAGCTACAGGACGTCCACTGCTGAATATAGGCTTCACCCATTGTGTGGAAATGTAAAAAATGTGATAGTTGCCACCCCTGCCACTGATAGACGTTATCTGTCCGTGACAAGAAACGTGTGAATGGAAATGAGATCGCTCGAATGTTTTCAATTCGCATTTTTAGGGCACCTAAGCTCTATTATATCAATACTAATATTATAGAGAGGAAAGATATTATGTTTGTATTGAATAGATTTTGCAACTACTGGTCCGATTCGAAAAATTCTTTCACCAATAGAATCCTACAATAGCTCTGTACCTCTGTAGTACATAGGCTATGTTACCAACCACCCTGAAATTTACTTATTGGTTAATTAAGAAGAAGACGTGTATTTTTTCACATAGCCATTGTTTAATCGATTAGTAGCTAAAAAGATATACCATACTCGTAACTCTTCTTTACGGAACTAAAGAAAGTCTTCTCCAGTAGTCGCCTCTTACTTACCACATCATGTAGAGTCCCTAATCCATCTGGCCAGCGTGGGGAGTGTAGGCGAAATTCTCCATTTGCCTCTGGTAAATAGAGGGTCGCGCTCCTGCAGTGGAGACTAAATGACCTGATGATGATGACGATAATTTGTTGTCCAATCTAAGAATGAGACTAGTACAAGAAAATTCGACGACGTCATAAAGGAAGGCGCTGGACGCAGGCCGCTACCAACCGGGCAGCATGAAAAGCATTGGGGGAGGCCTATGTTCAGCAGTGGACGTCCTATGGCTGAGATGATGATGATGATGACTAGAAAATTAGATGATACAAAGAAGTTTAAGAACCTCTTCACAAAGTTGTAATTTGATTACTCAATCACAATAAAAAAGATTAAATAAAAGAGACACTAAATCAATGTTTCAATTCAGATGTCAAATTCTATTTCGATCACAAAAATAATAAAATTCGAAAACAAGTAAAGTTCCATCATAAATTATTATAATACCCGAATATGTAAATGTAATGTACAGCGTGTAAACAAGTTGACATTTAAACAAAATTATGTATTAACATTTTTAAGTTAATGTATTTCTAAAACACGAGTATAGAAGCTTTTTTACCGACTGCTCTTGGCCTATATCTTAATTGATGGGAAACAGGACTATTCCCACCTCTCGTTCCCACCACTGCAACTCCTGTGTACAGCTACAGCTCTACAGAACTTTTAGAAATTGAAATCTAAAATTTAAATGATCAATTTGATTTGATGGTAGAAAACCGCCTGTGGTCTAGTGGTAAGACCATCTGATTCAGACGCAGAGGTCCCGGGTTCGATTCCCAGTGGGGCAGATTTTTCTGTTCGGTTTGGTTGGTGGTAGGGCTTGTTCTAAGTCCGCCTGGCTAGCTACCACCATCTTACCTAAGTATGTCGCCATAACAACAATGTTAACAGCATTGTTGTGTTCCGGCAGTTAGAGGTAAGATAACCAGTTCCTCCGTGGTTGAGGATTCCGGGTGAAGCTCGCTTCCACCTTCGGCCTGATCATTACTTAACATCAGGTGAGATACAGGCCAAGAGCTTCTTCGTTATGGATAAAATAATAATAAAAAAGGCACTAAACCTATCACATCCTGTTATGTTTATGAGGATCAAAATATATCAGTTACACTGATCCGTTATCCAGTCAAATACTAAGTCCGCCAAGTTCCCGCCAAGTCCCAACTTTCGAGCCCTCCCGCCCGACCCCGGAACCGAACGGGAGACCTCCGACATAAATAAGCTTTTTTGCGTCACGCCAGTAAAGCTACGCTCCCTTATGCGTGCGTCCCTGTCTGTTTATATTGTGTTCTCGCTCGCACGGAGGGGACGAGCGCTGGCAACGCGCGGTGAACTTACTATCATTACTTCGGTGTAAAATAGAGAGGGTAAGAGGGATCGCTCTGTCATTGAGTGGATGTCAAGAGGGAAGCTATTTTGCTGCTAGAGGCACTTGTTTTGTTTCTTTCTTTCATTTTCTCTGGACTGGGTTTTTAAGCATGTAAGTACTGGTGATTCGGACCACAGTGCCAATTGCCCAAGAGCTGTTACTTAAAGGGTATTTTTGCACTGAAGAATTGGAGCAGTGCAAATGGCCAAAGGATTCAGACCTATACTTTAAGGAATGTGTATATAAGAATTAATGAAAACATCTGGACTTACAGTCAGATGACATGACTTACAGTGATGGGACTAATCCCAACTCTCCCACCGCTGCAACTCCAGTATATCCAGGATGTACAGCTTGGCCTCAGAAAACTACAAGTTTGGTAACGGGACATAAGAACATAAGAAGAATCTACTAAAGTAGAGAAACACGAGATATTTTTATATGAGTTACACATGTTCTCCTCACGATAGGGTTTTCCAATAAGAGTTGTTATTTTGATATTAAAAAAAATGCCATTTTTTATATAAATGATTGGATGTTTATTTCATTTAAAGAGGAAGTTATGCCGTTAATAGTGGAAAATAACATCAGGCAAATAACCACCACGACCACGCTTACAGGACCATAATTATCCTTTTCATGAAATTTTCCCCAAATCGCAAAGTGGCTGCCCTATGTCCTCGATAGCGTCACGAATTCCAAGACCTCGAAAGACAAAAATTCAAGACCTCAAGAAGAATTTTTGTTTAGTCAGTACTTGGACTAGTAATATGTGTCAACATTGGCCCCACTGATCCCCCTTCCACTATTACTCAGTGGAGTTGAAAAGTCGTTTCGTTGAAGAGCTTTCGCTGATGTTTCTCGTACGTTTGATTTGCGCCACTTATACTGTGACGGGGGGAGTGACGTACGCACGGTCATTTCTTGTTATATTATTAGTTTTGTAGTAACTATTGTTTGTTTGTTAAGTAACAGACATTAAGACAATTATTGGGGAGCCGTGGAAAAGAAAGAAAAAATAAAGGTAGTGAGGAAATGTCATGAATGTAGATAATATATGAGAAGTACTATGTTTTTTTTTTCAGGTACTTGACCGCAATCGCACCTGGTGTTAAGTGTGATGCAGTCTAGGATGGTACATAAGTGCCTATTCACTGTTGCCTTGAAAAGGCCCGGATTATAGTGTTCAGGAAAGACAGCAGCAGGCAGCGAATTCCAGTCCCTAGCTGTTCGCATTAAAAAAGAGTTATCAAAACGCTGAGGTTACCTCGGTTTTGATTCTCCTGCGAAGTGAGGAAGTGACAGAACATTTCTGAATAAAGAAAAATAAAATAAAAATAAGGCTCAAAAGGTCGTATTTGGATTGTATAGATTTAGAAGCTTTCATTTTCAAAAAGCTCAAGAAACTTCAGAGAAAGTATTTTATGTTATTTTCAACTTGATACATTCACATGTTCCTGAGAAAAAGACGAACAAACGGACAACAAAGTGATCCTTTAAGGTTTCAGTTTTTTCCCTTTTGAGGTACAAATGAACTCGCCACCAGCAATACTTACATTAATTACTGCAAAATTGCAGAACAAATGTAAGGAAGTCACGAAGTCAAAGAACTTCGGAATCGATGCAAAAGAGACGTTTAAAACTTAGAAATTGACACTTATTACGTGTGCTGTCAACATAATACTACGCCCGTATTCACAAACATTAATATGAGGTCTCACACAAGAACCAATCACCAGCTCTATTCCAGTTTGTGAATACGGGTGTGATTGGCCTATGGGTAAATCTCTATCCAATTTGAAAGCCATAGCATCTAATGTTTATCAAAGAATACGTGCCTAATACCGCCCTCCATTTAAACTTCTAACCGTCCAACTTACGGCCTAAGCAGTATGACAATGAAACCCTTCATTTGGTTAGCCTATGATGAATCTCTATTGTCGTGGAAGTCTAAGGCTACAGCCGGATAGTGTATACTCGCGACACCCCCACTCGGGCGATGACGGAACGCCGCGGAGGTTTTAGTGGGTATACCCCGTCCTCTTCAGGACGGAGCAGCGCCCTTTTCAGGGCAACGGGAGTCCCACACACCACGCTGTCCCCTGGCAGTTGTGACGATACTCAAAGCATTTCCTCCGCGACAAAAAAAATGGTTGAATCTCTATCTATTTTGATAGCCATAGAGTCCAATGTCTATCAAACAGTCAGTGCCTAATACCGCCCTCCATTTAAACTTCTAACCGTCCAACTTACGGCCTATGCAGTATGACAAGTCGTGCATTTTTTATGTGGCAGCCATGTTACTTTTATTGTGACAAAGTTCTTTTATGGCCCGAAAACTTTGCGTTTTACGCTAAGTGCGGATAAATATCGTAGTAGGGTATTACGCAATTTTTATAGTTAACTTTCGTTTTAAGGACGTTTAAATACAAAAACCTAGTATCGCTTCAAAACAAAACAGTGAAGTACTCGTACCTATAGTATACCACTCACTTACCTTGGTAATTGACAACTTACTTGAAAACTCGCAATGAAGTTATTTGACTTACCTGAAAAAACAAAAGAAAGAAATTAATAAAACTCGCTAGTTTAAAACAGTTTAAAAGAAATTGATACAATTTCTTACTAAGTTTGACGAAGATGGTTATAGCTTATGAGGCTTTAGATTGGTTGAATTTCAACATTTAGTTAGACCAATCATAGGACATAATCTATGACTAAGTCTAGGCGCAGACCACCGACTAGTAGGCTGATAGTTGGGCCTGATTCTAATTTGTATGAAGAATCGGCCGATCCCAAATCGGTGTAATTTGCGCACTTTCATACATCTCCATACTGATCAGCAGCCCGACCCAACTATCGGCCAACTAAAAATCTGTAGTCTGCGCCCAGGCTTAATTCGAATGAAGTTACAAAACTTCAGACTACAATATATATATAATACAGACTGTTTATATTTTTGCAGACATCATGACTAATCCCACAATAAATCGATTCGTTTGAATTTTAAAATCGAATTTCAAACACACACTCATTTATTTAGACGAGTCCAGGTTTGCGGGGTCCTGCATTACTGGGTCCCGCAAAACTTAAACACCGTGGGAGAGCGCTCTTCATCATTATCATTTTCAGCCACAGGACGTCCACAGCCGAACAAAGGCCTCCCCCAGTGATTTCCATGTTGACCAGCACCTCCCGCGACCTTCACCAGATCGTCGGTCCACCTAGTGGGAGGCCTGCCCACCTAACTGACCGGTCTTTGTGGAAATCCTTGGGGGAGGTCTTTGTCCAGCAGTGGATGTCATTCGGCTGAAACGAACGTTTGACAGCGGCCTGCGTCCAGGCTTGAGAAACCTCCTATTATTAACTCAATATATTTTAAAATAGTCAAAACGTCTTCGACTCTACCTTCCACCCTCACCCCCCGCGGCTCTATTACGGTATTGCCGCGCTCACCTAAGCACCGCGGCGGAGATATGTCATAAATCCGCGACGCCGCCCTGGGTGTGACGTCTATGGCGTGCCGTATTCATTGTGCCCTTGAGCCGGCTGATATACTGACTTATCATGGATTAGGGGCACCACTCTTGGAGCTAGAGTGTGTATATTTTGACATGTATGTTGTTATACGTTGGTATTGTACTTTTAAGGAAAGTTTATGAGAAATAGGGCGGTCAATGTCACTAATGAATAATAAGAAGAAGAAAAGTAGAGATAAGAGCTAGCTTTGGATTGCAGATTGTCTGATGACAATCCAAAAAACTTGTCAATTCCAAGTCAATGCGTGCTGGTGACCCCTTTATTACCATCGGATTACCTACCTTTTTTAAAGAAAAAAAGCTATAGTTTAATTTCAAAACTTTGAAGATTCTTGAAAACGGGAGGAATTTGATCTTTTGAGTGAAAATATTTTAGTTAAACTGTCCCCTTCCGCTTGGCGACCCTACGGCTAAGTGAATTGAAGTAGACGAGGGACAAAGGCGCGAGGCGTAGAGGTGAATTTATCAGCCGTTTGTTTGAGGGACAATTAACTGAGTACTTTCTTGGGGACAGAGCTTCTTGGATCATATTTTGAGACTGCGTATGGATTTCTTGAGTCTCTTATCTTGTTCGATCGTTTCAGCCAAAAGACGTCCACTGCTGGACAAAAGCCTCCCCCAAGGTTTTCCACAATGCACGGTCCTGCGCTGCCCGCATCTTATACTGTGGTATAAGATTCAATTGACCAGTGGGTCAATTGACAGTTTTGATGATTTATCAAAAAGAAGTTTTTATGAGAGTCCGAGAATTCAATTCACTATTTATTTTCACATCGCCTAAAATTAAATCTAGCTCGGTTTTCTTCGAGGCTAGAACGAAGTTCGTTTTAAAGTTGTCTTGGAATAATTGTATAAGAATTAGTCGGGGCTATGCGAAACAGTTTTAAAACAATTTCTGCTGAATCACAAATGTTATTGAATTCTTCAAGGTCGTTTAGTGTGCAATTATCGTGGACTCCTTATTGTCTAGGAATACATAAAAATGGACCGGGTGATTATAATTAATTTTACTATCACACTAATCATTTGTCTACACTACAGAATCCTCGAACTCCTATGTTCTTTTAATTAATTTCTTTGCGGGTCCAATGACAGTTTAACTTTCCCCCGGGACAAACTTGACCTTCATTGGTTGGGTTTTTATTGGCGGTCAAGCTGTAGATCCTAGCTACACAGCGGTAGGAACGAGAGGTGGGAATAGTCCCGTACACTAAACATACCTTCATAATTTCAGCCACAGGACGTCTACTGCTGAACATAAGCCGCCTCTGATGATTCCCATAATTACTAATTGGTTAACCTGCATTCGGCACCTTCCTGCTACCTATATGAGGTCTTCAGTCCTTCTTGCCAAACAACTTGGTGAAAACCAATTTTTGAACTTGACCCAAGTGGAATTCAAACCCACGACCGTTACGGTGCCGTGTCCATTCCTTGTCACTCGCAGACCATAGCGCCAACCACGTCGGAACACGTCAGGGCATCAAACATTCAGCCAACAATTATTGCTTGCGTGATTGGTTTACACGCTGCGAATACAATCAATACGACTTGAAGTTAAGTTAGTAGTTAGTACTCGTATATCGTTGAGTGTAAAAGATTTAAAATTCAAAGCTATATTATGTTATTTGCCGATGCAAAGATGCGTTATGAGTAATATTTTCTTACCACAAAATGCAATTACAGAATCATTTAATAATTTAAGCAAAGTGTAAAAAAATTCAATGAAGTCATGAAAAGGCATAAAACACTTTCAGATCGCGCTTATTGAATAGCGAGAATCTAAACTACTCAGGTTTTTCAAATTTGGTAAATTGGTTAACTGGATATGAGAAAAAAAAAATGTTTTTTTTTTGGGGAAAAAATGCATGAAATTGCATAGCTACCTTGCGAGGACAGGTTAGGTTATGTGAGGGATACCCACTAAAATAACCTGCTCCGTCGATCGCTTTAATGGGATGAATTAAGGGAATCCGGTCAAAGCTTTCAACTACCAGTCACTCCCCGCAATTTTGGTATCATCGACAGTGAAAATCTTTCCGAAAAACCACATGAATGAAGCAGTGGCCAAAAGGTAATTCAAACGAACATCAAAAGCGTGTAAATCCTCATACCTCAGGTTGATCAATCTTGCATTGTGGTATTTAACTGGATCGCTCGCGTGTTAACAAACGAACGGTTTGTTTGATTGAACCGAGAAAGGCTTTCGGTTATTCATTGGAGGCTTTTTCCGGGTCTCTTACGGGTATTAGTTTGTTTGAATTGATATTGACTGTTTACTTTGTAATAAGCGGAACGCGTTAGTTCTATTTCGAGGTAGGAATGGGGTTTCAAATAATAAAATACTATAGTTAAACGATACTGAAACGTCAAGTAAGGGCAGATTTTTCAATCGTAAGATATCTTTTAACCGAAGAATAATCTTGTCATTTTGACATATTTCCCAAACTAAAACTGTCAACAATGTGCCAAACTTATTCTTCAGTTAAAAGTTATCTAACGATTGAAAAATCAGCCCTAAGTAAAATAACCCAGCATTGATAGTAGCGCCCTCTTGTAAATGTCATAATTATACGGGCACTTCAGTGTTGTCCAACGTAGGTAGTAAAAATTGGAACTAATAACCCAGTATTGATAGCGCCCTCCTGTCATAGCTGGGACGGTTCAGTGTTGGATATCTATACGTCCTTAGGGAAGGCCTTTGTCCAGCAGTGAACGTTATTTGGCTGAAACGGCGACAACGACGACTACGTCCCCATTGCCAATCGAGAGCCTTAGGGGGAGGGAGGTTTTTGTCCACCAGTGGACAATGGACATTGACTGAAAGGATGATGATGAAAATATGTGCCACATACACACTGATTGCTCACGCACGAGTATACAATATGCATCTGATTATGAAAATATTATGTGCCAGACACTGATTGCTTACGAGTATACAATATGCATCATACGTCCTTGTTTTATTGATATTTTTGTATACAAACAGTACGGTGTCAACGTTCGACAATAGCTGAATTCAACTCGTAACACAAGCAAGTATAAACTTCGTATGAGGGGTTAACTTTTTTTAATTTATATTACAGAAATTACTATTTTTGTACATAATTCGGGAAGCTTCGCCATATACTCATGTCCGAAATACCGCAGTGTCTCAAGACGAAAGTCTTCGAGCAGTGTGTGTTGCCAGTGTTGACATATGGATCCGAAACGTGGTCGCTTACTATGGGCCTCATAAGAAGGCTCAAGGTCACCCAAAGGGCGATGGAGCGGGCTATGCTCGGAGTTTCCCTGCGTGATCGAATCAGAAATGAGGAGATCCGTAGGAGAACCAAAGTAACCGACATAGCTCGCAGAATTGCTAAAATCAAGTGGCAGTGGGCGGGGCACATAGCTCGTAGAGACGATGGCCGTTGGGGCAGGAAAGTTCTCGAGTGGCGACCACGGGCTGGAAAACGTAGCGTGGGCAGGCCTCCTACTAGGTGGACCGACGATCTGGTAAAGGTCGCGGGAAGAGCCTGGATGCGGGCAGCGCAGGACCGTTCATTGTGGAAAACCTTGGGGGAGGCCTTTGTCCAGCAGTGGACGTCATTTGGCTGAAACGAACGAACGAACATAATTCAGAGAAAAGAAAGTCCAGTTTCTATTGCTTTTTCCTTTTCTCAGTCAGCTCTCTTTCCCCCTACGCATTATCCGAGGCTCCTATAATCGCATATCTGTTAGGAACAATTTGCCCGCTGATCGAACATGTGGGATCAATTCGTCGAACGAGTTTAAACATCTAAGAATATTGTGGGAACCGTTTATTTTGAACTGTCAAAATTAAATTACAAAACGGTGGAGTTAAGATTATGGGAATTTGGGGTTATCACCAAAAACCTCTGATGGCTGTAGAGGACGGCACATTTTAAAAACTTTCTTAGTTTTCGACCTTATGGTTAAGTGAATAAGGAGTCAGGCAATCACCAAAAACACCCTCTACAGGGCACGACATGGTGTAAAAACTTTCTTGGTTTTCAACCAAAATGATGTTAATAAGGTTTAGGGTATTTTGGGGGATGAAATCTTGAAGGTTGAAATGAAATCTCAGACAGCTCAGACATCAAATTTTTTTACTAGTCCACATGCATTTTTTACAATTTTGAACTTATCATTATTCTCCAAGGTGAGATTAATAGGCATTTACTGGTATGTTGTACCACTCTATACTGCATCTCACTAACATCAGGTGTGTATGCAGTCAAATCTTTTGGTAGAATAGAATAGAATAGAAAAGGTTTATTGACACAGTAGAAAAAGACACAATACAAAAAAAAACAACAAAGCCACATAATATGTAGGCTATTAAAACAAGAGGTGAGAAAAAACTGTGCCAATAGGCACCCGCTCAGTATTTATCGTGACATGCTCAAGAGGGCAAGTCACGAAGCTGGTCTTCCGCGGACGCCCTTGCTTATTGCGCAACCCTTGGAGAAGACACCGTCTAAAAATAATGTAACCGTAAATAAACCGTGGTAGAAAAGATACAAGTCATTTAAAGAGAAGAATAAATAAATTGGCAATGTGATTATTCAGACTCAGAAATTTCCATCTAAGGTCCACCAGAAACTGATGTTAAACTTAACATTAAAAGAAAATAATACAACTGGTCAATAAATACGTCTTGCGAAATCTCACCCAGGTGCACCCAAAGGTCTACGACTCGCCAAACAAACCCTATCTACCCCAACCCCGGGCCACCTGTACAAATCGGACGGAGTACAGGTTTCGTAATAATACCGGCGCACGCGTCGGGCGGACAGATGCGCGCGGTCGGAAGCCTTCGGGCGCGCTCGGGGACGATCGGGTCTGAGGAGTTACGTTTGTGTGAAAAAATGGCATGGATGTAGTTTGGTATTGACTAGTGTAGGTGACTGTTTTGAAGTCTGGGTGGGGTACAAATAGGGTTATACTTGAGAGTTAATTTTATAAAGACAAACTTAATGCCATAAGGCATTCTTTGCCAGTTTACCTTCGGGCTAAACAGGCACATTTGGTATGATAGTTTTATACGCAAACCAATGTACCTACTCCTTGTTTGAGAGAAAGCGATTCTACTGTGTGGATAGAGCTATAAACGCTCTATCTTTCACCTTTCTTGGTCAAACTTGGGTGGGAAAACTACATTTATTTGGGACGTGTACAAGTGCCGTGGAAAGGGCACAATTGCTAAATAAATGATTTCATTTAAAATAACTTGTATACTTTTGCACGTCCCAACAAGTTTACCCTAACCACCGATTCTGGAACATACTCGTAGGATACAAAATTTATTTTTTCAAATTCAAATTCATTTATTTGTACAGAAACTTTAGTTTTCATAAGGACTTACTTACATACATTTCTACGAAAGGTCTTTTTAATAAAAATTAATGCATTTCCCCAAGCGTAAAATACCGACTGCGTAACCCAAGGCCCCGATTACGCTAAAAATTTTCATCTTCAACGTGCCTGGACGTCAGCTGTTTTGACAAATCCGTGTCGCAGAATCGAAGAAATCGAAGAAGCGCGTCTGTATTGGAGACCTTAAAAATTAGCGTAATCGGGGCACTGTACACGAACCCGAATTGAGTAGGAGATTGCGAAACCGAAACGTCGCGGGCGCAGCACAAAGGGACGCGAATCGCTGGCGGCACGTGCGCAGTGTTTAATGTGGGTTAATTTTATGGGAATATGTAAGCCAAAAGTAATTAACTAACAGGACATAATATAAGCCTTTATCATCAATTTTTAATTCTATTAGAGTCCTTTATCATTCGAGCTAAATTATTGTTATCAATGTTATTCAAGAATACAACGTCAACTATTAATTAGAATTTTTCTTAGACGAGGCTGTGTAAATTTAGAGACATTGGCAGACAAGCAGTGGAAATTTTATTTTCATAAAATCAGCCACTACACCCACTTTTTGTGTCCAGTTGTTTCCATTTGACATACTATACGCAACAAAAGTTCGATCGCCTCTACCGGACGCAACAAATTGGGTTTCTTGCTATGGTGTGCCGTGTCGACAGCAAAAGTAGTCTACATTTGGCTCTTATGAGCCACCACAAAATCAATCGTATCTAGATTTCGAACCTGAGACCATCAGAAGAAGAAATAACATTGCGAATCCAAAAGCCGCTCGCCGCGACACAAAGCACCGCCTTTCCCTGACGCGTGCGTGCGCGCACCGCTATTCATTTAGCGCTATTATGGTTAAGCCTGTCGACCATAGCAAGCTATTGATTGAATTTCAATTTAAAATTATAGCGAAGTAAAAAAAAATCAATATTGTGTAGATCGCCGGAATCCTTAACTTCAGAAATAAACAAATAATGTTTAAAAAGACAAAGTGAGCACGGAGAGCGATGAAAAGGGAGCAGAAAATCTTAAGTAGAATGTGACAAAACTTGTCTTGCAACAAGGGAAGACCTAGGTGGCCCATGGATAATGTTATTGGGGTAACATAGCTTTCAATATAATGCCGATGGTATGAAATAAAAAGATCACAAACGTCACAACATGTTATCAAAATTATTAAAACACACTATGTAGATGAAGGTATGGAGCCTAGCTGTGTGTCGAGGAGAAGGTAGGTGCAGGTAGATGAGTGAAACTCAGAGTCCAGATTTGAAGAGATGATTTATTTACAAAATGCGCTATATTTATAGTACACAGAAAGGAGACAGAAACATTGGTTGTCGCACACGACATGAAAACTTTGAAACTTTCAGCGCGTACCCGCGCACTCCCATAGAGGAAGCGGGACAGCAATATCTGTCCTCTCGAGCGTAGGTTATATCCACGGAGCTCCCGCGGTGGGTGTGCGAGCGAGACAGCCTCTCGGACCTCTCGGCCGGAGGTTATAAATATAAGCGGCCTCTTCGCGGCCTATCTCGCAGTACGGCAGCTGACACGATGCGACTCCTACAAAGGGAATATGCCATCTTTGAGCATATCTATAGCATGGCAACGTAGTGGACGCCGCGCTTACGTGTCAAATCAAAAGACTGAGTGGTGTAACTGGAGGGCTCGAACAAAGGCACCAACTGCAAGGTATTTGGGTTCCATGGACGTGTCCTACAACTTTAAGACACCCTGCAGACCTACTTTTTGTCGGCCGAAATTACAACTCTCACGTTTTGCCCCTTATCTACGGCAGCTGGTTTCAAGAAAGAAGTTGTCTACTTTAATCCAATGAAAAAATCCTTCAAGTACCAGGGAATTGATACAGTATAAATCAATTGTTACCGTGGTACTTATGCGACCACTTAGGTTTCGAGTTTAAAGTAAACTTAAACACTTTATAGGTGTAATGTAAGTGGTGCAAATACGTTTTTTACTGTACAAATACACAAAGAGAAGAGACTGACAACAAGAGATTATCTTTATGAAAAGTAATACTATCCAGCTGTAAGGGACATTACATAAAATAAACATAAAAATAAAAACTTCATACGTGCAATCGTTAAAACTCTACTACGAATTGATTGACACAAAATATAATAATACGGAACCCCTCTCCATTAAAAGCGGACTCCCTTTCAGATCGGTCGTTCAACTTGTCTTTTGGACTGAATTAAACCGATTATTTGCTTTTTTATCAACTTCAGGCCGACATCCTTAGTGGCGTAGGGCTGCCACGAATTCAAAAATGTATAAATACTTGTGACATAAATTCAAGTGTCTGTTTGTTGTTATGTAAACAGTTGTTCCAATTTTTATGAATTTTGGCATAGGGATAGATTGTTATAATAAGTTACATTTTGCAAAAATCAACACACAGTGGGTGGACTATCGACAGCACACAGGCGTAAATTCGCTACTTATTTACTAAAATAAAAATCTTCTTTATCATCTTACAATTAAACTAATTAGTTACAGTTACACCAGTTGTAGTAAGTTCAAAAGTTATGTATTGAAATCAAAATTGGTTCAAAGGATTAGACGTGAAAACGTAACAAATAGAGACATCTGAATTACGTGAAATTGTAACAACACATTCGAATATTATTATTGGTATGGATTGTCCATAACAAAAATCGTAATAACGAATGATAAATTAATTTATGATAGAAATTAAACATAATGTGACAGCCCTATCCAGCAGGGCTAGGCATAAAGCATGAAAAGGGTCATTTTATTGGCGTTCCTGTGTGGCACACTTTCAACTTAAACCCAATGACATAGAGTTGAAATTAATGTTTATTGATTGTGTGTTTTTAGTTAATTTCAATATGAATGCAATGTATTAGCATTGTGTTTGATTGGTGGCCGTGTTTTAGCTTTGGCCCTTGGTTCGTGTGGAAAATTGTAGGGCGAACCCAATTGGCCCGTCTTTTGTTCGTAAGGCCAACTCCACACGTTGGCCCCAAGCCCAACATTGGTCCCAATGTAACTAGAACAACGATCACAATGTTGGTGCCAATATTATTTTCTAGATCCACACGTCGGACGAGTGCCGGCTTAAAAAAGACTAGTCTTTTTTGTATTAGGTCTGTAAAACAGTTTTAATATCTGAAATAACAAGATATTTTCATTAAAGTGTAACGAGTACATCAAAGGTCTACAGTAGCCGTGTGGTTCCAGTAAAGTACGAGTATAAAGACCACACCCACTCTTCTCGGATGTCGTAACAGGCGACGTAGTCCACTTAGAGCACCCACCCGAATAGCACCCTGCCTAGTCCACGAACAGCACCCACAACACAGGAGTCTAGTGCTGGCTGCTAATGTATTTGTTAGACAGGGAGACTACGGGACAAATAATACGAAGCGTGGGGAGTGTAGTTCAAAACCATTTGCCTTAGAGAGGGTCATATTCCTGCAGTGGAGACTAAAGGAACTTCTTCTCAGCACCAGCCCATTTATGTTGTCCCGAAGTGGTGGTAGGGCAAGCTATATTTGGGGCATGTACAAGTGCCTAACCTACTGAATAAATGATTTGATTTGATGATGATGAAAGTTTGAACAATATAAGATACTGGTTAAGTCTAATGAAGGTTACGGGAAGCACCTGGATGAGGGCAGCGCAGGACCGATCGTTTTAGAAAACTGGAGGCCTTTACCCTGGACAGAATTCAGTTATATTGAAGGAAACCGGTTAAAGGACTAATCAATATGTTGTTATTAATTTAAAGCTTATTCCTGCTAATCGAATCCAAAGCAAGACGTACGAAATTCCTCGCTTTTTCAGTATGTAGAATTGTAGATCTTCGTTGTAAACGCCGCACGCGCAAGCAGGTGTACCAACGGAATCCTGTTTCAGAACTGCATGCACACAAAAACGTGCCTTAACATTCTACACATACGATTCATTTCACTTTGATAATACGCGTGTAATAGTTAAGGAGGTGGTGTGAGGGATTTTAGACGGTGTGGTTATTGAGTTAAGGTTATGTTTGCGTTGGTGCAGTTTGATTGTAGTGTTAGCAGTTTAGTCCTGTTAAATAGTTTTGAATATTAAGTCCTGAGGGGTGAGTGAATCCTGGATTAAGTTTTCAGCTGGTATAAAATCATGCCTTTTACGAAAAAAACAGACACAAAGAGTAAGTTACTATAGTAACAAACTCCAATGTTATTCTGATTAATTTCGATACAAAGACAGTTCAACTTTCACCCGGGACAAACTTGACCTTCACTGGTTGGGTTGTTATTGGCGGTCAAGCTGTAGATCCTGGCTACACAGGAGTTGCAGCGGTTGGAACTAGAGAGTCGAATAGTCCCGTATTCTACCAAAGAAATAGGGACTGACTTTCATGCGATGCTTTTTCTCATCAGTTTGTTATAGTTTTAAAATCCTGTTTGTAAAAAAGGAAGGAAGGAACTTATGACGTCACTTAGTGTTCACAGCTTGACTCTATAATATTACCAAAGGGCTCTCCTCTGTCACAGACGCGTCATTGTAATGTACAGTTGGTTTTAAAACGGTTTCATACATCTTTGAAAACTCACTTAATAAATTCCAAAACGATGCACCACCTGGTGGGATGTACCAATACTGCAATCATCGATTAAAAACACAGTAATCGATATTAAAACTCGAATTTATAAATGAATTTTAAAATGTGCGTCTCCCAAAACAATCCACCAGGTGCCTGATGGGATGTTGCAATACTACAACCATCGATTAATTGTCCATAAAGGATTTGCCTTCACCAGATCGTCGGTCCACCTCGTAGGAGGCCTGCCCACGCTACGTCTTCCAGCCCGTGGTCGCCACTCGAGAACTTTTCTGCCTCAACGGCCATCGTCTCTACGAGCTATGGTGCCCCAGGTGCGCCCATGGTGAAGGTCGCGGGAAAAGCCTGGATGCGGGCAGCGCAGGACCGTTCATTATGGAAAACCTTAGGGGAGGCCTTTGTCCAGCAGTGGACGTCATTTGGCTGAAACGACGAGTACGAAAGGATTTGCCACACTGAATGCGGTCTGCGGTCAGGTCAAAGTGAACGCAGCACGCATCATGTATGAATAACATTAGCGATCTAACCGTGCGGGCACGAGAAAACAACGCAAACCGCACCGCTGACAGATTGCTTTGACACACATGGTTTTGCCCTGACAGACAATGTTTTTCATACATGATGTCGCATCATGCATCACGCAGAACGCATCCTTAGATGCAATCTTCTATATCTATAAAAACGAAAAGTCACTCATTGACTGACTCACTCATCAAGAAATTTCAAAAACTACAATTGCTAGGAGTCTCAAATTTTGCATGGGGGTTCCTTTTAGAACGTAGGTCCTCACTAAGACGGAATTTTGCAAAACTCCACCTCTAAGGGGGTAAGGCGGGATCCACGCGTTCGAAATCAATTCAGGTCTCAAATACCAAAACAATCGCCACCTGGTGGGATGTTCCAATTTTGCAATCGATTAAAGACACAGTAATCGATTGATCGCCTATCCCGATCTGGTTGTCGCCGGAATCCAGTCGCACGTAGGGTTGCCAGATACAAAAACACAAGCCGGACTTTGTGCTTCCTTTGGCCGGACATGTCACGGCGGGGGAGTGCAATTAGTGTCTAGCTCAAGAGTGAGTACTATCATCATCGGTTGCCCAACGTCCTGATGCGTGCGCTTGATATTATTCTGTAGCTCGACTTTCGTCTGCCGCGGCAGCCACATAAAAAGCCTAACAGAACCCGGACAGGCCGTACTAGGCAAAATTTGGCCGGACAAGACCCTAAAAAGCCGGACACCTGGCAACCCTAGTCGTCCCAATCGGACTGGTCGCGCAGGTGGCGGCTACATTGTGGGGGGTGCTTTGACCCACTGCCGGTTCTGTATTGTTGGACGGATGTACATGAATGCAGATAAAACTGTATCAACTGATGTGAAGAACGAGATCACATATCTGGCTAGGCTTGTTGACTTGTATTCAAATTTAAGGCTTTTTCAGAAATAGTTCGTCCTACCACCACTTCGGGACAACATATCGACTGTTATTAAAATTTCTTAGCGAATTGAGTCTTTTCTCAAAGGTTCATCCAGTGTCTAAGTATCGTGGGTTCCAGTCCCGCCTTAGGCAGTTCGATTTTTCAAGATGTTTATTTAAAACATATCGACTGGTACTAAAGTCTCGTTCTATAACAACTAAACACCGGAGGCAATCTAATGTGAGATGGCAAAACTTGCTAGATTCGCCAGCATTAAATCTAGAAATCTAACAACAGTTACAGGACATCACAAAACAGCAAATGATACAAGCTCAAGATGGACCGGCGACCTCAAGAAGATAGCCAGCAATGGCTTCATGAAAAAAGCGAAGTTCGTGCTTTCTGGTACCTCTATAGGCCTACGTCTAGCAGTGAACTACTACCACATAGGACGACTAGCGGCCGCCAGCGACTTCGTACGCGTGGATCCCGTTTTACCGCCTTAGGGGTTGAGTTTCGTAAAATCCTTTCTTAGCGGATGCCTACGTCATAACATCTACCTGCATGCCAAATTTCAGCTCGATCCGTCCAGTGGTTTGGGCTGTGCGTTGATATATCACTATGTCAGTCAGTCAGTCACCTTTGAGTTATTTAGATGATGAATTAACCAATTATCAAGTCACCCACCACAGCATGCTCCTGAACGTAATATTTCGAATTCTTATGATCATAACAACAATTTGATTCCGAGAATCATCGACAAGTCCAGACAGGTCTTGGCATTTAACACTAGACCAGCAGACGGCGTTGTTAAGCACGAGCCTCTAGCGGGCCTCACAGTAGTCAGTTCTCCGGACACCTGGCACAGATTTGCATATGGAGATACCTCTTGTTGTCGATTGAGATGTTTGTAGCGGTTGAGGTCCTACTCTGTGCTTTTGGTTCTGTTGTCTCTTACTTTTCTCAGATAGATACAAAGAAAGATAAGGAGAAGGTTGAAGATGACTCAAGTAGTCGTAAGTTAGAGAAAGAAGAACCGAACTTAGTTACTTTATCTGATAAAGACCACGTCAGATGATCTTAAAGGGCTTCTTATATCGTATGGGATGGGTTTCATAGTGACAACATAATAATATTTGGGTGGTGTAATTGTTTTATAACCTGCCCTCTGAAGCATCAATGGGATTGACTCATCAATAGATGCCAAAAACTGTGTACAATTTGCTGATCTGAAGCAATACATAGTAGATAATTTACACGATATGTGATATATCTGGAGAGGTAACCCATGCCATGAGCAGTATGAACAGAAGCTAGATAGGCTCAAGTCTTCAAAGTCTAGTAGACTACGGAAGCTTTAGCAGAAGTAGAACCAGCTTACTTAAAACCAGGAGCTTTGCCAAATATTGAGTATGGTAGAAAACTTTGCTATGTTAGGGCTTCACCAACCTTTTTTATGCATGACAAGGCGGATATTTGACCGCAATCGCACCTGGTGTTAAGTGAGATGCAGTCTAGAATGGTACATATTTTTAAGAGACGATTCTACAATGACTTTTAATCGATCACACCTCACCTCTCCCCAGCATCGAAATCCACCGGTACCGCACCAAACTGTCCGCTAATGTATTCGATGTCAAGTTAATTCGCCCATTTGTATTCGGACCAGTCGGCTGCGAATCGTCTCCGGTTACAATCGATGGATTTCGGCGATCGACGTAATGGCTCCGATTCTGATTGTTTTTCTATGTTTTAAGATTAAAGGTCACTACTGCAATCTTCTTATCCCTTCAAGCCCCGCAAATTAAGACACAATAGATAATAATCAATTGTTACGCGGTCATATGCGACCGCTTGGGGATTGATTTGAGAGCTCATACCAAGAAATCAACTAAAAGGTTGGAAAGGACCAGAAGCAGAACGGACGAGTTAGCTCTCTTGGTTGCATATCATCTGATAGTAAGCGATCATCAAGCCGAAGATACGTAGAAGACAAAGATTACCTAAATCTTATATGGAAAGAGACGATACCAATTGACAATTTAAAGACACCCAGGTTTAGGAAGAAAACACTGAAGAGTCCTACTCGTTTTCCTATGTTTCAAAACTTGGTGCGTTTCACCTGGATGTCTACACAAGTTTTTATAGCACTATCAAAAGGACATCTTCAAAGCTAGGGCTAATAAGCATTTTTCCTAGGCTAGACCAATAGATTTTCTAATGTGCCTAATAGCTCTGCAGCCAAAGATTTGCTGAATCTACACTGAGCATCAGCCATGATTGTGGTCAAATGCCCACTGATGGATAAGGCCTCCTCAAGAATCCGAAAAAATATAGGCTGGTTTTGCGCTGACCGTCGGCACTGATAGTCGACATGTATGAATCGTCGGCGCCGAGCGATCAGCGTCACTCAGGGCCCTCGCCCACTGACTTTTTGTAGCGATGCAGTCGAGCTGCGATAGCGCGTTAGTAGCGCGTTGGCATTACTACTGTAGTGCGTTGCAAATGGACTGACGCGCGTTAGTCGATGCTGTCATTCGTTTACGAAACGCGCGACAAAAAGTCGCCGTGGGAGAGGGCCCTCGAGATCGTTTCCTTCAATTACATAAATTATGATGTGATCTGTCAGCGCCGCGATCAGCGAACGTTCAGCGCGATTCTAAAACCCGCCTTATGGGAGTATTTTGGTATATTGATTATTAATAAATAGTGAAATAGTACAGAATCGGGCCCAATGACTCAGCGTCCATTGGAACCTGACTCCAATGCCGTGACATTGGACTTGACTTCTAAGACGACACCGATGCTGTTGGCAGGGGATATACTGTACTTATTAATAAATTACGTCTTTATGAGAAATTATTAACCAATCAGAATGATTAAGAGAACAATAGTGTCTAGACAAACCTAAAACGGATTTAGGACGCTATTTGGATCAAATATGTAATTGCTCAATAATGAATAATAAATAAATAAATAAATAAAATAATAAGCGGACATCAGATGTATGCTAAATTAGCTAGTTTGTACTCGGCTTTTCATTAGAAATTTAAATATTACTGACATAATCATACGCATAAGACTACGAAATGATTCATAAGATAATAACCCTCTCTATAAGAATGTTTAGTTTAATAGATGTCTTACGCCCGTATTCACAAACGATACTTGCTTCAAGTTAAACAGCAAATCAAACGCACAGCGTTGAATAGAGCTCTGTGATTGGTTCGTGTGTGACTGTGTGTCCACGCGCACTGTGAGACCTCATAGTAATGTTTGTGAATACGGGCGTTCTAGTATCATTGTTCTCCCTTAATTCTGTTTTTACCACCTACTACAGGTAACAATAATTACCTGTGTTCCACAAATTAATATTTTTCACTTTGACTTAGACTTTCTTAGCAGATTCAACACTGTGGTTGATTGAATTCCTAAGTTGAAAGCTATTTTTTATTGCAGTTTCTCTAGTTTGAAAGTTTGAAACCCTTTTTCCTTAGCAACCGTATAAAGCTAAGGGCACGAGCTAACATTGACCGATAATACTATTCATTTCAATTCCCTCTACCCTCTTGCCAAATAAAATGTGGTCAAACACACCGATAAGAGGTGTCAGGACGCACGTGCTAAGATTCCATCGCTAAATATTTGGCTTGCTATACTGATAACGATATGTTTATTTAATGTGTCAAAACATGGTGGCATTTCGTAAAATATTTATGAGATTGTGCAATTGGAACTTACTTTAAATTAACCTCACAACGGGACTATTTCCACCGCTGCAACTCCTGTGTAGCCAGGATCTACAGCTTGACCGCCAATAAAAACCCAACAAGTGAAGGTCAAGTTTGTCCCGGGGGAAAGTTAAACTGTTATTGGACCTGCACCAACAACCTTTATTAGGCATCTCAAATTAGGAGGGGGCGCCATTGTATTTGCCTCGGTTTGAAAAAATGGTAGATCCATGTCTCAGGAATATTCCCATCTCAAATTCAAATTATTTTATTTCATGTCACATGAGTATGTAAGGGTTGACAGAAAATTCGTTCCCACCTCTGCAACTCCTGTGTAGCCAGGATCTACAGCTCACACGCCAATAAAAGCCCAAAGATTGTCCCGGGGGAAAGTTAAACTGTCATTCGTAAATCCGTGGCTCTATCAATCCTTTGTAAATCGGAAGCCATAATCCCCAGTCGGCAAATCCAAATCGCGCTTTCTTTCTGTCCATGCGCGCGCGCACCGGTGCATTTTTCGCGCGGGGTGCATGACCGCGCTATTTCCGGAGCCGGTATCGAAACCGCGTTTTATCGCCCCCGGGTATTGACGTGGTTAAATCACGAGCAGAGAGCGGTTTTGGGCTAATACTGGTTGCGATTTTTTAAGTTTAAATTGTACGTCAAACTTAGATTAGATAATTTGTCATGAAATTAATTTAGTACAAAAAACGAAAACTGTAAAAATTTACATAATAACTTTACCTTTAGTTTTATTTAGGATGACACGGATTATTAAGGTTTTGGAGGCTTTCATATCTCGTAATGTGCGTGAATTAGCACACGCCAAAGATGGTCAGTGCTCTCACTGGTGCACCCAAAGTAAAATAGTTACATGTCGTTTTAACTGCCTAATATCTTAGGTAGCAGGTAACGATTGTATACCCATCTTATAAGGGAATAAGTTTGGCACATTAACAGTTTCAGTATGGGAAATATGTCAAAATGACAAGTTTATTCTTCAGTTAATTTACCATCGTCGGATTCAGATACCTTTTAACTGAAGAATAATTTTGGCACATTGACAGTTTCAGTATGTGAAATATGTCAAAATGACAAGTTTATTCTTCAGTTAATTTACCATCGTCTCGGGTACCTTTTAACTGAAGAATAAGTTTGGCACTTTAACAGTTTCAGTATAGGAAATATGTCAAAATGTCAAGTTTATTCTTCAGTTAAATGTTATCCGACGATGGTGAAATCAGCCTTTAGTTAGACAAGTCTTAGTTACTTTCCGAAGAGAATCACATATTCTTAAGCTCTACTGAGTAGATCTTAAAGCTTAGAGTCTATAAGGTTAGAGTCATAGAGATTTAGAGGGATGCCAACTAATGCGCCGAGTTCGAAACCCAGTGTCACATTAGAAATAAACACACACAAAGTAATCAAAATTACACAATGCAATGTCGCTGCTGTCATCATTGCTGTCGCGAGCAATGTGTTCTGTTTTTGGGCATATTGCCGCGACACTGGCCCCGCCCCTTTTCACATCTCCCTTTAGTTTCTGTGATCTGTGGTTAGAGTATAAACAATGCAATGCAAAATAAATCGCTAGCGCTCACAACTCACCCTCGCACCGGATGCGCTTGCGCGTACGCAGCCCTTAATAAATACTTATTGTTTCCACCGATCACCTCCGCGAATGCAACACTTACCTGAAATAGAACAACGACATGTTAGTGTTTGAAGTTTTGATATAATACACTTAAGTTTTGAGGGATAGTTAAAATAAATTAGAATGCAAGAAAGTATGCTAAAACAAAGAAACAACATGGTTAAACAGATAGGCACATACAGTTAGGGTGTTTTGAACGGACGCGGGTTTACCCAGATATTCTTGTACACTGTGACATGTAACTTAAATGTAATGCGATTTTGCAAAAAATAATTTAGTCTAAAATGCTGTAGATACATAAATATTTCTAAACGCAAAACAACAACAACAAAGTCTCATATTATTTTGTCCTAAGTAGTATAAATTATGTTAGGTATTACCTAATTTGTTATAATTTGGAGAGAAAATCGAAAATTTGATACTGACTTTTTTAGTCAGTATCAAATTTTCGATTTTCTCTCCATTGGATTGAATAGATCCTTTTTTCTCATCACAATATTATAAATATTCCACTCATTCGTAACTCTATCATGACAAAAAAATCCTAGCTGTTGACGGTCAGGATAGCAATTCAGGATCTTGAATCACATGGTATTGTCAAACAAGGTTTTTCGCGCCAACGACATCGTTCTAAATTAGAAACATTTTAGTGTTCCAGTTACAGTTAGTAATTAAAAAAATCTATTTGGAACTACATTTTTGATCATAAGAGGCGAAAGTTTCTAATTTAAATTTTAAAGTCGGCCAAATTCAAAGACTCTCAAAATTCGCAAAACCGTTCTCTACGGTCGCATCAAACACAAATCCATAACAAAACAACAGATTGACCGTATCTTCTCACAAGGAGTAGGCATACCTGAGGCCATATGCCTTTGCATGGTCGAAGCGAACAATGAAAGAAAAAAATCCACCTTCGCATCTGTCGTTTACACCCTCGTACGCTCCCCGGGTGAGGGAGACAGGTATATTATTCAGTGGCGGTGCGAGTAAGACAGGTATACAGACAAAGCACCCTTGGCGCGCGGCAAAAAATCAAAATTGAATGCGTATACGCTTAGTGCGTTCCGTTTCCGATTTAACGATTTTCGAAGTTTGATTCGGAAGAGTTTGATTTGGATTATTCTTTATTTTTTAAAGAATTTTTTCTGTGCCCATTACAAACGGACAGTAACATAAATAAAAAAAAAATGTTAAGGAGATAAGAAGAAAATAGAAAAAACTAAAAACACAATATTTGATATTACCTACTCTAATTTCAAATCTGCGACCTTATTAAATTTAATATGACATCATCAAAGTATAGCCGTCCAAATAATCAAACCCAAAGTAGGGTAGAGAAATACGGTTTGTTTAGTAATAATCTTTTCAGTTTCAAAGTCCAAATACTTATCCTATTATTATCAAACAAAACATGATAGAAAACTTCCAGTTTTCAACTTTTTAATCGCAAATATTCTTGGCCATACATAGATACGACAAATCTACTTATTTAACCCAAATTGAAGAACTCTAATTTATCTATCAAAAAACATAACCCTCCTCCTGGCAAAAATCGGGTAAAAAGTAAAATAAGAATTCAAAATAAATAGCTGAATTTGAGATTTTTTACAAAATTCAAATACATTAAACCTACTTAATATTAAAATTGCGTTTTTTTTTTTATATAAATCCATTATTGGAAATTCAATACATCATATCCATACATTATCCATACTCACACTTGCTCAACATTACACACTTGTAGTGTCTACCTGCTTACATTAGAACGAGACGGCCATACGCAGGTCTAAATGAGAGCAAGAGAGACAGACAATCGCCCGCGACAGATGTTCGAAGCGCACACGCATTATGCGGGCGGTTCTTTTTTCAAATTACATCCATAGACTAGAATAGACCGCTTCCTTTCCGCGTGGGAAATTGTCTACGGCATTGTTTTGTTTATCTGTGTTTGTTTTTCGCGCCTTTCACAATGGCCCAGGTGTCAATGACGGAAGAGAGGCGATTAGGTGATTTTTTTTTCCAAAACCAATTAGCCACTGGATTTTTTTCAAGGAATTTCAAGAAAAATGTATTTATTTGAGCCAGCTGTAGGGTAGGCCGCATTGTTGTGGTAATTGCGAGTGCAATGCAAGGCAGTAAAATTGCCGTGCACATTAATTACTGAACAAATTCCATACTAAACTTGGGTCGCCCTGTATTATTGTTGTTTTCGTTTTTTTTTTTTTTGCGGTCATATCACTTTTTATACGACCACTAAAGTTTAATTGTTATTTTATTGTTATTTTAAACAATTGATTGAAATTATTATAATAACATACATTATTAGAATATTTATTTCTTCAAGAGAATACTGAAGTAGATGATAGAAATTCAAAAGTCAAGAGTGATCTGACAAAGAAAAATAGCAAAATAATTTTGATTATTAATTTGTCAAAGACCCATTTGTTGTCCTGTAGCAGTGGTAGGGACATGTAAAAGTGCTTTTTAAAAGCCTACTTGCATAAATAAGCGAATTTTGTGTTTATTATGAGTTTTATTTCCTACGAAACTATTCGATTTCTGCATAGGTAAAGGAAATTTAGTCGTACAAAATACACCTTCAGGTAAGTCAGTGGATTTTGTCTATGATAGATCTTACCCAGAAGGTACCGATTCCCAGTGCCCTGAATTCCTTGGGTAAGTAAGTACTTATACTCGTAATATCAATAAGCCACACTACACTCCAGTTACCGTACAGGTTCGAACTTTAGTCCCTATCATTTATAGCATCTCAGTCTCACCCCATAAAACGAACGATTCGAGATACAGTCGAACGCAGCGGTTGATTGAAAAATGTTATGGTGTACTCTTAAAGCCGTAGACTACACCCTTAGTCGATCGATAGTTTGGTCGGTTTCTAATTATTTTTTTTAGAGTGAGGAATTGACTGATACCAAATCGGTGTAATGTGCGCACTTTACTATTAATACTAGCTTTCCGCCCGCGGCTTCGCCCGCGTGGAATTTTGTCTGTCACAGAAAAACTTTATCGCGCGCGTCCCTGTTTCAAAAACCGGGATAAAAACTATCCTATGTTCTTTCCCGGGACTCAAACTATCTCTATACCAAATTTCATCAAAATCGGTTGCGAGGTTTAAGCGGGAAAGCGTAACAGACAGACAGACAGAGTTACTTTCGCATTTATAATATTAGTTGGGATACTGCTTAACAGCCCGATCCAACTACTGGCCGACTAAAAGTCTGCGGGGACTCTACAACTTGGCATTTCACGCATTTTATGGTTGAATGGCATCTCAGATCATAGAAAGAGAATAGATATGAAGTCGCGCGTAACTACAACGAGAACCAGTGTCCCCACATTTCCCCCACCACAGCTCCCACACACACATTCAACTGTGTAAAAACAAAGCGACTGAGAGTCTACGACAACATGTGCAACCGGCTTAAAAGTGCTGTGATTGGCCAGAAGGCGTGCCTTATGGCCAATCAATGGCCGCGTGACGTGACGCACACTTTGAAAAAAGCAATTAGAGAGAAGAAAGATAAAATGGAGTCGATAAGATATCGATACTTTAAATCCTGGGGGCAAGGCTCGAAATTGGTTTAAAAAATGCTTGTATGAAAACCTTTTTATTATTATACGTTATAGTTTTTTTTATTTATAAGCAAAATACCAATGGATTTGCAATACTTACATGTGGTAAATGACTTCATTGTTCCTGTAGTTCTTCGTTTCACTTATGTTATTGCACGTTACGACGCATTATCCAACAATATCGGAGAACATTTCCTCAGTACGACTGAATCGCGACTAACCTGGCGTCGCGGGCGATGTTCGTTTCTGGGCATATCGCGGAGACACGCGCCACGCCCCCGTTTCACATCTATTCCCTTCTATGATCTGAGAATGGCATACATTTTATTTTTTATTTTCTTGAGTGTATTTATCTCCCGTCATGAATGACGAGGGAGTTAAGGCCAAATCCTCCATTTACATCTGGTAAATTAGTTGATCGTCGTCGTGCTCCTGCAGTGGATACTAAATGACCTGATGATGATTATGATGTATAATTATTTCCACAGAATATTTCTGATCAATAGCTAATCTTTCTACAAACATCAAACGTAGCCTTGAACTCTTCAAAAACATGACACAAAATATTGGTACGCGACTGTACACTACCCTACTTCAACGACCGTAAAAGGGGGCGCCCGCGCACCCTCTATCGCCGTCTCTTCGTCTATCCCTTTCCTTCTCCTATACATAATTACATCGCTCCAGTTACATCGCAAATTATGCCATACGCTACAAGGAAAAGGGATCAAAATTGATTTTTTCAAATTTTATTTATGTTTAAATACATGTAAAGTACAGTGAATTCATTTACTGTAAAGGGTTGTGGGGTATGTTAACTATATGGGGTCCAGTAACAGGTCTCGTGAGGGACTTCACACAAGGTTACTTATAGAAGCAGCGATTCGTGAATCTATGGGATGAAAACAATGCCATTATAGTTATTAATAGCACCCCTTGTTAGTGACATGGTAATGTTAGGCGAAGTAGTTAAAGATCTGAGTAAAGTGTTCTCATATTTTTCATCCAATGCTGAAACTGAGATAAATCCATTCTGTTTTCATAGCATTTAGGAAAAAAATATATTTAGGACTTTATATCACAACCTGACCAACCTGTCACAGGTTACCTGTGTCATATGCATAACATAAAGGAATTTCGTATTTAATATTTTTTTAATGCAGAACGAGGCAGGCATTGGACTGCAATCGCACCTGATGTAGTAGATGCAGTCTAATAGGATAGTAAGTACATGGCCCTGTAAGTGCTTATTCACTCTAGCCTTTAAAATGCCCGGATTATAGTGTTGTTATTAAGAATTAACAAATAAATAAAGAATGCAGTTAATAGCATGCTTGTATTTTGTTTGTGAACTACATACCGTTGTAAAAGAAATTCGAGAAAACGCATCAACATACGGTCATGTTCACATGTACATTTTGTACATTGTTGGAAGTCCTTTGGTGGCTTTATATCGTCAATTCGTGACTGTGAGAGCACGATGTGTACCTGAATACAGTTACTTTGGTGCCTTTCAGAAGGTAACAAGATATTTTAGACTCAAGAATTAAGTTTTTTCAAACAGGAAATGTATTGACCTCCAGAAGGGTAAAATAAGTCTGAAAATTAGAAGAGTTCGAAACTAACCAGGAACGAAAAAGGAGCAGTGCAGAGTGAATGTCAGATGACAAAGTTTATTCAAACCTTCAATACAGAAACATGTAACCACAACTTCTAAAAAATGTTTCTGGCAAAGTAACATTTTTGGCATAATCGCCAATGTCAAAGTCAAAATTACTTTATTTGTATGGAATATTAAAAATAAGTAGTGCTTAATCGTCAAAATAACAATTTAAAAAACCTTATAAATGTTTTGAAAAAATATTTCCTTGGGATTTCATGATCAAACGGGACTATTTAATTATTTAATTGCTGTGTAGCCAGGATCTACAGCTTGACCGCGATAAAAACCCAACCAGTGAAGGTCAAGTTTGTCCCGGGGGAAAGTTAAACTGTCATTGAACCCGCAACGAAATTAATCAGAAGAACATAGGAGGAGGTCGAAATATGATATCAAATTCAAATTCAAATCATGATCAGTTAATAGGATTTCATGATCAGTTAGTAATAGCATACAGGAAGATTGTCTACGAAAAATTTTTCTAGACTTAAAACTCAAACCCAAAGATGCATGAATCATCCCAGTCCCAGCCTTACAAGAGCGGGTATCGACACTCCACAAAGATCATCCGTACACCGGGTGAAAGCCGGCGCTTCCCGTGCGCGGGCGCACGCGATTGGCGGGCACGCGCCAGGTGCGGCGACCCCCGCCCCCGCCGCGGGGTTGGTAGGGAAGGGGCGCTGTCGATGAAATTATCGAAAAAGAGTTTTTTAAGTGGAATTTTTAATAGAGTTGGTTATTTGACATTTCAAAAGCTTCTAGTTATCTGAACATTTAATTTTTGTGACTAAAAAACCTAGAACATCACACAAAAATCAGTTTTCTTTTACAACCCTAAAGTCAGACTATTCGTTTCAACGCCTTTAGTATTCATACGATTGTAAAGAGCGATTGTTATGTATTACATAAAATTAATGAAGCCCCATTTATGTCAGCAAATACAAATCTTTCTCTTACAGTGGTAACATCATCTCAGAAGCCATAAGATTGTACTTTGTGCCTACGTAATTATAGAAAAAACCTCGCGAACTATAACACAAAGTGATTTTTGATTACTTTCACGAGATGAGCAAAAAAATGCGCACATTTCAATAGTGACTGCGCAGAGACTGCAAATAGATACAGTAGGACCATTTGATATTGTGAAATTAAATCGTGACAATCAACAATGTTTTACATCATCATCTCAGCCATAGGACGTCCACTGCTGAACATAGGCCTCCCCCAATGCTTTCCAGGTTGCGCGGTTGGTAGAGGCCTGCGTCCAGCACCTTCCTGCTACCTTTATGATGTCGTCGGTTTTAGATATCCCAAAACCTTATGCCATGCCGCGTACGCGTATATTTTTACTATCAAAAGGTGACGCAGTGAATTTCTTACCACCTATGTTAATTAAATAATATGTAAGGATTCTAATGGTGTAAGAAATTTTCAAATCGGTCCAGTACTTTCAGAGCCTGTTCAATAGAAACAAACAAACAATCTGATATTTCCTCTTTACTAAATTAGTGTAGAAAAAAATATTTCAAACTGAATATATCTGTTCTGCGATTATTATTCCATCTGCCTAGAGATGTGCCGCTGAGAAAGTTCTCGTTCCCGGCAATATTCCCAGTGAGAATATTCTCGAGAACCGAGAACGCTCCCGGGAATATTCTCAGTGTTCTCGACAGAATACATTTAGTTTTAATTTTAATTTTGTTATTTATATGTGGTACTAGCTTTCCGCCCGCGGCTTCGCCCGCGTGGAATTTTGTCTGTCACAGAAAAACTTTATCGCGCGCGTCCCTGTTTCAAAAACCGGGATAAAAACTATCCTATGTTCTTTCCCGGGACTCAAACTATCTCTATGCCAAATTTCATCAAAATCGGTTGCGAGTTTTAAGCGGGAAAGCGTAACAGACAGACAGACAGACAGACAGACAGACAGACAGACAGACAGACAGACAGACAGACAGACAGACAGACAGAGTTACTTTCGCATTTATAATATTAGTTGGGATTATTTGTAATGCTTCGATGTTTTATTAACTGGGCGCTAAGACTAGTCGTTATAAACAAGGCATGAAACGTGTGAGTGAAATATTGCTGTCTTGCTCACTCTTTTCGTGGCGAACGCGTACCGCGGCTTTAGGACTCGGCTACGGTATTTGAACATGAGTGTGCCTCTGAGTTTTAAGGCCCTTGCCACTTTGGCGGATTTCAAGCGGATTTAAAGCGGAACGGCGACGCGACGTAGACGCCGCGTGAAAATATCGTGAAGCTTCCCGAAGGCTGTCCAACCGAGCTGGATTCGATGATTGACCTTTTTTTTTCGAAGTTGGACCTACCTAACTGGACTGTTTGTCCTAGGTATACATTGTTGTCAACAACTTCGAGTGTAGAGTCTCCAACTTTTAGAGGAGTGGGTGCAACACGGTTTTTAGACATGATTTTTAAATCTTGTCCATGGTCATTTTGAGACCCACTTGTTGAGAGACTCTATTGAGGCCATCGAGCATTGTGCCTAGATCTTCCTGCTAAATCCGCTCCAGTCCAGAAGCTTGAAAACATCTTCTAGGGCGGTGGTGATGACGTCTCCCTGTCTCACCCCTCGCTGCAACTGGATAGGTTTCGGACTGTTACTATGGCGTGTTTTTACAAGCCTTTCAACACTTCAATGTATCGATAGTCAATTTGGCACAGTTGGAGAGACTGCAGCAAGTGCCCATAGTGCCCATGTCTCAATCGAATCGAAGGCTTTCTCATAGTTCACAAACGCAAAGTGGCTGATTATACTCCTTGATCTTCCGTATAATCTGCCGTAGCGTGTATTATTATGGTCTATGGCAGCGGTTTCCGAAAGGTGGTCCGCGGAACCCTGGGGTTCCGTGGAAAGGCCGCAAGGGTTCCGTAAAAAATATTATCCCACGTTTCGTGACCGACGTTGTTCGCTCGCACCGACTTGTTTACGCACAAGGGAGGGGCAGGGCGTGCGGGCGGAGTAGTACGGGGGTTCCGCTAGGAAAAGTATAATCAATTAGGGTTCCTTGGCAAAAAAAATTGGGAAACCCTGGTCTATGGTACTAAAGCCTTTTCAGAAACCGGCTTGTTCGGGGGGCTGAAAGTTGTCAAGCCAGCTAGCGTGACAATTCGTAACGACTATCAAAAACAGCTTATAGATATGGCTCAGAAGCGAAATGGGTCTATAATTCTTCAACAAGGTTTTGTCGCCTTTTTTGAAGAGGAGTATCACCATACTTCTTAGCCATGGCCGTAGGCGTAATTCCCTTGAGGATGACGGAATCGAACAGCTTCTGAAAAGCCTTTAGTACCGGCGTTCCACCTGCTTTCAGAAGCTCAGCCGTGATTACGGTGTCTTGTTGTTTTTCAACTGTTTAAGAACCATTCTAATCTCGTACAGACTAAGTTCAATCTAGCTAGCACGTATTTTATATAAAAATGTGTCAAATGATCCGTCAGACAGGCTATACACAACTTATCCAGAAGTGGCGAAACAGGCCCTTACTAAGCGATTGTGAAATATGCCCTTAATGTCAAATGTAAAGAATAGTTTAAAAAACTAAAAACACGCTTTTAATTACTAACAGGAATCATCAGGACCCTGGACATCATCTAGCATTAAAGTGCTCGAAAAGACAAATCCAACGAACCCAAACTCGATGAGTTTCCGCCGTTTCGTTTAGGAGTTCCTATGGCCACCTCCTGACTCCATCATTAGGACCCTGGACATTATCTAGCACTTAAAGATATCGAAAAGACAAATCCAATGAACCCAAATTCGATGTGATTCCACCGTTTCGTTTAGGAGTTCCTTTGGCCACCTTCCAGTCCCATCATCAGACCAGCTGGTACCACAATATTGTATTGTCATCTAATCTGCATAAAGTTTCATGATGATACAAGACTTAGAAATGCATGTAATTCAGATTCTAAGATTCCATTACATAGTTAGTTACATACACGACGACCTAATAAAAGCGTGTTAAAAACGAAAAAAATGATAGTTATGTTATTTAATTGCATGTAAAAAGAAATTTCTATTATCTTACATATCATTAAAACGACATTTCACGACGAAAAAAATAAAATATAATAAAGGAACAGTTGCCGAGAATATTGCCGAGAAAGTTCCCGAGAATATTCTCGGGAACACTGAGAATATAGCCTTTCTCTGCAAATAGAGTGTATTGTTTAATATACACTTATCTGTCGACTTAATTTGAAACTATTTTACTTAAGAAAGTTTGTTTATTTCCATTTGATAAATATGATTCTCAACCTTTCTCACTTAGGAGAACGCTCCCGAGAGCGCTCCCGAGAATATTCTCAGTGAGGAGAGCGTTCTCGGGAACGGCACATCAATACATCTGCCCTATGATCGGTGTATTTATTTGTATATTGTGCATCTACCTATACTCCACTTTAAAATGACTCTTCTTGATAATAAATGATAAATTCGGAATCTTAAATTCAAAGACTTACTGCATACACCCACTATTGTGGAGCTGCGCCGGCGCATACAAATTATAGATATTATAGACCACACGTGATAACGAGGACGGACGATTACACCTTCGTGTGGCATGCGAGATGCAAAAAAGGCATCCGTAAGTGACGGTTACGGGTTCGGACATCGGACTTCGGGGAGCCGCTCTATTGTAAATTAAAGGGTTAAGTGTCTCACCACAAATGTCAAATGCGTTATTTGTAGACATTTGGATGCAAAGTGAGCAACTTGTTATCTTACATTTTCACCGCCATCTTTTCTAGTAGTTATTTCTGAAAAAGTTGTAACGCCTTTTCAAGGTGAGAGTGAATAGGCACTTACAGGGCAGATATGTATGTACCATCCTAGACTGCATCCCACATACCACCAGGTGTGAGTGTGGTCAAATACCTGCTGCCTTGTTATGCATAAAAATGATAAACGATGAGCGGCCCATTTGTTGTCTTCAAAGTTGGTTGGACGTTGAATTTCTTTTCTTTTGATTAATTTACTACCTAGTTAATAAGTGCGGTCGGTAGCACATCAGACTATACGTGTTTGTTGCAAAGTCACCAGTACTACGTCGAAAGTTTGTCTCGATGTGGCATCGTCAGCTGTACAATTTAATATTGCATGCTCAATATGAGCAATCTGTTGTAACGAATTTTATGCCCAAACAACTGCAAACTGTACACAGAAAAAGCAATAAATAAATTCTATTCTATTTTATTCTAATTATTTTTAAATGATTTTCATTAGTGATTTCGTGGTATCGATATTTAACAATTTATCGACAGTCACATCCCTAGCGAGCAAAAAAATGGTACGTGCCCATGTCTCACAGGTATAAATGACACAAGTAGACGTCGATCTTATCAGGGACTTAAGGTTAATAGAAATTTCGAATTAGACTGGCCTCTTCAATACATGTAACATTATACATATAGTTATCTACACTATACGTATAGTTATAGAAGTATTGTAAATTTATTCTAAATCCAGTAAGTGCATATTATTCCTTTCTGGTTTAATATTTTTTAACTAATAATAATAAGAATTGGAGGAACTGGAATCTTATTCGTTCTTTTTTGTGTAACTGTCTCATTTAGATATAAAATTTTCCCCAATATTCAAAGCCATAATTTGTACACATATAGGATTTTTGCATATTACAGGCCCAAGAAATATTAAGTAACAACATTTACGATGTAATAATGTAAGATGTGCGAGCCATGCAGTTACAATCCTTGACTTCACATTATATTTTTCATACTGATTTTCTTAACATAATGTATTAGGCATAATAATGAACTTATGAATAGGAGGTTCTACGAAAGTTTGTGGTAATTTATTGATAATAATGCATTATTACCTACTTAAGAATGATCTTAAGATTTTATTTATACGAAAAGATTTTAATTTCTTGTGTTATAATGATAATAATATTGTAATAAGACCAAGTATTATACTGTATTATTTATTTTTATTGAGAGGACGATGGCCTATTCACTGTCCTTCGCCTTTCTCTCAGCGTTGTTTATTATTATTTTTCAGATTAACCATCTATCTAACTAAGAACTTTATGGCTTTTGTACCCGACTCTTGAACCTTTGTTTGTCACCTGTCATCTACTTTGCAATGGAGGGAAGTCGAACCTTGATTTCAAACTCCTCCTATGTTCTTCTGATTAATTTCGTTGCGGGTCCAATGACAGTTTAACTTTCCCGCGGGACAAACTTGACCTTCATTGGTTGGGTTTTTGTGGCGGTCAAGCTGTAGATCCTGGCTACACAGTAGTTGCAGTGGTAGGAACGATAGGTGGGAATAGTCCCGTTTTGTACCCGACTCTTTCGATTCTTGAAGCGATTGCGAAATCAGACGAATGTTTTTTGTCTAGGGGGCTCGTCTGCAATTCGCTAGCCTATATTCTAACGCCCGTATTCACAAACATTACTATGAGGTCTCACAGTGCGCGTAGGGTGACACACGAACCAATCACAGAGCTCTATTTATCGCTGTACGTTTGATTTGCTGCTTCACTTGGGCAAGCATCGTTTGTGAATAAGAGCGATTATGGCTTTTTTACTTGCGACTCTTTCGCTTCTAGAAGAGATCGCGAAATCAGACGAATGTGTTTTGTCTATAGTCCGTTTCATCCACGAAGACGCGCCCCACCAATTTTTGGTCGAAGGAAGCGCGGGGTGCGAGGAGTTTGTTCCGTCCGAGCAATCCGAGCGTCATTACTGTAGTGTGCGTGTGCACTCATGGATATTTAGCGTGTACCGATAGCACTCAAACATTAGTGGAAGAATGGTGGGGCGCGTCTTCGTGGATGAAACGATCTATACGAGGGCTCGTCTACAGTTCACTAGCCTACCAAAAGATCACGTGTCAGTTTACAAATAAATATTGATAGGAGCTGTCACGTTGACAGCTGTGTGACAGTTTGCGAAATTGAACGATAAGTGGCGACACGTTTCCTCGTAGATTTGCTTGATTTACGTGACTGCTGACCCATTAACGGTGATAGGCTTGTCAATGGGCGTAATGTATCAAGATTAAAATGGCGTCTTTGGTAAGGTCCTACTGTCTACGATGTAAGTAAATAAATATATGTATTACATATTTGTTGATAACAAAAACAGAGTAACGCCGAATTCACAAACACACACGAATCAATCACAGAGCTCTATTCAACGCTGTGCGTTCGATTTGCTGCTTCACTTAAGCAAGCATATTATTGTGAATCCCGTATTTCCCATAATCCCGTAAGTGTTCTGGCAGTCGGAGGTAAGATACGGGACTATTCCCACCTCTAGTTCCCACCGCTGCAACTCCTGTGTAGCCAGGATCTACAGCTTGACCGCCGACAACCCAACCAGTGAAGGTGAAGTTTGTCCCGGGGCACAGTTAAACTGTCATTGGACCCGCAACGAAATTAATCAGAAGAACATAGGAGTTCGATAAGGGTGGAGGTAAGATAGCAAAGTCTCCTCTGTAGTAAAACTTTCCGGGCGATGATTGCTTCCACTTTCGGCCTGATCATCACTTTCCATCAGGTTAGATGCAAGCCAAGGGCTTTCTCGTAGTGGATTGAAAAAAGGAACCTATACTTTTCAAACCCTGAGCCGGTAACAGAACTTGAATTCAAAATTGGATTTTTATCAAGATAAATTTATTTTGAGCATATCTCTACTCGACTATGCAATGATTCGACTATAGTTCTCTTTTTCATTTCTGAGAAGACTTGTTATAAGAATTTCTATTCTAGACCGAGTTCTAGTTCATCATTTCAGCCATAGGACGTCCACTGCTGAACATAGGCCTCCCCCAATGCTTTCCATGTTAATCGATTGGTAGCGGCCTGCGTCCAGCGCTTCCCTGCTACCTTTACGATGTCGTCGGAATTCTAGTTAATATTAATCCAACATTAAAGCAAAGGCATCACTTACAATACGATACATTTGACTCATTTCCCAGTTCAAAGTAGGTACTCGTCACTTGCTCTACAGAGATAAGTCACGTACCAACCACCGAACAGCCTTGATTATATCGGTCCGTTTAAAAGAATATTATAATAAGTTCATTAACTGCCCGTAGGTGGGCATACTAACCGATTAATTAATATAATTTAAAAACGTTAATGAATAAGTAAGAGCCGGACCAGTGCGAATGAGACTCGCGCATTAAGGGTTCCGTACGACAATTTTGTTGTTATATGGAAGCACCCTTTAATAGGTTTTTAATTATATCTTTTGAAACTGAATTTACCTGATTTTTATGAAAACTTGATATTGAAGAAACAATTTTGTACTTGTATTTGAATTTAAATAAATAAATATTCTGTGAGTATTCCATTCCAAGCGCCAACCAATTGCCGTTACTAATACCTATCGAGGCAAAAACGGCATAAAATTATTTACTTTAATACTTATTTGTTGTTATAGCGGCAACATAAATACATCATGTAAGTTACTTAAGAATTATATAAATAAATAAATAAATAAATAAATCATTTGTAAGAATATCAACTGTCTTGCCATCACGGTTCACGAGATACAACCTGGTGACAAGCATACAGCGAAATCTTAGTACCTAAACGAGGCTGACAAGGGTGACTGAGTTTCTCCCGCCACTTCTTCTCAGCACCAGCCAAATGTTGTCCCGAAGTGGTGGTAGGGCAAGCTATTTGGGACGTGTATAACGTGGTTGGTGGTAGGACTTGTTCTAAGTCCGCCTGGCTAGCAACCATACCACCATCTTACCTAAGTCTGTCGCCATAACAACAATGTAACAGCATTGTTGTGTTCCGGCAGTTAGAGGTAAGATAGCCAGTTCCTCCGTGGTTGAGGATTCCGGGTGAAACTCGCTTCCACCTTCGGCCTGATCGTCACTTACCATCAGGTGAGATACAGGCCAAGAGCTTCCTCGTTGTGGATAAAAAAAAGCGCCCTGGAAAGGGACTAAGAATAACTTACAGCTTTGACATAGGGTCCCGTTTTTACCCTTTTATGTACGGAACCCTAATTACTATGGCATGTTAATGTGATATTGTTGAGGCCTTCGTCTTTTGGGCTACATCGGCGATCACATCTGCACCCCTGGGCGATGTTGCGAGAGCAGGCCCAAATACGTTTAATGTAATGCATATATTCGCCTGAAATTCTCTGGAATTAGCCTTTTGTGTAACTCTGGACCTATTTTAATTATTGGCTCAAGGTCCTAATTATTACATAACCTTACCAAATTCTGATTCATAGTCGCAGATAACCTATGTAAGTCCTATGTTCTTCTGATTAAGTTTATTTATTTACTAGCGGCCGCCCGCGACTTCGTACGCGTGGATCCCATTTTACCCCCTTATGGGTGGAGTTTCGTAAAATCCTTTCTTAGCGGATGCCTACGTCAAAGCATCTACCTGCATGTCAAATTTCAGCCCGATCCGTCCAGTGGTTTGAGCTGTGCGTTGATAGATTACTATGTCAGTCAGTCACCTTTGAGTTATATGTATTTAGAAGAAAGACAGGACAGATACATGGTATAGGTAGTTCGTTGCGGGTCCAATGACAGTTTAACGTTTAACTTTCCCCCGCGACAAACTTGACCTTCACTGGTTGGGTTATTGGCGGTCACGCTGTAGATCCTGGCTACACAGGAGTTGCAGCGGTGGGAACGAGAGGTGGGAAGAGTCAGGTAACCTAGATGTAAGCTTTCTCAAACTTAGTTCCACAAGACTAAACATCCATCCATCCTCACAAACTTTCACATACAATGCGCGGGCGCGGGTCATTAAAATTTATTTTCTGCAAAAAGGCTTTAAAAGATTTTTTAAGATTTATTTTTGAGATCTATTTGAGTTGAAATAGGGTTTTAAAATAACACACACGACCCAGTATTAACCGACAGTCAAGATCTCGCTGGACGTTCAGAAGTCGTCCCATTGAAAGTTCTAAATTTGTTTTCACAAGGGTTATTTTGACAGAACGATTACTCGATAGGATCGCAACTCGTGTTTTGTTGTTGTTGAAGTTTTGTTACGTGAATAAGGCTACAGTGCTCAGAACAAGAAGCGATCGATTTCAGCTCAGTTCATTTATTTTTCTTAGAACATCTTAATAGTTACTACTTGAATATAAATAATCCACTTACCTCATGGAGAACAGATAAAGGACAATTTTAAAGATGATTCATAATATTTCAATGACAAATACTAAGATTCTCAATAGCACGTGCGTCACAGAAACAAGAACAAACAAATACAACGAAAAGGTAACTAAACATGTTTACATGGCAACATTCTACGACCAATACAAAGGCAACTACAAAATAAATATACCAGCTTAACTGTTATTGTAATAAATTGAAATGCTAAAAATAATTTTGGGGGCTTGCATGTGTTTTTTTACTAAAACACCAAAAATTTATTGAATTAATTAATCTAACCTTATTGGATTCCAGTTGGCATCTAAACAAAATATACAATACACAAAACAAAAATGTTATAAATAAGTGAAATCACATAAACACAAAAATACGAAACAACACAACACAGAATGACAACACACATAAACTACAAAGAAGAAATGTGTAAAAAATAAGACATGAGCACACCAAAAACAACGTGTAAAAGGTAACAACGTGCAACACTGAACAACAAACATAAAAGACAACACAAACACGACGTATGTAAACCACACATAAACGCCAACAACTACGTGTAAACTAAATACAAAACATCTAAGTTAAGAGTGCTAAAACTCGACGTATAAACACCAACAGCTCTCTACGTGTAAGCTCCAACAGTTACCGTGTATACATTGACAGCTAAACATAGTGAACACAAAACAACTACGTACGTAAACTAAAAATAAAACGACATTAAAAACTAAGTGCTTAACACATTGAAAACTAAGTGAACGCACCATAAACATTTCAGGACGTCTGATTGTTGTGGTGTGCGTGTTACGTGTAAACAAAACAAAAGCGTGCTAAACACAGTGAACACAAAATTACTAAAACACGATATGTAAACATTTGAACACATTTCCTAATTTCGGCAGCACGTCCGAGTGCTAATGGTGGCGGTGTGGTGTAAACATCAACAACTACGTCATGTAAACAAAACAAAAGCGTGCTAACACAGTGAACACAAAACATCTACGTAAGCCTTCTATAACACGACGTATAAACACACTGAACGCGTCACAAACGTCCCGCTCACCCATTGCGGCGGCACGTCCGCGTGCTGGTGGTGGTGGTGCTGGTGGTGGCGCCGGTCCGGCTGGTGGTGGCCGTTGGGCGCCGCGCACGACGTCGCCGCCACGCCGTACTACGGTGCAGAAGGACACGTTACACGTGGTGACACGATATGTGCAGGATATAGTGAGAAAAATCGTACATGTAGAAGTACGTCGTACATCTTATAAAATACACGCGGCACGTGGTAACACGACACGCTATGTGCGGTAATACAGTGAAAAAGGCTCAGACTAACATAATATTAAGACATATTTTTAGAAGGTTAACCGAATATGAATTTTATAACGCTCACGACGTCGCCGCCACGCCGTACTACGGTCACTACGGTGCAAAACGACACGTTACACGGGGCACGTGGTGATATGGTGATAAGAGAAGACACGTTATGTGCAGTATACAGGTGGGTGACATAAAGAAGAAAATCATAAGATCCGTGGACGTATAGAAAGTAAATCAAAATTAATTTTATAAGATACAACAAGAGACGACAAGTGGTGACACAAATCGCGAGGCATATGTTGCCCCTACGAGTTATGTGCAAAGAACACAGTGAGAAAGCGTCGAACTAGCATAATAAGATAAACTAACTACGAGATCTGTACGCCTAAGATGCGCGCCGCGATAAGCGGTTATCACGCCATTTTATTGATATTGCCCATACATTTTGACGTCGATAAAGTATATCACGGCGCGCATCCTAGACCGGCTGGAGACATAGGCACTTCGAGAGTTCGTTCATTCGTTCGTTTCAGCCGAAAGACGTCCACAGCTGGACAAAGGCCTCCCCCAAGATTTCCACGAAGACCGGTCCTACGCCGCTCGCATCCAGGCACCTCACGCCACCTTCACCAGATCGTCGGCCCATCTAGTGGGAGGCCTGCCCACGTTACGTCTTCCGGCTCGTGGTGAAAGCGTGCGGCTATGTACTTTGCATCAAGGGAAAATATAACCTCCGATTTCTTAAATAGCCGCGATCGTTCTAAAATAAGTCGATTATTTGATTCCCGAGAAGTCGTTGAAGAAGATTTACTAAATGAATGGCAAAAAAGATGGGATACGTCAGTCAAAGGACGTCACTTATATAAATTCTTCCCGAATGTACGCGAACGTCTAACTAGGCGATGGTTAGAAATCGACCATTGCTCGTCGCAGTTCCTCACGGGACATGGCAACTTTAAACATAAACTTCACGAATTCAAACTAGTTCCGTCTCCTTTTTGCGAGTGTTCCACTGATGATGTCAGTCATGAGCAGTCTGCCCATCATATCTTGTGGGAGTGTGATCTTTGGAAACATGAACGTGATATAATGCTTAATTCAATACAACATACATCTGTTTCCGCAATTTATTACACCGATCTTGTCGCGACAAGGAAAAATTTCCGTGCTTTTAAGCGATTTTGTGAAAAATATTATTGGCAGGTAGTTGCTAATTGCTCATAAGATAGGCCCCCTTAATTTAATTTATTGTCCGTGGTGCATAATCTTTTTCTTAAAGGTTTTAAACCTTTGTTTGTCACCTGTCATCCGCTTTGCAATGGAGGGAAGTCGAACCTTAATTTCGAACTCCTCCTATGTTCTTCTGATTAATTTCGTTGCGGGTCCAATGACAGTTTAACTTTCCCCCGGGACAAACTTGACCTTCATTGGTTGGGTTTTTGTTGGCGGTCAAGCTGTAGATCCTGGCTACACAGGAGTTGCAGTGGTGGGAACGAGAGGTGGGAATAGTCCCGTTCCGGCTCGTGGTGGCCACTCAAGAACTTTACTGCCCTAGCGGCCATCAGCTCTACAAGCTATGTGCCCCGCCCACTTAGAGAATATAGGTCAATAAGTACGGCGGAAAAATACAATTAGAAAACGTTGGAAATGATGCAAAAATAAAATTACGCGATCCGAAATATGGAATTAGATTTAAAAGTATTTTTATTTCTTAAATATATTTTATCGAATCAATATAAAACTAGATTTTTAACACTCTTGCGGGTGAGTGGTTTTTCAAAATAAACTGATTAGGAAGGATTAAATAAATAAATCGATAACATTTTTACGCAGTATTTGCGTAACTGATCATATAGTTTGGAAGAGTTTAGTAAAAAAAAGTTATTTCCAAACTATACTCGATTCGTTTCACACCCTTGCGTTCTGGCCATGTATAGAATGAAAAGACGCTACGTTAACAGCCTATTTGAATTGAACGTCTAGGAAAAATACTCTTTTACGAAACTTTTTTAACGCCTTTGTTCATCAGAAGAATCAATATTAGTTAGGATTTTTATTGTGTAAGAATTTTCGCAGCAATACCAACAAAAAATCAAATCCTTCCTTTTTCCTAATTAAAGTATTTTAAACTCACGTTTTGTTTAGCAAAATTAGTGAAATGCGTGTTTTTACTCTGTATTGAGTCTCTTTTGTCTCTACTCTGTAAAGTAGTTCGTGTGCGATCGTGTTAGTTCGTTGCGCCACCGCTATCTCGGCTAGCAAATTGTAATTTTTCGTCGGCGCTGCACCCCCTTAACATTGAAAGTATTCCAATACAAATCTTATAAGACATAAATATTACAGCATAGTCTTAGGAACCGAACTAAGTTCGAAGAGTAATCGATCCCTAGTGCCTTGAATGCAGGGGTTCAAGGCACCACTTATCTATCAGTGAAAATCGCCCCACTTACAAACAGTATCAAATACCAGCCTATCTCAGTGCAGTTGACCAAAAGGGGATTCGAACCACGAACTTTTCTGGGTAATGGGACATTACACCTTCTATTACTTAACGGGTCGCCTATCGCCAACTCGAGTGGACACAATTTTATGAACTCTTATGTTGGGTACGGTCAGAAACATAAAATGTTGCAAGAAACGTGTTTTTTTTTAGAATTAAGGTCTCTACCCGCTACACCGTATCATACCATGACCATGCTAGGAACGTATCAGGCATGAAAAGCAACACGATACGCTCTACTATGCCCACTGAACGGATCGACGACGTTCTGTCCAAATTCAATGTCCAAATGTCCAAATTCTGTCCAAATTAAATTTTCTCGCCGACATTTGTTTACGCTGACACGTTCAGAGCACGGTAGTGGTATGATACGGTGTAGTGGGTAGAGACCTTTAACCCCTTTAGTAACGCGGTAAGTAGGCATCTGGATGCGGGCAGCGCAGGACCAGTCATTATGGAAATCCATGGGGAAGGCCTTTGTCCAGCAGTGGACGTCGTTTTGCCTACAAAGGGACCCAGGCTCTGGATTGGAACCCCCAAGGAAAACGCAATCGTGGTCGCCGCTCCAAATCTTGGCGGCGCACTGTAGCAGATGAGTTGAAGAAAATCGGCTAGACTTGGAGCGAGATCATACGAAGTTCAAGACTGAACGCGATGGAGGACTGTTGTAGACGCTGTCTGCCACATCTAGGGGACATAGGACCTTAAGTCAAGTAAGTCAAGGACGTATTTTTTTGTCTGAAACAAACCTCTCTAGTGCTAATCTAAATAAATATGCTTGTATTACGAGTGGATCCACCATAACAGTCCAGCGGCGAGGTTCGAACCAGCGTTTCACGGATCTAGAGTCGGCTAGTCTGACACCTTCCCCGTTCGGCTATTGTTGCTACAATGAGTATGTTTGAGACTATTACAAAGTTCTGAAATTCTGAATAAGCCAGTTCAAAACAAAAAATTTCGACCTAATCCTTACTTTAAATCAGATGAAATGTAGACCAAAAGCTTCCCCTTTGCCGTTAAAAAAATTCAGTGCACCTTTTAATTGACTTCAAAAAAAATTAAAGGCTCGTCTGCATTTTTTTTCTTCATATTTTTTAATTTTGTAACATTTTTTTACAGTAAACCAACATTTCTCTGTCATCCGTACCCGGATACTAAAACTAAGGGCCCTTAAGAACTACTTCGAGAGGCAGCCCTGGACATAAACCCGGCCGTTGACCCCGATAAAGGCAATTACCGGCCGTTTAGCGAAATCGGCTGATTATTTACTTAGCCTTTTATTTACTAACATAATCGCAATAGGCCTGAGAGAACGTTAAATTATCTTTAAAAAGTTACGAAAAGCATATTTTCGGTTTGTTTATCTGGGGGCACGGCAGTGCCCCCACCAAGTCGAGCAAAAAAGCGGCACGGCCGTACCATCCTTTTCTCGAAGCAATTCAGGCCATTTTCGACCGCCTGTAACTTCGTTGTGGATAAAACTAGAAGGCTGAATTTTCATTAGCTATGCAGGCATTGTAAAGACACGGTATATTTAAAATTTCATTCAATTCGAACCAGTAGTTTAAGAATTATAACGGGTCAAAGTTACTTAATTTTGTCACTCACTGACTGACTCACCGATCATCAAAATTCTAAGGCACTTCTAGCAGACCTAGAAGCTTCAAATTTGGAATATAAGTAGTGTTTGGTGTATGAATCAAGGAAAAACTAAAATATTTGGGGGCACGGTAGTGCAACCGCCAAGTCGAGTAAAATTTTTCAATTTCGGTCCAGTTTTCTAGATACATCAAGCTCGTAAGCCTTGATAGGGTTACACTGGTTGAGGTGGCCCTTTTCAAGACTTGGAAGCCTGTGGGTAACAAACCATTGGACGTGGAGAGGGTCATTAATTATACGTATATTTTCTACTTTGCCGAACTTTAGCGCGAGAACGGTTTGTCAAAAACATATGAATTTGGTCATAATCAATGCAGGATTAAGTGCCCTTCAACCGTCATGAAGACCACTTTTTGATAGGGTAAGTCCTTTACGCGGTATAACCGGAAAACCGAAAAAACGCCCCTATCGGGGGCCCCCACCACTTAAGCACAACTCCGTCGAAGTCGAAAACTTAGGAGAGTCTTAATGGGCAACCAATGAAGCCATTAAAACAATAAAATCTTTTGTAGGAATTATTTCCGATTTAAAAGCTAATTCTACTGGACTAAATGGATTTACTCACTTTTGTGTACGACTTTGCATGCGTCTAGCTAGGGCATGTCTGAAATTTTTAATGACATACATGCCCAGTTCAAAAGTACCACTATTTCCAAAAGGAAAATCGTTTTCATATCAGATTCAGTACACATTTTCATCCCCATTTCATACCCTTCAAGTTTATTTTCACGTCACAAAATTGCCTATGTCCTGTTCCAAGGCCCCATCAAAATTTATCAAAATCCGTTCAGTAGTTTAGATCAGTGTTTTTCAACCTATTTCAGGACACGACCCCCCTAGTATGAAAAAATATTTGGCGACCACCCGACGACCGTTCGCTTTTTTTTCATGCATTTTATAAGGTTACAAAGATGTTTAGAGTGTTAATTAGATTTCGGATAAATCTGTCTTTATAAGTAATGTTTTTTTACTGAAGTAGTTTTTACGACCACCAGGGGGTCGCGACCCACAGGTTGAAAAACACTGGTTTAGATAGTATGGAGTGATATGGACTACTCACATACAATCTATGTAATTTGATGAAGATGCACTTACGTTTCCACCAGAGACCTCGCCTCGGTAAATGAAGCGATTTTATTGGTTCATCCCTCGCTACGCATCCTCGCACATCTCTGGTGGAAACGCAGCCTTATCCTGTCTAGTAGACCACAACACATCTGCCGGTGACATTCCCAAGGTATGAAGGAGGAACTGGTTTAGCGACGCGACTTGTCAAATTAGTACAAAAACGATTAGACAAAATGAGAATATACATACAGGGTGCGTAGAGAATATTTTATGTACACAGATAGGTACAAAAAATATTCAGTAAAAATACAAGAATATTTTGGAAAATGATAACTGAAAATAAACGAGATACCTATTTCACTAGCAAAAATATACCACCCGTTATCACCATGTAAAAATTTCCACAATAACTTTTTACAGCCATTATAGAGAAATCGCTCAGCGAGCGAAAGTTTGGGAACTGGAGTCTTCATGAAGCATGAAATTTTTCGAGTGGAAAATCTTAATCTTATTTTTTAAAGACTACAACTTTACGAACAGCCTGTATGAGACAGCCTATGTATATTTACGATATTTCTTCAAAAAAGTTACGCGATATAATAACTTAATATTAGTAAATAAGGACCACCTGTTCGTCAGTCCATGCCCAAATCGCACCTATAAACAACTACTTTAGAGCCTGTTTAGTATGATGTGCCATCCCAGACACAACCGTATCAACATCCACTGTATACAGACGTCAGCATATTAACCTACCCATTTTTGTTCCAAATTCGCTTCTATTACAACTGCTTAAGACCTCACATGTATACCTTGACGTGCCGTTTTCTGGACATCACAATTATCGTCTATGTCTTTGGCTATAGAGATGAATATAAGTAATTACTGGAAACCGTAAAACGCGTCAAATAGCACGTTATTACATATCGACTTGTATTGTAAGTACATGTAAATAAAACTAGATCCAGTTTCGGTCTCCTTTTTGTGTGGAGTAAGGCTGGTTGCACATGCGCGTATATCCTGACCCCCTCAGAATGGTCTGATGAAGGATGCTGGCTTACCGATTCGAAGGTGATAGTAGATAATACTATGATACTAATCGCATGACATTAACATGGCATGTCAGGGGCCAGGCCCCCCTGAAAAGTAGCCCTAGATATGCCAAGTGTACCTGTATATTGATACTAGTTCTTCAGCATAGAGCCTGCCTTAGTTCGTTTCAACCAAAAGACATCCAATGTGGGTCAAAGGCTTTTCTCAAATGTTTTCACAACGACTGGTCCTGTACTGCCTGCGTCCAGGTCCACTGCTGGACAAAGGTTTCCCCCGAATATTTCCACAACGACCGGTCCGGCACTACCTACATCCATATGCTTCCCGCGATATTAACTTGATCGTTGGTCCACCGTGTGCCTGCGTCCAGGTCTTCCCGCAACATTCATTTGATAGTCGATCCAGTGTAAAACTCAGTAAAACTCATTTATTTCTGTAAGTAGGCTTTAAAAAAGCACTTTTACACGTCCTAGTATTAACCCTACCACTGCTTCAGGACAATAAATGGGCCAGTGCTGAGAAGAAGCAGCGCAAGAAACTCAGACACTATTGTCAGCCTCTTTTTCAAAGGTTTACAGGTTTTCAAAATACATAGTTATAAATATTTATGCGAGCTAGGCAGTTACGCATCCCAAACATTTTTATCTTTTAAATAATCATCGACTTTATAGTAGCCCTTTTTCATTAAGGTACTTTTAATATGTGCTTTGAATTTATGAATGGGTAGTTCTACAACAGTTTGTGGTAATTTATTAAATAATTTTATACATTTCCCCATAAATGAATTCCCAATCTTATGCAGTCTGAAATTTGGAACGGCAAGTTTATTTTTGTCTGCCTATCGCCTTGCTAATGCTGCTGCTGCTCTGAACAGTCACAACTATCTATGGTAGATGATTTGAGTCTTAAGAGTTTTAGACTAGACTTATACTCACTGGGAGTCATAAAAGTCTGTCAAACTCCATACAATAACCCCGGTTAGAGTTATAGTTAAGGTGGTGACCTAGTTGCACCCAACTTAACCTTAGTTAAAAGAGTAAGACACGGGTCTTAACGCGACGTTTATTAATGAGTTACATTATGTACTCACGGCTTGACGTTTCGGCTGCGATGCTGCAGCCGTGGTCACAAGCAGAACCTTAGTTATATTGAACCTTACATGTGCACCATGCCTTACAATACCAGTCCTAGCACCACAATGGACCCCCATTAATATTTATAATTAAAAACATCGAACAACTAGGCGATTACACACGGGATGCAATTTGTATGGGACCATACATTATGGAACTAGTTTACGCGTGGACATCTTGCATGTCCTACTTAAGTCGCTAAAAAAACCGGTGTAATTTTACATAGAGCGGCCGGAGAATTATCTTGTAAAAAAATGAAGACNAACGCTTAAAGAATATCTGAAGTCTTACGTTAACGAGAACCAAGATGATTGGCCCCGTTACGTTTACACGGCTATCCTAGCTTACAACTCAGCTGTTCATAGTACCACGAACTTCACCCCTTACGAACTACTGTTTGGGCACAAGGCCTTTATTCCCGATTCCATTTACAGCCAAGACCTCACTACTTATCCCGACTACGTCCGGATGCTCCAACACCGACTTAAATTATCCTGGGAACGGGCTGTTGAAAACATTGAAAAATCCAAAGAAAGATCCAAAGGCTACTACGATAGCAGGACTCGTCCCGTTAAATACAAAGTGGGAGACTTTGTATATTTGAAAAATCATGTAAGACTGCGTAAAGCACTTTCACCTATATGGAAAGGTCCATACAAGGTTATTGCTGTTCACAACAACAATACCCTCACTCTTTTAATCAATAGACGTCACGTCAAACATCACTGCGACGAGGTGAAATTAGCTGGCGTCTTTCCCAGTTCTCCTTAGTTAAGTAATATAATAGGTTAGTTATCACTAGACGTTAGAACTTACTTTTAATTTGTTTATTTTCAGCGTGTCGGCTACGGCTACGCCAAGTTTCATAACACCAATACCCACAAGTTCGGGCATCTANGTGTGTGTGTGTGTGTGTGTGAGTGTGCGTGAGTTTTCATTTACTTAATAAGTCGCAAATCTCCCTCTTGAAAGTGTTGTAGATATTTTATCGGCATTATAAATCACTTACGCTCGTATTCATAAACATTACTATGAGGTCTCACAGTGCGCGTGGACGCACAGGGTGACACACGAACCAATCACAGAGCTCTATTCAACGCTGCGCGTTCAATTTGCTGCTTCACTTATGCAAGCATTGTTTGCGAATACGGGTGTAAGTCTGAATAGCTTTAAGAGGCAATTATGAAAACTATAATTTCCCTTGTTACTACGGGATTCTTGCAAAATACTCAAATACTACAGTTTAGTATGCAAATTGATCAGTTATCTAAGAATATGAATCAATATTGCCAAAATATTGACTGCAACTAGCTTTTACCCGCGGCTTCGCTCGCGTGACATTCATTTAGTCACAGATAGTCAGTGTCTGTGACAAAATGAATGTCACTCATACTGTCTTGACACTAAATACTATCGTTGGGGCAATAAGTTATCGTTGAAATGCGGTTAAAAATTATAGCGTCAGAAAAAATTATTCTGATGAATTATAAAATTAATTTTCCAGATTTTTCCAAACACGACGTTCCCAACAAATTTATTGGTAATTCAATTGGCTGTGTAAGTGCACCTTAATTGCCTCAAATCAATCTCAATTTTCGGCTAAAACTCAACTAACTACCTAAAGGTTTTACCAAAATACGATTTTAGCTTTTCCAACAATGAGTTTGCTTAAAACAACGATATAATTCAATTTACAGTGTAATAATTCTTCTATGTCACATGGAACAACTACTAATTTTATACTTAATCTGAGCTTTTATATCATCACGATAGACACAGTGAAAAATAAGCAGTAATCGAATTGAGGATTACAATTTTATTCGTCATTTTAAGTTGAAATCATATCAAATGTTATTGTGAGTTAATATATTAGAATAATATGAAATAGAATCGCGTGCGCCAATTATCTGTCCAATTAGTTACGGGGAGACAGTATCCTGTTGAAATGTGTTCTGTAGGTATTGTGAACTGAAGTGGTAATCATACCTCCAACTACCGAATAAAAATTGTTATTATAGACTTAGATGAGATAGTAGCAACTAGTCAGGCAGACTAAGAACAAAATTTTCCACCACCTAAATCTTGCAGTAAAATAATGTGGCACTCAGTGGTAATCAAACCCGGGAACGCTGGGTTTGAGACAGTTAGTCTAACCGCTAGACCACATCGTGGTTATTTAATAAGGATAGCACATGAGGTTCAATCATTTAGTGCATTGTGGTACTAATCTGTTAGCATTTAAGATTTTTGGTAAATAAAAAGCTAATTTACTGTATACATGTATACTGTGGCACATGTTACCCTTATCAGTAAAGTGAACGCAAAATTAGCCCAGAGCACGCGAGTCCGGATGGTGGCCTATGGTTGAATCGTTAACACCATGAACTATTTTGGATGCAATGGCCTTCTTATAAGAATTGCTCATACAGGATTAACTAAATGCAATGCATAAACACTCTTTTCACTCTTTTACATAGGTATAATACAGGCTGGAGAACCATAGCGGTTTTCAATTGGCTGCAACAGAATACATCGTTTGAGGGAGTCATGTTCTATGTCTCTCATCATCATCACCATTTCAACAAGACTTCCACTGCTGAACATAGAGATCCCCAATGACTTACAGAATGACTAGGTGAAAGCGGCTTGCATCCAGCACCTTCCTGCAATATTTATAAGGTTATTTATCAACAGTTTCTATCGCGTCAAATTGACCAATAATCAAAACTAACGCGCGTATTCACAAACATAACTACGAGGTATCACAGTACGCACAAGGTGACACACGAAACAATTACAGAGCTCTAATCAACGCTGTGCGTTTGATTTGCTGCTTCACTTATTCGTTTGTGAATACGAGCCTGAGTCTGATTTTTAATACACCACAACTTCAAACATTAACAGACTAAATTGAAGTCTTAACAAGCACTTCAATAAGCCATATTTCATGGAAACTACCTAGGCAATAATACCATACGATACGAAAACAGAGGCAACTAATATCGAATGTGCAACTTTCTGTGTGTAGTTGAACAACCTGCACTCGGCAGAACTTTCTAATCTAGCCAACTATCATTTGCATTCATGGCTGCCGATTACACCGAAGCGAATCTTTTTCTTTCATAGTACAGGCTGTAACAAGACTTGAAACTTCTTTGGTTCTTTCCTCCATGAGATTTCCAGTTTTTGAGGTGGATGGAATTGCTATGAGAGAAAAAATCGTGAGTGTTCGTGAGACTAGACTTGTTCTATTTAACTAATCATTCTAACTGGAAATTGAGATTATGATCTCAATTTGTATGGTCAAAAAATGGCCTAGTCAGAATATGAGCGATTCCATCACACAGTGAAACTCCGAAAATTGCTTTAACAATTTTTCACACGAATAAACACAACTTTGTTACTATTTTTATGACACTATGTCAAATATACTTATTAGATGCAAGCATCATTTTATCTTATGCTTTTTCCTCTTCGGTGTGATCGCCATCCGAAGGTGCTCACATCGCGAAGTCTTCATTATACGAGCATGTTACGGATATTGGATATGATCAAGTGGAGAGGCTTTTGAAACTAGTGGCTTACGCCAACTGTCTTCGTTCGATTGCTAGTCTTTTAATAAAACACTGAATAAAAAATAGTTTTCGATCTCCATTCAATGGCTGAAACTAGTGGCTTAAACCAACTTACTATAAACGCAGAATAAAAATAAGTTTCTGATCTCCGTTCAAGAACTTTTCTGTTTTGCACGGTTACTGCGCTTGCCTTGCCACAGTTTCGTTCGTTTACAGGTTTTTCATTTGTATTAATTTTATATGAAAGAATTCAATGAAGAAAGTTTTCTATAAAGTTAATATTTTGTCAAGGAGAAAAACACGGGATAGATTTTTACAAATTTTAACTGGGTCACGCGCGATTTCGTCGTGTTCTATGATTGATAATCACGCGGGCAAAGCCGTGGACATAATCTCGTCGGTCCACCTAGTCATCTTCCGGCCCGTGGTCCCCACTCGAGACCTTTTCCACCCTAGCGGCCGAGGAGTATAATCAATCTATGACTATGAAAAAGCCTTCATTTCGATTGTGACCTGGGCAGTGCTACAGTCTCTCCAAATTGACTATCGTAGAAATACAGATATTCTCATAATAGCGGTTAGTTTCAAATAAATGATAACTCAACAGGCCGAAATAATAAGATATTTTCATGCCAGCCAATCTAGCTCTAAGCCAAAGTTGTCCTGACCTTCATGTACAATTAAATATGCCACCGAGGTCCAAATTACGCCTGACACATAATATTCTAAGCACGATTTTTCAGGCCTTCATCAAATTAACCCCATCCTGGTTAAAGGGTACATTATAAGAATAAATAATGAGGTGCCCTTAGGATCACAAGAATTCCCGGGCCCCCTCAATTAACGGGGAGTTGAAATTAATTTATTCTAACCAGGGGATTCTGGTGTGTGGCCATTAAGTATGCGGAGAATGGGGACGTAAAATTATAGTGGAATTACTTTAAAATAAGGAAAAGTGACGTCTAGCAGTGGACGTCATTTGGCTGAAACGAACGAACGAACGAAGGAAAAGCGGACTACCACATAGCGAAATAAATTGAAAATTTCAAATGTTATGAACAAATTCGTGGATTCCCGTGGTTGTTGTAGGAGCTGAATAAGAAAAGCCTTCTACCTAAGCCGCTTGGCCAGTGTAAGGATTGTAGGCCAAATCCTCCATTTACCTCCTGTAAACTAGAGGGGGTAGTCCTCTTGTAGTGGAGAATATATGAATTGATGAGATGATGATGATTTTCAGAAGGCAAACTCATCAATCTCCATGCGTGTTTTCCGACTTTTTAGTCTTTTTAAGATAATTAAATTGAGCAATACTAAGATGGGTATTAAATAAATACTTATTGTAGTTATATTACCATTTCGATATCATTTTATTAATTTTTCAGTCATCAAACTCCTATCGCTGTCAGTCAAGGCCCAGCTTTACGCCCCAAATCTTACTTTCAAATTTTAAGTGGCATAACTACCGCCTTTTGATCGCGTTGCCCGCTCTCAGTCGAGCCCCGGCTTTACGGTTCCACAAGTCATGCTTTCAGGTGTAACAGAAGTTCTTGTTATTTTATTTGTGGTCGCGATGAGCTCACTTTGAAATGGATTCCCGTTTTAATTCAAATAAAATATTTGTTGTATCTCATGTAGGTAGTTTAAAATTATGTTAGGCTTTCATATTATAGAGGTAGGTAACGATTAATATGGGCAGGTAAGAGCACGTGTCGATACGTGTTTTTTATTTCTTTCTTACTAGCTTTTTCCCGCGCTTCACCTGCGTGAATTTTTTTTTGCCACAGATCGTTATAAATTATAGCCTAAATTTTATTCTGGGTTATAAACAATAATACTGTAAAGTTTCATCAAAATCCGTTCAGTAGTTTTTGCGTGAAAGAGTAACAAACATCCAGACATCCAAACTTTCGCATTTGTAATATTAAGTAGTAGGATTCGATTATAGTAAGCCTTAAATAGTTTATTTTATTAAGTTATACATTTTTATCTTTTATGGTGAGTATACTAAAGCATTTACTTGTTGTTGTTCTAGCTAGTATCAGTGTCACCTTTTCACGAACCAATCGTCGTACATTTTACTTGTATTGTACCATTCGTAAGAACGTTACATTACATAGAAATCCTTTAGAAACTATGTAACAACTATACTACTAGACTGCATCTCACTTAACACCAGGTGCGATTGCGGTCAAATACCTGCCTTGGCTAGCATAAAAAAAAAAAAAAATTCTTATTGGAAGCACTAACCTTAAAAACCTAATCTTAAAAAATACATAATGTGCATATAAAATTAACATTATTATAATCCTTCCTTCCTACTAACATTGAAACTAAATCGTATATTTTAACAAAAGTCTGCAACTTACCATTGTCGCTTACCATCAGGTGAGATACAGGCCAAGAGCTTCCTCGTTGTGGATAAAAAAAAAACTTTAAGTAGGAAGTATCAAATCAAGCTTAATTTTTTTCCAACTTCAACTCTTTCGTTAACACTTTAATCGCCCCCTAATATACTTTAATAAGCCAGGTAAATGTTTGTTAATATTTAAAGCAGTTCAGGGAATGGAGTTAATTTTAACCTCCCCCTTCCCCCCACTCCTTATAGTGTTATTATTAATGAACCGATATTGGTTTGGTCAAAGAGCTGTGAACTGAAGAGACTACGAGAGTATTATTATTATTTTAATAATTATTACTTAATAATTATTAAAATTACTTTTAAGAATCATAACTTACTTAAGTTATGATTCTTAAAATTAGCCTCTCACTGTAGGCTATATAAAGAAGCTTAAAGTTGCACTGAGTGCTATGGAGAGGGCTATGCTCGATGTTTCTTTACAGTAGTTTACAGGATCTAAAATAGCAATATACAATAATATTTTTATACAAAAGTAATTGAGTTTAATTAGATCAACTCAAAACTACTCGAAATCAATTAAAAATAATCACTTAGATCGGTTAATGAGCCTAGATTGTAATTACAACCATTGGTTTTCCTAAAATACGTAAGTACCTGATAAATTAAAAAAGTTCTTAATTAATCGTAATACGAATCCTATAAACAATGAGTTTGTACTTATTCAATTTTGTCTCTATAAATATTTTTATGTATCGTAACAATACTGTATGAAAAGTATGAACACCGTTATATTATTGCGTTAAAGAAACCATAACATCAAAACGGATACAGGCGTAATAAAGTTGTAACAACTCCAAGGCCGAACACACATCTGAAAGTGTTTCGATCAAAGGGAAGCTCTAAAATGCAAACGCCTGCCAATAAAGCCTTGACAAGCCAAAAACATATATTAACCTAATAAACCTCCACCGTAACAGGGTAAAATATATCTACCCCCTCCTAAATAAAAGCTATTTAGGTGGAAATACGTTCGATTTCCTTTATTGCCGCCATAAAGGTGTTAAAGCTAGTGGGTGTAATAATAAACGAGGCATTGCGTTCTATTCCATTTGGCCCCTACTACAGGTCTGATTAGGGTAGAACTCCTACTCGACACGCGAAATTTAATTCAAACTCAAGAATAAGTAAGTAAGACTGCCTTACTTACTGCCTTATATTGGAATATTTACAATGTTTACTTGCTAAATTATAAGGATTTATAGAGGTTTAAGCAAAACTGGACTGTATTTACCTGTNAAGACAGTAATCATTACAATTTAGTTTAACAAAATCTATGTGTGGTAGGTAGTAGTTAAAGTTAAATTATATTACCAAAGGTAGGTAGAATTAAGTTATTATTATAAAATGTAGGTAGATACATTTTATATTTTAGAAAATTATAGTAGGTAGAATAGTGTAGCTATTCTCCACAAAAATTACAAGTTTAGTAGTACCACACAGAGATTACAATATTAGTTACAATCTTATAACTAAGTTATTTGAATGCCAACACCAAGAATAACCATTCATTACAAGTAAAACTTACTGGTAACGTCTCAAGTGCGATAGAATAGCCCCACGTTGGGCGCCAATGTCACGGTTGGTGCTTTAGAGTTACAATGGTATTTACAATGTTTACTTGCTAAATTATAAGGATTTATAGAGGTTTAAGTAAAACTGGACTGTATTTACCTGTACGTAACATTAACCAGTAGGTATTACATAGATTTTATATTAGGGACCACGTTGTACAGAACTTCCCCTTGATTCTTTTATGCTTACCATCTCTATTCTCTACCCACACAAAGCGTGCTAGGGTACGAAAGCACGATATTTACGCCCGTATTCACAAACGATGCTTGCTTAAGTAAAGCAGCAAGTAGCGCTTACCATCAGGTGAGATACAGGCCAAGAGCTTCCTCGTTGTGGATAAAAAAAGCTTTGTGATTTATTTCGTGTGTCACCCTGTGCGTCCACGCGCACTGTGAGACTTCATAGTAATGTTTGTGAATACGGGCGGTAATTTCAGGCGAATTCAATCGACTTCTTTAAGCACCCTATTTCGCTGACATTGTTTTGTTATAGGATCCCGTGGTAGTGGTAGTGCAATAATGAACGAGGCATAGCGGTCTGTTCCGTATGATTCTGACCCTTACTAAATGTGCCAGTACGCGCATACTGAGGTAATGTTTGCTTGAAACCTTGTAGCTTTTCTAAAACAAAAGTAACCTGTTGTTTATCATGGAAAGTTCTTTTGTCAGAAAGTCACAAACTGAGTTATCAAAAGCGGTCGATGGCTAAAACTTTTTTTTAATGTAAAATGACTAATTGAAAAGAAGTGATTGGTCTAAATAATTATAGAAATAAATTTGAATGACCCTAGTTTCAAAATGGGTCTTACTTGTAGAAAAAAAAACTGTTTATGCAGCTTTATTAAACTTTAAGCGCAAATTGAAGCTGGTTGAATTTCCTAATTTAAAGACCAATCATAGGACCAAGTCTATGACTGAGACTTTTGAACGTTATTTTGTTACGGATGGTAACATTAAAATAAACTCCTTGCAATATTTATTTAAGCAACAGTAAAAACTACATTCAAACTCGAGTAACCTTAGTAAGGCCCATTAAATATTTATGGCTCTAATGAAAAGAAATAAAAAAGACCATTTGTCGTATTACCAACCACTTAACAACCTTTATCGGCCTGTGATAACATGTTTACATGTGTTTTACCGTAGTTAATTAAAGGTTCTAATACTAATTTTCGTTAGCATTAGCAAAATATCCAAAATGTAGGTCGGTTTGGACATACACAACATTAAGTAGGTACTTAAGTTTTTAAAGAGTTACCCTCTAGTTAAATAAACTCGTTTGTGTTTGGAAGGGGTTTCACCACAGTTAAAGTAGTCCAGAAGATGATCCGGAACTAACTCAGTACTGTCACTGACACCTTTTGCATACCTCATCGAGGAAGCTCTTGGTTTACCTTGTCACGGTTGGTGCTTTAGAGGCAGTGACATAATAGAATTTAGATTAGAAGTTGGAGAAATAAAAGATAATTTAAGATAACAAGTAATTTATTTAGATTTACAGAAGTGAGAACTCTTAGGGAGTGGGTTGTCGAGCAAACTATCGTATCGCACGAGATTCGTCACCGGTGGTAGTATATTCAAACCACTGTCCTCGCTAGCATTGATGGTGATGAGGGTTGGTTCTTCGCTGGTGGTAATCCCGCAGAGTCGCCGACGCGCCAGACGGTTAGGGCCGTACGCACTGTGGTGTAGGGCCACTTAGAGTGTGCGCACGGGCCGTCCGACACGGCAGGCAGCTTTGCCGGGTTGAAGAGCCGCTGGTAGTTCGACAGTGATGAGATGGCCATTTGTAGTGAAGATAAGGTGAGAATGAACCCCGGTAGCGGGGTTCACCAATACGCGATTACATATTTAGTTTTTATAAAGTTACGTACATCGCGGGTCCGGCGGTGACGGACAGCGATACGTCCGTGCTCACTAACGCTCTGGCTCGGACCAGGAGACGCGGCGGGAGCATCGCGGCCGTAGGCGCGTCGCTTGCGCATGCATAAAAAACAGTCCGCCCGCTCGACAGAGAACAAAAGAAATATTGAACAACTTGTTTCGCGCGGGTTTGCTTGTAGATTTATTATTTTATTTATTTTATTAGTGTAGAACAATATGAATTATTTAATTAAGTTATTTAGTTAGGTAGTTTAAGTAGATTTAGATATTTTATTATTTAAGTATATTTATTTAGGTAGATAATAGTAATTAAATTAGAATTTAGATTTAAGATAAAGGTCAGCGGTAACGCTAACCGTTACAACCTGATGGAAAGTGATGATCAGGCCGAAGGTTCAAGCGGGCTTCACCCGGAATCCTCTACTACAGTGGAACTGGTTATCTTACCTCTCTGCCGAAACACAAAAATTGTTGTTATGGAGACAGACTACGATGATTTAAATAGATTTGGTAGACTAAGGTTTATAGATTTATTTCACATTAAATGACGTCGCCCATTTAACAACCCGGAAAGGGATCGTAACCGTATCAACTCGAGGCGGTTAGATTCTTTGTTTGAAACACCGTAAGTGCCTTTTCACACGTTCCGGTTGCCGGCTATCCGGCGCCGGGTACCCGGTCGTGAATGTATGGGCATGCCGGATTAATTACGCCGGAACATGTGAAAGCTACGTACCATGCCCATACACTTCACCACCGGGTACCCGGCGCCGGATAGCCGGCAACCGGAACGTGTGAAAAGGCACTTTTACGCAAACGCCTCGCCTCGCAATTGACAGCGCACGAAAGGCGATGATAGCTCGCGATATCTTTCAGAATTGATAAGACGTCTGTTATGAGCTTTAATCGATCTTAATTACAAAAAGTCTTCTCGATTGAAACTTGAAACAACGAGATTTCAGAGCCGGATCAGAAAGTCCAACTATAGACTTAGATTTAGTTAAATTTAGACGCTAAACTAAATACCTGCCCTTAAATTTTGACATCCAAACTTATCGTCACCGCAAACTGTCCCTAATTCACCTTTAATGTAACATCCTATCTTTGGCAAAATTAATCTTTCAGTTCGCCCCTGAAGAGGGTACTGTCAAGATAAGTACGGCCCCCAGGTGCAGAAGTATTGTGTGAGCTCCCAGCTGTCAAATGGGCCTAAATGACAAAACTGAGCCGCGATAGAATTACAGATAGTGGCAGTTTAACTGTACATGTGGTTAAAGTTTTGGGCGCCTTGATTGACGGAAGGATAATTAATGTTAGCTTTGATATTTGTTATCTAAAATTGCTGGGTGGGTTATTATTTTTATCCACAACGAGGAAGCTCTTGGCCTGTATCTCACCACGGAGGAACTGGCTATCTTACCTCTAACTGCCGGAACACAACAATGCTGTTAACATTGTTATTATGGCGACAGACTTAGGTAAGATGGTGGTAGCTAGCCAGGCGGACTTAAAACAAGCCCTACCACCAACCAAACCGAACAGAAAAATCTGCCCCCACTGGGAATCGAACCCGAGACCTCTGCGTCTGAAGCAGGTGGTCTTACCACTAGACCACAGAGGCGGTTAAAATCTATCGATCTACTAGTTTATAAAATTTTACTTCTTTTTCTTCCTCGGTCCCTCATTGATGAGGATCGCGACCACATAATAGTGTTCCTCCGCAGACTGCGGTCATAAGTGTGGACCGTATAAAATTATACAGGAAAGCAAAAAAGGACTTAGTGCCTGAAGAATGGATATCTACTCACAGCACTGGTTAGTTCCATATTGAATCCAGAATTTTACCGTTTCATTTTACGAGGTTCACTCAACATCGTTTTAATTTTCTCCCAAAAATACTCGTTACTGCTAACACCATGAACTGTTATTTAATATTAGTATGAAATATTGAAATTATTATTAGGCCCCGCCCACACGGCGTTATAATTGGACTGTTAAATCGGAACTCATTTGTTTTTGTTTATAATGGGGATGTTTCCTGGGTCAAAAAGCAAGAGTTTTAATTAGTCCGTCATTTAACTTATCAAAAAATACTCTACACGTATTTTTCACTTTTTCAAACTAATGAAAATTTAAAGAGATAAAGCGCCCCAAAGTTCATAAGAAGAGGCCCGTGACGTCAACGCTTGCTTAAAAATGCCGCACGTTGTGACGTCGTGCGCAACTTCAACGCACCATAACTATGTAATTATTTGTTAGATTGACAAATAAAATTATATGTGTCCAATATTTTTTGATATTAAACATTACGGATTAAAAAAATTTTTTTAGGCAACTAGCCTATTGTTCTTAATGGCTGGAGTTTATTATACTGGATGTACTTGTGTGCCACAAGTTCAGATAACGGGTTTGCTTGCAATACCTATTAAAACTACGATTTAGGCCCGATTCGACCAAACTTTTATCCGAGAATAACTCCTGGTATAACCAGCACATGGAAAGTTTCAGTATGGGAAATAATATGTCAAAATGTCGAATAACTGACGATTTATTCTGAGATTAATATTTACTCTTGTTTGGTCGAACCCATCCTTAGCTAGGTAAAAATCAGAGGTTCGGTTATTGCTAAAAGTTTTGATTATTAGTCTACGATGTAAATGATGTAATATTCTTCTCCACTTGAGCAAATTATGTGATCCGAACACATTGCATAACATTAGTAGTAAGTTTTAGTTGTCAAGAAATACTTTTTAGTGAAGAAGACCCTATTAAAAATTCATACACCCGTATTCACAAACATTACTATGAGGTATCCTCACAGTGCGCGTGGACGCACAGGGTGACACATGAACCAATCACAGAGCTCAATTCAACGCTGTGCGTTCGATTTGCTGCTGCACTTAAGCAAGCATCGTTTGTGAATACGGACGTTAATTTTGTGAAAAATATAAATATTACAACAGTTCGAACGGTTGGTTCTAAATAAACATTTCACAGACCAACCCGGGCTATATCCTCTGTATGGGCGTGACCGCCTTACCCGCGCATGATTTATAAACGTTGTAATTACATTCTAATTACAAGTTAATTCTTATAATGAAGTGCTAGCCCGGGAGCTGGGTCAGTTTAAGGCTTATTGTTCAACAATAAAGGTTTGAGGACTCTTGTAATGAACTTGAAAGCAGGTGTTTAAAGGTTCTAAAGAATTAGGTATAAATTTACATGTTAGTAGGTATTATAAAGAAATAAAATGTTTATTAATTGTGTGTTCAAGAATTTGGGTGTAAATCCGACTCTCGCTTAATAAACTTTAACATTATCTAATTTTGGGATCCATAGGTTATTTCGAGTAATTATTTTTGATTTAACTTTAATTTAGAGTTCATAACATGCATTATGGGAATAACACGCGACTAAGTATTTAGCCTCCCTCATCCGTCTCGCAATAGGGGGGTGTAAGATAAATCCTCCATTTGCATCTGGCAAATAAAAGAGGCCTGTGGTCTTGCAGTCAAGACTAAAGAATTGATGATGATAATCTGAATCTCTGATCTGGAGATCCGCAGGAGAACCAAAGTGACCGACATAGCTCGCAGAATTGCTAAAACCAAGTGGCAGTGGGCGGGGCACATAGCTCGTAGAGACGATGGCCGTTGGGGCAGAAAAGTTCTCGAGTAGCGACTACGGGCTGGAAGACGTAGCGTGGGCAGGCCTCTTACTAGGTGGACCGACGATCTCGTAAAGGTCGCGGGAAGAGCCTGGATGCGGGCAGCGCAGGACCGTGCATTGTGGAAAACCTTGGAGGAGGCTTTTGTCCAGCAGTGGACGTCATTAATTTGGCTGAAACGAACGATGATAATAGAGTTACGTAATAGAATTGATAGAAATAATAAACAGCTTTGTCACCACGTATAATTTTTACAACGTAGATTTAAATTGAATTAAAAAGAAGACTAGATTATTTTTACAAAACAAGCCTCAAAACTCGTTTGACTCTGTCTGAACTGTATTAATAATCTGTCAAAAGATTAAAATATAGTCAGTGAAAAGCCTCAATTAATAAAAGAAATCCAATCGAATTAGTTTCGTTCTGTAATACGTACTTTACTGTCACTGTCTCTCTTACTACAATCCGATCGATCCCTCGAGAGTATAAACTATCATCTCGTGTTAATTGTAACTGGACCATGTAATTAAATAATTATTTAACTGTCAAGCTGAGAAAAGTATTTACTGTGGCAATAATTTTATTGTTACCTAGCCTACCTGTACTATTACTTACTACTACTATTACTTATTCTGTGCTAGCGCGTCGTTAATTTAATTAAGGTTTATTGATCACAGTCATAAGATGTATATTTTAGAGTCTGTAAACCATTGAAAAAGAGGCTGACAATAGTGACTGAGTTTCTTCGCTGCTTCTTCTCAGCACTGGCCCATTTAATGTCCTGAAGCAGTGGTAATAATAATACTGGGACGTTTGAGTAAAAATGCTTTTTAAAAGCCTATTTACATAAATAAGTAAGTTTTTTTTATCCTCTCTTTTTTTAACGTCGGTAAAGTTCTTACGCATACCCACTGGCCGATGGAAATGACTAGTGGGACAAAGTCTATGTGGGCCCATACGGAGCCTACCCACTAAAACCCAACGGTGTCCACCGAAGCCGAATGAAACGGAGCCACGAGTTATTGTCCTAACTTGCCTAAACCTAGGCGCAGACCATCGATTTTTCGTCGGCCGATAGTTTAGTCGGGCAGTTAAGCAGTATGGGCATATATGAAAGTGCGCACAATTAGGACTCCGATTTGATTTGGCCGATTCTTCATAAAAATTAAAATCGGGACCAACTATCGGCCAGCTAAAATTCGGTGGTCTGCGCCTAACTAAGCAAAAGCAAGTCACCGTTTAAAAAGACAAAATTATATTATTATGCTTTTTTATTAATCTTGTCAACGCATTACTTTTCCTAAAACTTACAAAACCCTCGTCCAAAAATATTTTAAGAATATCTACTTCTACTCTATAAAATAATCCAGAATAGTGCAAAAAACAACACGTTCGTTCATCCATTGTCGATCAGTTCACACCAAATTGACAGCGAATATACAGATGGCATATCAACGTCAACACTGTGGCACCTTATTCCCTGGCAATAGGGTCGAGATTGCAACAAAAAATGTATGGCTTGATGTGCTGTCGACTGAGCCACTTCGACAACATAATTACGAATTGCACACTCAAAAATACAGAACCAGAAACGTTCCAAGACCGCTTCTGAATGCTTTATTTTACCATCCGGTGCTCGTTCTCTGTTGGCCACAGCTAAACAAGATAGCTAGTAAGTATTTTGTTTATTTAATACCAAAGTCATTAATACATTTAAGAAAATGTCCATTACCAGTGCCTATACTAGATAATACATAAATGTAAAATTCATAGGTTTTTGTCGATTCGATAAACTACGGGAATTTGAAAATGTGGAAAGGTGGTGGTTGTGATGTGTTAGTTGCAATATCCAGACAGCAGTAAAAATGATAATTATTTTTTAAAATATAAAATAGCATTAGTAAATTAAGAATATAGATCATGGTGTTTCTAAATTAATAATGCATAATTTTTCCATGTAATCCCACATTGAAACGTATTTATGAATTATCTTTTTCGGGTTCCGTAGTCCTGACAAGGAACCCTTATTTTAAATACCTACCACATAATATTAACTGAAAGAATCTAACTTGGGTATAAAATGAAGACTAGAGCTGCTAGAAAGAAACCAATGGTATTTTCGTAATCAGCACACTTCATTTTACTGAAAACAAGAAAAAAATGTCTGGAAAATTTTTCGCTCGCTCGTAATTATGTTGCTGTTGCGCTCGCACACTCACTGCGGGCGTCCGTCGCACAGTCGCGACAGCAATATAATTATGCGCGAGCGATAAGGATGGGTAGCTTGGGGTCATTGGACAAAATTCTACGTGCTCACAGACCGGGCTTTAGACACTCGTACTTTTTTGTATAATTTTCGTTAGAATTAACTGTCTGTTCTATTTCGTCTGTGTTCCAGCGCCCAGTCTCTGTCGGGTCGAGTCATCCGTGACATGAATTATTTAGCCCACCCAATATTATGCCCAAAATATTACCATATCATTGTTTTTCAGCAATTGTTTTTTAAAGGCAACAGCCCGGTATTCATGATTGTATATTTATTGCGTGTATCCATTTCGTATGTATTCGGATGAAAACAGTGCTGTTTTTTTATTAGGGTTCCGTAGCCAAAATGGCAAAAACGGAACCCTTATAGTTTCGTCATGTCCGTCTGTCCGTCTGTCCGTCTGTCCGTCTGTCCGTCTGTCCGTCTGTCCGTCTGTCCGTCTGTCCGTCTGTCACAGCCGATTTACTCGGAAACTATAAGTACTACAGTGATGAAATTTGATGGGAATATGTGTTGTATGAACCGCTACAAAATTATGACACTAAATNGAGCCCGACTCGCACTTGGCCGGTTTTGGAAAAGATGTTTTAATTCGTTCGGAAGTGAAATATTGCGATAAATACGATTTAAAAAGTGTTTTTAATCATTTATTTTTGCTGCGATTAGGCTTTTTAAAGGGCACATTAGTTTGTTATTTGACTTTTTGTTTTTTGACTTTTTAAAGGGCACATTAGTTTGTTACGAGTATTAGGACTTTGTGCCAAAAGACCCAGATATCGTAAGCAGTCAGTCTAACCCTGAATTGCACCATCTTACTTTAACTAACCTAATTAAAACGTCAAAAGTCTGTTAAAACCCATATAAAAGCACCGGTTAAAGTTGTAGTTACCATAAAAATTTAGGTGATGCAACTTATTCTAACTACTCCAATGCAGTTTTCATATATTTTATCATGTACGATCCTGCAACACTACTGCACTATAGTAGCAGGTAGCTACCAACCGGGCGATGTGGCGGAGACCAATGTTCTGTTCAGGAGTGGACGTCCTGTGGCTGAAATGATGATGATGATGATGATCCTGCAGAAACTTGTCTTACGACCAGTTCAAAAAGTCTTATCTAAAAAGCTCTTAAGCTTCAGTGCAGATCGCCATCGCCGGCGCGATCATAAGCCAATGACAGTTCACGACCTGTCATTGGGCTATGATCGCGCCGTCGATGTTGTAGTTGAAGCAGGTATAATTTTCTTCTTAAAGACTAAACCCAAAGAGGTTATTTCTACAATAACAGTGTGCCTACCATGAGTTTACGTTAGGTGAGCTCGCTAGCGAATACGTCAAAAAATTCTATGAAGATTTTATTTCTTGAAAGTAGCCGCTAGGGGCGCTGCACAATATGTCATACATTTAAATGTCATTTTTTTACGCAGTCGCTAGCGAGCACACCTAACGTAAACTCATGGTAGGCACACTGGTCAACTAACGCGAAAGCACTCGACCAAGAATTTTACGACAAGGAAATTAGGCTGAAAATCCCGCATTAGCACAAAATGAGTTAAAACAAGAAAGGGAGGTCCCACAGGACTCCCTTAACAAACAAGTCGCGTTCGTCCCCAACTCGGTCTCTAGGGAAAAGCCATAAACCTAAAACTTTCTTTAAAAATTTGTAATGTTTTTAGCATGCTTAAATTTTTGGTGCCTTTTATTTAAATGTTGCGTTATTTGTTTTCTGTAAGTAGGCTTTAAAAAGCACTTAGTCTTTTACATAGCTTCTCTTATAGTTTACTTAAACATTAATTGTCACTTGTCATTCGCTTTGCACTGGTTAAATTGATCTTTAATTTCTAACTCTTAAGGTTATGCGCCTTGCATTTTAGCATCCTTAATTATTTCAAACTACTATGTTTTTCTTTTTTGATTAATTTCGTTGCGGGTCCACAGGAGTTGGAGCGGTGGAGACGACAGGAGGAAAAATGGTCCCCGTTACCTGCACCATATTTTTTTCCCCCAGCGGGATTTGAACCTCCTATACAGTTAGGGCTCATTGCCACGGCAATGCAGTTTTGTTGGAGCCAGACAGGATCCCGCATAATAATAATATGTGATTTGAAATTCAAATTACAAATTCGAAAGGACCGGTTTTTTGCGGGACACTGCTAATACAACGTTAATATTAAAACACGGGTTCCTGCAAGAAACAGTTCCTGCAAAGAACGGGATGTGACAAGCTCAATAGAGTTGTATTCCAATATAAGAACCATCAGGTCTCTACCTACTTTTTACCTAAATCCCTATATTTACTTCCGATGGTATGAAAATGTATCGTAGAATATTAATGTGTTCATTTCCAATCCGTGGGACGTATGTGTGGGTGAGTGACGTCACTCCAGGGTATATGACGGCATCTAATAATGATGAGCTCACTCGTGCGTAGGTAAGGCACATTAAGCTAAATGTAGTACCTTATATAGTTGTGATAGGGTCTATTTTGCTACAAAATTTATTTAGACCTGCTGTCAACACCAAAAACCTTTACAGTAAGGCTTTAGGTGTATTATTATTTATTAGATTTGGGTATTTCGACTGGAATATAATAGGTATTATTTTGAGGTATGAGAGATAGTATAAGGAAATTCGATTGTGGTTTTAACAAATCGATGTGTATTTTTCCATATAGAATACCAGAGTAAAATTACGGAAAATTCACGTAAAATAAAACTACCTCTTTTAGGTAATCGTCTACCTAAAAAAAGATGGTACTTAATGTTTTTAGTGTATCTGCTAAACTGTGGGTAGTCTGCGACGTAGCAGTCTGCATAAAATCATTTTTGACACCCAAAGTAGCTAAAAAGTTCGCAACACGTTTTTGTTACAATTGGAATAAGTTCGTGTTGTCAACTTTTTGGTCACTTTACGGGACTATTCCCACCTCCCGTTCCCACCACTGCAACTCCTGTGTAGCCAGGATCTACAGCTTGACCGCCACAAAAACCCAACCAATGAAGGTCAAGTTTGTCCCGGGGGAAAGTTAAACTGTCATTGGACCCGCAACGAAATTAATCACTTTTTTGGCCACTTTTGTTGTCATGAACTATTTGACGCTGACTGTACATACCACACCATCATAATGACAAGTCATTGTCTGTTAAGCGGTACAAAGTTCGCCGGGTCAACTAGTAAACAACAAAGATATAAATAGGGATTAACTTGCATAAAACCCAACGCTTCCCTCACATTTTCAGCACAGTTTAAAAAGCTCACACGATTTAAAAACCGTAAACGCGGCGCCTTGACGTAGTTAGCTCTTGTTCCCCGGATTTGTTTAACTTTCCCCCCCTCCCCCTTGTTTATAGTGGGGTGCACTATAAACTCCGCACGATGTCTTCACTTCACCTGTGAGGGGGGTATTTGGGGGATCGAGAAAAGAACGTGATAAGACGCCCCGTTGATATGATATAGGACGTCCACCCACAAGGTGGAATGACCTCATAATGGTAGCAGGAAGGCGCTGGATGCAGGCTGCTACCAACCAGCTAATCTGGAAATCTCTGTGGGAGGCCTATGGTCAACAGTGGACGTCCTGTGGCTGAAATGATTATGATGCTGAAAGATGACCATCCCAACGATGTCCATATGGAACTACCTTTTTAAGGGTGGGTCGGTTGGTAGTGACAATTATTGTGAACCCACTCCTAACTCATATTTTTTGTTCTGGATACCCAGTCTAGGCAACGTTTGAAACCATCTGGTACAGAACATAATGGATGCAACTCTTATTAGAAGGGTAATCCATTACCCTATACTATTACTACACAAAAGAAAGCTACGGGGAAGAGTGTTTCGAATGTTTGATAAGTTAAATAGAATATGTAGAGTGTCAAATACACCAATATCATAGGTTACCATAGTAATGATGTTTACAAGATGAACGCCCTAATATCGTCCCCAAATCGTTCTGCAACATCAAACCTTTTAAACAAGCGATTTCACTCTTGTGTGTCCAAATTCACAAGTCTACTTCATTCTTTGTTTCGCGTATCCAATGTGTACTTTAAACACTTTGACGGCTTCGAAGTCAGTATTTAAAGTTTGTTTAAGTCTGGATCACGGATAGCTTTTGTTCTATTGAATAGGTAAATTGAGAAAGTTTGAAATTAATCCACTTTTTGTTGAAGTTGGGTTATTGTAACACCATTTATATTGCGAAAGGTTATTCTTATTTATTCAAGACCACGAGACAATTGAGTTTGAAATGAATAAGTATTTGAAATGATCTTTTTAGGTTCACAATATTATTGCTAAAAAGGCCAGGCAAATTAATTTTATAATGCTTGTTTTTATAAAACTAAGGCTGAGTTGCACCAACCTAGCTTTAACCGTAACTTTGACGATAACCGGTGTTTTTTGTAATGGATTTTGACTGATTTTTGACGTTTGTCAAAGTTACAATAGGATGGTGCAACCTATTCTAAGAGTTTGTTTACTTGAACGCGCTAATATCAGGAACTACTGGTCCGAATTAAAAAAGTCTTTGTGTTGGATAGCTTATTTATTTATCGAGGAAGGCTATAATTAGGTATGTACCTACTGGCTTCACCCGCGTGAAATTTGGTTTGTCACAGATTGTTATAAATTATAGCCTATAGGTATGTTATTCTGGGTTATACTGTAAAGTTTCATCAAAATCCGTTCAGTAGGTTTTGCGTGAAAGAGTAACAAACATCCATCCAGACATCCAAACTTTCGCATTTATAATATTATTATTAGTAGGATAAGCTTTGTAGCATCACGCTACACTCCATAAAAGGAGCGAAGAATCCATGAAAAATTTTGCAAAAACGGTAAACTTTCAAAAACAAATAAACGATTTTCACTCGTACGAAATCGCAAGCACATCTAGTTATTTATGCATTAAAACTAAAAATGTCCTATTATTTTCTCTTTTAGTTGTCCATATTTCCCAAGAAAGCGTTAACGTTTCAAAGTTTTCTCGAAACCCGCGTCTTGGCGAGTGGATTGTGAAGCGCCCTCGAACAAGATGGCGGCGATACACAGAGTTGGCGGTAAAAGAAAAGAGAATCGAGGCACACATTTGAGAAGGGACTTGTAGAATAAGTACCTAGCTTTTGCCTTAAGTTTCAGCTGCATAAAAATTTAAAACACTTACGGAAAATCATTTAGGACTTTTAAAGACTAACGCCCGTATTCACAAACGATGCTTGCTTAAGTGAAGCAGCAAATCGAACGCACAGCGTTGAATAGAGCTCTGTGATTGGTTCGTGTGTCACCCTGTGCGTCCACGTGCATTGTGAGACCTCATAGTAATGTTTGTGACTACAGGCGTAAAAGATCATCATTCGTGACATAATATTAAATACTTGAGCTTAATATATCACCAGCGGAATTCTAAATTCTAATCTTCAACCATAGCGTGATAAGGGGACTATTTCCACCTCTCGTTCCCACCGCTTCAACTCCTGTGTAAAGAGCTTGACCGCCAATAAAAACCCAACCAGTGAAGGTCAAGTTTGTCCCGGGGGAAAGTTAAACTGTCATTGGACTTGCAACAAAATCAATCAGAAGAACTAGAGTTCGAAGTTAAGGTTCCGTAGCGTGATGTAACCTTGATATTGAAAACGTAATGAGGTAAATATTGACAAGGCAAACCCGCATTTCGTCGATTAAAAATCGAGAGAAAATACCGATTCATCTCGCAAACATTTTTAGCCCCCATCTTATTATAAAGTCTTCGGAATGTAAGCGAAATATAGGAAGGCCCACAATATTACGTTTGCTGCAAACAGAACTGGCAAACAACGATAAATCATAACTTTAAGGACGAGGGCACACTTGTGTACTTTAGAGAGTACATTCAGGAACGGTTTTATGACCTACAAATTCCGAAACATTTTTAGCAAATCCGCTTTTAATTTTAGTAAAAATAATTCAGATTTCGTTACTTAAAACGATATTTTAATAAAAGTTACTAAAGCTTTGTTTGTCACCTGTCATTCGCTTTGAAATGAAGGGAAGTCGAACCTTAACTTCGAACTCCTCCTATGTTCTTCTGATTAATTTCGTTTCGAGTCTAATGACAGTTTAACTTTCCACCGGGACAAACTTGACCTTCACTAGTTGGGTTTTTATTGGCGGTCAAGCTGTAGATTAGATAGTTTACAAAAGAGTTGCAGAGGTGGGAACGAGTGGTGAAATAGTCCCGTTTCAAACAAATGGTGTCCACTGCTGGACAAAGGTTTGTCCACAGACTTTCACAACAACTACTTCCGCTCCACCAGCAACTTGGCGCTACCCGCGACCTTCACCAAATCGTCGGGCCGCTGAGTAGCAAGCCCACGGTTTCACGCTTAAGATTGTGATAAATGCCATCAAATATCATGGTCAATTTGGTCAGATACTTTGTTAGTTATTATCATTAGGCTATACATTACAGACTCGAATCAGCCTAAAAATAAGACAAGTAAAATTTGTTTAATCAAATCATGAAAAACCAGGCGCCTAAAGCAGCTTATAAGTCCAGGGATTGTGATGTCGGGCGTTACAAACTCACCAACAGAAAATGTACTCTATTTAGTACAGGTCATACCTGCTTTATATCTACCACAATGTGGCTTTAGCCTTACAGTCTGCCCCGGTTTGAACGATGGATAGCGATTTGGTTTGTGTTTTAATGTGAAAATGAAATTTTCGGGTCACAGTTGAAATAACGCAGTTGATGGTGATGACTGAGGACTGACGGCTGCCTGGAATGGTGCCAAGTGGTTGCAGGTTGGACTCCCTTTGGAGTCAAATTTAAATATGACAAGGAATAGTGAGCATAATTGTGATAATTAGGTTGTTTATTGTAGTACCGACCGAAGACCTTATAAAGGTAGCAGGTAGTGCTTTATGCAGGCCGCTACCAACCGGGCGACGATGTGGAAATCATTGGTGGAGGCCTAAGTTCAACAGTGGACGTCCTGTGGCTGAAATGATGATGATGATGTTGAAATTGTAGTAAATTAGTTCTAGTTAAGTAAGTTTTTTGTCCCCTAACTTTTGTTCATGATTTTATCCACAAAATTCCAAACACAACGAAACAAATTGTTGAAATACCATTGGTAGACCGAAAGAATTAACAGTTTATTTAACAGATTTTTTTAATTAAAAGGACATCAACGGTAATAAACGTTAAACAATAATTTTAATTATGAAATGGGAGCATAGTGATACTGCCTTGTTTGCTAGTGTTATGGTCAAAAGCATATTATTATGTTACATTTTCTAAATGCTTATTTATGTGCTTTATAAAGTACTTAGTAGAGTTATTTCAGTGATTACCTTTGTATGTATCTATGAAGTGTTTAGTTGCTACATTCTAATTTACGCACAAAGCAGGAAGTATGCGGACATTTTAAATCATAATCTATAGCGAATATTACATTGTACTTATAGAGGCACAACTAAATGCTTTGTTAAGTACTCAGTATAAATATTATGCTTCTAAAGACAAAGTTTTTTAGCTGTGTGTGTGTTTTTTGGGCTGTTTTTTTTATATTATAAAGGCAAAATAGTTCATCGTATTTCGTTCTACCTTTCTTACCTGCCAGAACACAACAATGTTGGTAACAAAATTAACCGCTACCCTCAGTTATGAGCCCTTAAAAAGCCGCAACAAATTAAGCTTATTCCCAAACTGAAGGGTCTGAATAATTACTTCGGGTTCAGATTTAAAACTGCTTCCAACAAAGGGTTATAGACGTGCAATTTTAGGGTTAATTGCGTTAATTATTACGTGTTTATAATATGATTCAACAGATGGTTAAAGCTTAAGTTTCTGAGTTCGATTCCCAGATGGTTTCAGTTTAGTTTATAGGCTATGAGTAAGGAAATACATTTACGTAAGACGTTTTTAAATATTTGATATTGTTATGATCCCTACAATAATATAACAAACGATGTCAAATAGAGATTGTTTCGCTATATTACCACAGAATAATAATAAGTTATTATTACGAAAGACACTTTCAAAATAGAGGGCTTAGAAATACATCCGTAACTGCTTTATTTTCGAAATGGCTCCACGAAACCACAGCCATGTAAATATTTAGATGAAAAAGGTAGGTATAGATCAAAAATTAGCATTTGCATTTCACTGTTTTTATTTTGCTGTCCAAACCATCGGTTAAACTATTTTAATTCTAAAATGTACGATTGCATCGCATCGCTGAGTCCGACGTACTTAGATCGATTGCAGTTAGCTCTGACCAACTCACAAATCGAACCTTACTGTTAGGTCATGTACACATCGTTAGCTCTTTGAAGATTAATGGTAGGAATCTGAACAGACAATCAGTGTACACTAAGCTGAATGGAAAATAAAAACAAATGAACGTCTTGGGAATGGAAAATGGAGTTTTAATGCGCTTGGTAGCTAGGAAATTGCTAGCTGAAATGGAGGAAGGAATACCTACATACCTTAGATTTAATTCTTAATAAAAGCGCTTCGTCTAAAGTGCGGCAAAAATCATAATTATTGTCATCTTAACACGTATCGAAGTGTAAGTACTGTCACTACAAACATAGTTCGTTCGTTCGTTCGTTTCAGCCGAAAGACGTCCACTGCTGGACAAAGGCCTCCCTCAAGGATTTCCACAAAGACCGGTCCTACGCCGCTCGCATCAGGCGCCTCCCGCGACCTTCACCAGATCATCGGTTCACCTAGTGGGAGGCCTGCCCACGCTACGTCTTCCGGCTCGTGGTTGCCACTCAAGAACTTTCCTGCCCCAGCGGCCGTCAGCTCTACGAGCTATCTGCCCTGCCCACTGCCACTTGATTTTAGCGATTCTGCGGGCTATGTCAGTCACTCTGTTCTCCTACGGATCTCTTCTGATTCGATCCATTTCTGATTCGATCACGCAGGGAAACTCCGAGCGTAAACATAGTATAACTAATATAAATTATTTTCCAGTCTTAGCAGATAGGAAGGTAATGTAATATAGAACATTATGAGGTCTTACAAATAAACATTTCTCACTTCTCTACCACGCTGATTTTTTATTGAAACAGGCAAAAATCATAAAGCTAAGGGAATAATGTAAAAATTGTTTCCCTCCGAGGTGCCCCTAAATATTTAATAAAGCCGCGTTCTGTTTTCCGAAAGCTTTTAATGTTTTCGCAATTGTATAAAATATGGAAAAAAGGAACCGCCATTTTGACGGAAAGGAACAAGTTTGTTGTAGTTTCCCTTTGTATAAGTGGTTTGTTTATTTAGATCCTACTTTGTTGTGTAGGCACATTATGTTAAATTTTTTTATTCGTTAGGAAACAATAAATAAAACCGTTTACTTATGTAATATTACTTTTGTTCGTCATTTCATCCCTAAATATTCATCATCTTTTCACCCAATGACTTTACATCGCCCAGTTAGTGTTCCACCTTTATGAGGTCGTCGGTCCACCTTGTGGGTGGACACCCCACACTGCGTTTTCCGGTATTGAAGTGTTCTTTGAAGTCCAAGGATGGTTTTTGTGGCGAGAAAAATTCGAATAATTTCCGGAAAAACTCTGAAAACAGCCCTTTTTCACGTGGGCGGAAAGCTAGTACATTATAAATACCAAATACCTGATAGGTTAGTACATTATACTCACCTCGTCGTTAGGTAATCGATTAAGCCTACGCTTTGGCATCAAACTACCGATTTGAGAAGGCGGCTATTCGATCCTCATCGGCCATTGGGGTATTGTGGTATTTACTTGGAACCACAAAGCTCAAGCAGGCATTTTGTCTAACTAAAGGGGTTAACAGGAATTCAGTATCAATATCAGTAATTGTATAACTAGTAATCTTACAAAAAATATAAGTTTGCTACATCTCCTTTTAGTAAAACGAACTTCTACGTAGAACGGTGTTATGACGTAGGTAGGGTTTGGTAATCTCAGCCATAGGACGTCCACTGCTGAACATAGGCCTCCCCAATGATTTCCACAGCGTCCGGTTGGTAGCGGCCTGCATCCAGCGCCTTTCTGCTACCTTTATGAGGTCTTCGTCGCATACATTATTATTTTAGTGGTAAATACAAACAAAATCCATACAATAGGTACAAACTGATCTTAATAATCATATTATTATTTTCTAAAAGGGATCGTGTACTCAAATATTTGAACCCATTGAAAGGCTTAAACATTCTGATAGTTGTGGTTTATTCGAATTCCGCCACTAACTTGTTTTTGAACAAACGGTTTGTGGTAAACTTCTCAATTAATCTCGATGTGGGATATTTTGGTGTAAATAAGTATGTTTAAAATTTAATAAAATTATTGATTTGTAAAACTATTGATTGACCTTTTCACCCTAAAGATATCCACTACTTAACAAAAGCGTCTCACAGAGTACTTACTTATTTCCATAGCGACCGGTATTTCTCTGCCCGCATGCTTCCCTTAACCTTCATGGGGTCGTCGGTAGGTACACCAAGTTCCCACTCAGTCTGCTTCATATTTTTATTCCTATTAAAATACTTACCGTTTCGCTAGCGTGTATTTTAGACTGTCACAGTAACGCCGTGGACGCACAGGGTGACACACGAACCAATAACAGAGCTCTATGCAATAGGAATAAAAAATATAAACAATAATGCTTCTTATAAAATTATGCAGAATCGTTTGTGAATACGGGCGTAAGACATTACAAGTGCGTGACCCCCTAGCGGGAACTTAAAAACCAGTAAAAACTATCCTATTCCTTTTGTATTTCTAGAACTAAGATCAAAATTCGTTCTGTAGTTTCACATTATAAATAATGGTATGGATGTTACGGTCAAAGTGATAAATGTGAAAATTATGAATAATCGCCGGTTATTATGGATAATTACCGCACGATTTAGTAAATGTAATTAATATGAGGTCATTTATGTGTGTATAAAACTAAATAGGCGGCTTATGCCCGTTTTCACCATCGATCCCTTAAGCGTTTGCTAACTAAATATCACTTTGGTTAAACGATCGCCTAAACTGCCCACTAACCTAAGTTCGTTTTCACCATGCTATAGTAAACCTAAGTAGGGACTCTTTTGTCAGGTGGCGTTTCTTCGTGCGCCTAGTGACGTTTGAAAAACCGGTACTTTCCGATAAAATATTTTATTGGGAATATCTTACGTATTTCACAGAAACAAATGAAATAAAAGTAAAAGTAAGAAATAGTTGACCAAAACTGATGTCTTTTTGTATTTTTGAGTTATTATTAAAGACAAAAAAGATGTTTGGGCTATTATGTAATCTGTGGTTTGGGTGCATAATGTAATTCCTTTGCCTTAAAAAAAAGTAAATGTCAAGATGACTGCTAAGCTGCTGCACCACAATCTCTAATCCATATCTGTGACCACAATAAATGAAAATAAAAATGTACATATTGATTTTGATAGATATTTTGTTGAGTTCTGTGTGTAGTTGCGATTTAACGATAAAAACGACAATGGAAAAAAGAAATGAAGCAATTTTTTCCCTCAAGGAAAAAGATAAATTGGTTATAATTTTACTTGCCCACAAGGATACTGTACGAGCACGTCAGCATCGACCGCGACCTACGTGCTAGCCGACTGGACCATGAACCCTCAACGTGCACCGTAGGCATTCTACACCGACGGCACATTGGACTGGACACATTGAATTGTGTAAATCTTGTAGGTATATAGTAATAGCATAACAGTAATAAACCAGATATCAACCGTCCGCGTTGTGTTTCATTTACCCCCACTGAGGCCAAGAAAGCCTTAGTGCAGCCCTCCTTCCTATCAAATCTTTATTATAATAGCTAATTATAAGGTATTGTTAGGGCTCTAGGGACTACAAACGAAGTCAGAAATATAGCTTGGTTATGAGATAAGTTATGAGTGACCAATATCTACTATCTATACCGTATGTAATCCTGTATTATTATTATGTGGCCGCCAATGATATTATAGTTATAATATCATTGGTGGCCGCCTAAATAAACTTGAGTGAAAAAGTGTTGTTTACACTGTCTCAATTGCATAAAAAGCTCCAAAAAATCATTTAATTCAGTTTCCATTCTGCCGAATAGGCGTGATTGACAATATAACTGTCACCTAACACTTAGGCGGCCGAAAATCGGGCCCCTGTTTTAAAGTGATCCCATAAGGCCTAAGGTGTCCCTTATGTGTTGGTGAAAACGAAATTCCTGTTAGGTATTACCTAATATTATTTAAAGGTCGCTTTAAAATTAGGGATTGATGGTGAAAACGGGCATTAGCCTATTTTTCACTTTCAAATCAAAACATTATGTTATAGGCATCATGGAAAAGTATTATCATGCAAGAAACATTCCAAACTCATTATGCCAAATTATATTAAAATATGATATCAAAACGTTCAAAAGTTTGGCTGTACACGAGCACGTACACAAGATGTTGTTCTTTTTTATGAAATTTGTTAGTACTAAGGTTGAATTATTAAATAATAACTGTTAAATGTGATTAATTTATCACTTTTGCCGCGAATGTCGGTAATTATTCATAATAACCGGTTATTATTAATAATTTGCAATTTATCACATTAACCGTAACATGGATATGTAGCACACAGTAGTAATAGTAGTAGTAATCCTACGGTGGCTTATCGAAGAACGTTTCACTCGTAGCACTTTAGCATTCTAGTTGTACTCCACATTCATAGTTCTTGGGATATCAGAACGTTTTGCTGTTTTCAAAGCTCGTATCCAGTGAAACCGAATTCAGTAGGTTTCATCTCGAAAAAACTTTGGACCGACTTTGAAAAAGGAGGAGGTTCTCAAACCAGTTCTGTTGTAGTATTTAGGCTGGGTTGTACAATCTTACTTTAACTTTAACAAACGTCAAAAATCTGTCAAACTCCATAAAAAAACACCGGTTATCGTTAAAGTTACGGTAAAAGAGAGGTGGTGCAACTCAGCCTTAGCGTTTTTTGGGTACATAAACAAAATTACGGATTTGGTTTTTCTGTTATTGTCAATGGTGCTTATAGTTGCTAGAATAGTCCCAATAAATAACTACCAGAAGGCTCAACATGGTAAAAGAAAGCAAAAATTAAAAACCTTAAAAAATCTAAACTAAGTAAATATTGCCATGAATCTACATTTCTTTACTCTGAAGAAGGTATCAAAATATGGTAATGTTGAAATAAATAACTCACGCAAATTGTTTACTACGAGTAGGTATATTTTACTTTTTTTACTTTTTTTTTTACAAACTAAAGTACCTACTTAGTGATCCCATTGCTTGCCACGTCTACTGTGGCTCATATTTATTTTGCAGTAGCAAATACATACAAGGCAACACTCGCGGCTAGACTGCGTGCAGTGCGATCCTAAGGCCGTATGAGGACAAACATCATAGTGTACGTACAGGCGGGAAGAAAAGTCAAAAGGATTTTGGACTAAATTTTAAAAAAAGTCTTGCTTTCTTTCTTACAAAAAAGATGGCTGAAAATATAAAAAAAAATCAAATAAAAATATGAATTAATTGCAACATCGCAATTAGTGATCAGAGGCAAATGAAGAATTTGGTTCTCCTCATGCTGCAGCTGGCTAGATGGTTGAGGCCATTATAAAAAAAAAAACCTATTTACGAGTATAAGAACAGACAACAGAACAGCAAAACTAATAAATTAGTAGATACAAAGATATGCCCTGAATATAAAAACACACATTTTTGAGTCTCGTAAAATACACCGAATTTTTAAACAAAATACTTACAAAATATATTTTTCAACTGATAAAGAAAACTAAAAATTCGTGTCTATTTAAAAGCTCGTTTCTGTAGGACAAAATAACGCTGTTCTTTTCCAAGAACGAAATATCGAGTACCCGCACCTAGTACCTGCACTGTGATTTATTAAAATCGCAACGCTTCACTTCTGCGAGGTACAGACGGCAGCACATCGGGCTCACATTTTTGTTTAAAAGTCACTCTTGTTACGACTGCATAAGATCACGCTAAGTTTAACTTGATGTGCCGTATACAGAGGCATATTTTGAACAATGCTTGTTTGCACAACCATCACAGAATGTGGGCTGAGTATACAGATAGTAAAGAACTTTGCAAATAAAATGAAACATTTAAAATTGTTTTTCGTTTAAATTAAAATGTTATCGCTGATTTTTGTTTGTTTTTGTATTCGTTGTTTGATGAATGCTTGCAAATAAAATTATTTTCTGTAAAAAAAAACACTTTTTTCTTGGTAATATGTATTTAATAGGATATGCGTTTCACTCTTCATTTAAAGTATGTTTTTTTCATTTCTGTTTTTCTTTTTATCTTCGACAGTATTGTTATTAAAATGTAAATTTTGTTTTTTATTTTTAATTTTATTTTATTTATTTACTAGCGGCCGCCCGCGACTTCGTACGCGTGGATCCCGTTTTACCCCCTTCATCTATCTTACGCGGTTTAGATTTTTTCATACAAAAGTTTTTTCCCGCTGACTCCCGTTCCCGTGGGAATTTTGTAATATCCGGTTGTAACTAAGCTTTAAGTTTACTAAGATACCTGCATGCCAAATTTCAAGCGTCTAACTTAAGCGGTTTAGATTTTTTCATACAAAAGGATTTTCCCGCTAATTCCCGTTCCCTTGGGAATTCCTAAGTATACTATAACCCGCCCAGGAGTATGAAGAATAATTGTACCAAGTTTTGTCAAAATCCGTTGAGTAGTTTTTGTTTCTATAAGGAACATACAGACAGACAGACAGACAGACAGACAGACAGACAAAAATTTTACTGATTGCATTTTTAGCATCAGTATCGATCACTAATCATCCCCTGATAGTTATTTTGAAAATATATTTCATGTACAGAATTGACCTCTCTACAGATTTATTATAAGTATATAGATTTATTTAAACTTTTAGCACACATACAGACAATGCACTGTGGCGGACTAATTGCCGGATGGCATTCTCTGCCAGTTTTGCTTCTGTTCTCAAAAAGATTTGTGTTTAGTTCTTTAGTTTTCCCTTCTGTCCTCGACAGTAACATCACACATTCACGCTGCTCGCCGCCACTAAGAATGCTCGCAGGATGTTTGGAACTCGTTCTGTTGTCGACCGAATGAATGGCGTTCTTTCATTTTAATGTACTTGCATGCGGATTGAAGTGGGGTTTGAAGGAATACACATGGAGTTACTTTTTGAGAATGCGAAAAGCATGAAAATTTTTTAATTTTGAAAAAAAAAAAATTTAGAAAAAGCTAATCTGTTCATTTTAGCGACAATAAAAATTGTGCCAGTGACTTTAGTAAGAAAGAAATTCCTGTTAAGTAAAAATAAATGTCGATAAATCTTAGTAAAGACTGTGGTATCTTTATAAGTAATATTTTGAGAAAAATGTACTCGTGCCTGAGATTCATTATAAGGTGAGTATTTTCTATGCAATGTAACGTTCTTATGATTTGTACGACGCAGGTAAAATGTACGACGTTTGGCTCGTGAAAAGGTGACACTGACACTAGAACATTTCATAGAGTGGCTCGTTGTTCTATTAAAAGTACCATGCTCTAGTATAGACTATAGAGTATAGACTCACCTTTATGTATATCGAACAAAACTGTCAACTAATACTGCACTAACTCCTTCTTATTCGTATACATTTGCTTATACACAGTTTTGTTGCTTTAGTATTATAATTTTGTTTATCTAAGTTTCATCTTATCTTTGTAATTCTCCTGGCAAAAACTCAAGTATAAAAGGCAATATTTACCAAACAAACATCCAAAATGATAACAAGCTGTATAACCAGTTGCAGGCAACACTGTACGGTGCTGTTAAAAGTTTAATTGTTATGGCAACATAAAAGTTGGCCGCATGTTAGGACTTTAACGGCACGATTCTTGCCGTAATTATAAATAGGGTTTACTATTGAAATGTGGACTGGCTTTGGGTAAACTTTATTTTATAGAGGGAGTAATCGTTTTAGGTAAGTTTGCGTGAAATAATTATTTACGTAATATAAATTTTAAGGTAGCACATTAATTTATCAACCCGGAAAGGGATCGACACCGTATCAACTCGAGGCGGTCAGTAGTCTTTGTATGAAACTCCATACTGCAACGTACACTTATCCACATTATAGCGTAAACGCCTCACCTCGCGGTTGACAGAGCGCGTGAAAGGCGATGACAGCTCGCGAAAGATCCTTTTCCGAGTTGATAAGTCTGCTATGACCCCTGGTAAATTAGAGAGAGTCGTGCTCCTGCAATGGAGACTAATGACTTTATGATACTGGCCTAAAGGACAATCAAAATAAAAATACTAATGCTCTACAAAACGCATAATTTATTTAAATTCAACAAAAATAAGAACATGACTGAACTACGGCATATCGAACCTTAAGATATCTTACGTGGTTCAAAGATTTTTTTTATCCACAACGAGGAAGCTCTGGGCCTGTATCTCACCTGATGGTAAGTGATGATCAGGCCGAAGGTGGTAGCGAGCTTCACCCAACACAACTAGGCTGTATTGTTGTTATGGCGACAGACTTATTAATGGGGTCTGTACTCTTTAGTCTGATGGGGTCTGAAAGGTCTCTTTCAAAAAGGCTCTTGAGCGATACCACCGCCGTTCGAGTCACTGATGGACCGAAACTAAAGACTGGCATGATAGCTTAAATACCAAAACGCAGCTTAAAACCTTCTGTGTCCGTAACAAACCTTTTTTTAGAAACCCCTGTAAAACGTTTGATATGCAACACGATTCATGAATTGTAATTGGAAGGCCCGCTATGACAAATGTTGACGAGTGCCCTTTGGGGCCGTCCATATATTACGTCATTCTAAATTAGGGGGGGGGGGGTTGGTCTGCGGATGACGGTAAATGATAGATAGGGGGGGGGGGGGTTTGGAAATTGACGTCATTCTTATTTATTTATTTATAGTTTACTAGCTTTCCGCCCGCGGCTTCGCCCGCGTCGAATTTTGTCTGTCACAGAAAAACTTTATCGCGCGCGTCCCTGTTTCAAAAACCGGGATAAAAACTATCCTATGTTCTTTCCCGGGACTCAAACTATCTCTATGCCAAATTTCATCAAAATCGGTTGCGAGGTTTAAGCGGGAAAGCGTAACAGACAGACAGACAGACAGACAGACAGACAGACAGACAGACAGACAGAGTTACTTTCGCATTTATAATATTAGTTGGGATTGTTCACCTACAAAAAGAATGTTTCTAAAAAGAAATATCTTCCAGCACACCTAGGTTTGCACCCGGGGCGATCACCCCCCCCCCCCCTTCACAAGTCCTATGGCACCCCCTGGTACCCCCCCAGGATTTTTGGGGTTTCCTACCGATTGAAAGACAATCGCACCCCCCACCCCCCCGTATCATGACATAGACCGCAGATTTGCCATGCAGATGCGCCAGTGAGTACTAATCTGCGCGACTTGTGTCACCCCCTGATGCTTGGCACCCGGGGCGGACCGCCCCCACCGCCCCCCCCTAATCTGCGCGACTTGTGTCACCCCCTGATGCTTGGCACCCGGGGCGGAGCGCCCCCCCCCCCCCCCTTCCGCCGCTACTGATTACATATAATACTAGCTGCCCGCCCCGGCTTCGCCCGTGGTACTTACGTGTATTACATATAAACCTTCCTTAAGAATCACTCTATCTATTAAAAAAAAATAAAAAGTGATTCTACAAGTGTTTTAATTTTGTCAAACTGGTAATGACGTCAATTTTGGGAGAAGGGGGGGGGGTCATTAAGAAATGACGCTAGGATGATTGTAGGGGGGGGGGGTCTAAAATCTGAAAAAATCGATGACGTAATTTATGGACGGCCCCTTTGTGTGTTGATACATTGAGCTATAAATCTTTGAGCCATTTAAATGTATGAAATGTTTAGGTCAAAGGACAGAGAGGGATTGGTGGATTGTGTGCTGTTGTAGAAAACCATGGGATGCGGATTCCACTCTTGTTGGAGGCAGGCGTCAAGAAATGTTAAGGACAAATAAATAATGTATAATAATAATTATTATCTTTGGACAATTTCATACAGCGCCATCTAGCCCCAAAGTAAGCAATTAATATGCTTGTGTTATAGGTTACGGATATACTACTTATATACCTACTTTGTCCGGCCGGGAATCGAACCCGGCACCTCTCGGTGTAGTAGTCCGTCCAAAAGACCGACAAAAATAGAATAAAGAATAGAACACAGAACGAGAGACTGTTGGATCGTGTGTGTAGTAACGCCATGGGTTGTTGGTTGAAATACCGATGGAGACACGTCCTACAGAGATTAGCTCGAGGTCTTATACCCCCCTGTGGCCACCTGCTGAGCTAGGATGCGCACCGTGATAAAATTTTATCGATGATTTTGAGTGTCGATAAAATTTCGCGATAAAAACTTATCGCGGCGCGCATCCTAGGCCTACTGGTCCTCTGTCCTACCGATAGAACCACATGAACTTTTTTCGATTGTAAGTTTAATTTCTAAAATTCCTTTTTTAGTTGAAAGAGGATACTCCCAATGAGATCCCATTATCACCAATCTATCCCCTTGGCGTAGGCAGGAAACAAAAAAAAAACAAAAAAATGTACCTTCTTAAATAGCAAACTAGCAATCCGCCCCGACTTCCCACGGATGCAATTAAATTTTCAATACAATCTTTCCGCTTGAATCTGCCCGTTTGCCTCCTGTCACATAATAAAGACACTCTATCTATTGCTAAAAACAGCATAAAATCCGTTGTGTAGGTACTTTAAAAGATCTAAGCGCACAAATAGAAGTGGACTTTATTTTATAGTAGGTAAAGATGCATCGTTTGTTTCTTGACTTATTTGGTTTTTCGTCACGCCCGAGTAAGTTTATCATTACCAGAGTAAATACAAATGAGTAGGTCATCTTCATAGAAACGCACCGAGCGCGGTTTGTATGTGAGCGCTCCAATACGTATGCGGCGCGCACGCACACACTGACAAAATTCGGCGCAACTCCCCGCTAATCCACGCAAAATTTTGTCAGTGTGTGCGTGCGCGCCGCATACGTATTGGCGCCCTCACATACAAACCGCGCTCGGTGCGTTTCTATGAAGATGACCTACTCATTTGTATTTACTCTGGTAATGATAAACTTACTCGGGCGTGACGAAAAACCAAATAAGTCAAGAAACAAACGATGCATCTTTACCTACTATAAAATAAAGTCCACTTCTATTTGTGCGCTTAGATCTTTTAAAGTACCTACACAACGGATTTTATGCTGTTTTTAGCAATAGATAGAGTGTCTTTATTATGTGACAGGAGGCAAACGGGCAGATTCAAGCGGAAAGATTGTATTGAAAATTTAATTGCATCCGTGGGAAGTCGGGGCGGATTGCTAGTTTGCTATTTAAGAAGGTACATTTTTTTGTTTTTTTTTTGTTTCCTGCCTACGCCAAGGGGATAGATTGGTGATAATGGGATCTCATTGGGAGTATCCTCTTTCAACTAAAAAAGGAATTTTAGAAATTAAACTTACAATCGAAAAAAGTTCATGTGGTTCTATCGGTAGGACAGAGGACCAGTAGGCCTAGGATGCGCGCCGCGATAAGTTTTTATCGCGAAATTTTATCGACACTCAAAATCATCGATAAAATTTTATCACGGTGCGCATCCTAGCNGTGAGCGCTCCAATACGTATGCGGCGCGCACGCACACACTGACAAAATTCGGCGCAACTCCCCGCTAATCCACGCAAAATTTTGTCAGTGTGTGCGTGCGCGCCGCATACGTATTGGCGCCCTCACATACAAACCGCGCTCGGTGCGTTTCTATGAAGATGACCTACTCATTTGTATTTACTCTGTCATTTCGTGTGACGTCACCGCTTCGTAGCTCCGTACCCGGGTAGTAAAAGTAAACAACGCAACAACGGTTTAATTTCCCCGCGACCGTTACGTATACGTTATCTGTGGGGGCACCACGCGTTACGTTTTACGTCGGACGTCCCTTATCTGTGCCTTTTATAGCAAGTCTGTGCTTGTACGGTTTCTTGACCTTTTGCAGTAAGTTGAATTTCAGTAAAGTTTGCGTGGAAAATGGTATGATTTTGAGTTATGTTTCCATTTTTCTTTAGAACGACCGTTTAATTATGACGTCACGCTTGCGTATTTTAATGTTTAATACTTTATTGCATCTTTAATGTAAAAATTCAAACAAACCGCGCCAATAAAAATGTAAGATTCAGAAAATTTTACCTTTTTTGCCCACGACTTCACCTGCGTGGATTTCTATTTGGCTTTAAGGCAGCTAGTTAATATTTTTATGTTGGCATGTAGTGTAAAACAATTCACATGCATTCAAAATGATGTCAGTGTGTCATTAAATATTTTCATATTTAGGACCGTGATAGTTAGACCGTATTAAAGGACCATAATATGTACTCGTATTTTTATGATCTGTAGACTTAACTCACTAGGACCAGTTGACGTCTCAATTATCATCAAACTTAAGTCAAATATCCGTCCTTAAGCATCGCAGTTTAGAGAAAGCCTAACCACTGCAACCATAACCGATATAATCTGTCGTATGGTCGTAGAATGCATGTACAAAGGCACTATTTCCCCAAAACCATCCCCTGAGAGTCCTAATCAGTTCCCAAAACACCTAAAGCCATAGTCACATTAGCCAACTCTATGCGCCTAGAACAATAATTTGCAAAATGAAATGATCACCCAGAGAGTGGTTGCAGTGCCCATATCGTTCTAGCGAAGCTATGGCTGGTATTATGGTTATGGCTAGAACTAGTCCACTAGTTGGTAGTAGCTTAACTTAACTTGGAATATAACAGTCATGTACATTTGTGTGTTCGTATCGACAGGTACTAGCATTGGGTATTTTGGAAATTCTATACACTATTGGATTTTACCTACATTGTATTAAGGATCTGTCAAAGTTTATAATAGCGTCCTACGAAAGAGTTATTATTATCAAAGGTACCTATAGTAAATAATTAAGACATGAATTTTTGTAATATTTCAAAAGTGGTGAAGATTCGATTAAATTGTTTGTATTGTATAATGCTATAAAACTACTGAATCGATTTGAAAAATTCTTTCACCAGAATCCTCCATATTTTCTGAAATGCGGTACAAAGTTCGCCGGGTCAGCTATACATTTTTAAATACCTAGGACTTATTTTACCTTTTAGTAGATCTGTAGAATCGTGTTATGATAAATTGAAGCGGTAACATTCCGAGAAAAAAGACAAGTGACGAACGATATTTTGTAAAATAAAAAGAAAACATTTCCAAGTAAACATTTTTAGCGCGAAAAAAGTTTTCTGAGAAATAAGAATTGACAACCGATATTGTTCAAATAAAAAGAAAAAATATTGTTACTGGCCAGATTAATGATTTGGTAATATTCTAGTGTCAGATCTTATAAACTACTTGGCCGATTAGACTAAACTTTTATCCGAGAATAACTCTTGGTATAACTGGCACATTGACAGTTTCAGTATGGGAAAATGTCAAAATGTCAAATTCAGAAAATCTGATTTATTCAGAGATTAATATTGACACTTGTTTGGTTGAATCCACCCATAACGGATTTTATTGCAGTTTTCAGCAATAGACAGAGTGATTCACGAGGAAGGCTTATAATAATAATTATGTTTATTACATACCACCCACGCGAAGCCGGGGTGAGTCACTAGTCTATACTAATATTATAAATGCGAAAGTAACTCTGTCTGTCTTGCTTTCACGCCTAAACCACTGAACCGATTTTGATGAAATTTGGCATAGAGATAGTTTGAGTCCCGGGAAAGGACATAGGATAGTTTTTATGCCGGTTTTTGAAACAGGGACGCGCGCGATAAAGTTTTTCTGTGACAGACAAAAATTCCACGCGGGCGATGCCGCGGGCGGAAAGCTAGTAAGTAATAAATAACGTTTTAGTATAAAGTTATTTATAATATTAATACATGGGCTGTAAATGCAAATGGAGGATGTGATAGCGTATTACGAAGGACTGCATTTATCATTGGTGACGTCGCGTCGCGCGTTCGATTTCCGCTGCAGAGGAAATACGAAAATACAGGGTGTCCAAGAATTTTGTATCACAGAGTTAGTGAAGTTTTCGATAAGTTAGCAAAGTTTTATTATAGTTCAATAGTTACATTTTTTGGAACGCTCATAATTTGATTCATACTGAAAAGTACATACCTACATACATACGTTTATTTTATTAGGTCTTGATACCAGTACTTTAACCATTTTTGAGTTATATCTTAATTTTAGAAACCTATCTTGCTCTTTCTTTCTGTAAGAAACCTAGTCTAATATCGTCTTTACACATTGGCCCAGCATATTGGGATAATAATTAATGTTTGCACAATCAATTATAGTTATTGCAATTCACGAAGGCGAGTGAGCTTTACTTGTATGTGTACGTGTACATGCACATAACGAAAGTGTAATGCCTATCAAATCTTTTGGAAAACGAACAATAGCGAGCCACTACACATGTAAAGCTCACTCGCCTTCGTGAACAGCAACAACTATAAAAACATTAAGTTGACATGTCAATGTTGGTCACTAACTTCCAATCTACAGTCGTCTGTACATCAAGCTTATACTATGGCATCTCATGCTGTTTTGTAATATGGATTTTGCAACAAAATGGCTCAACATTTTAAAAGGCAGCATTAAAACAACTGAATTAGAACCAAAAATTAAAGCGCTTGAAATTCTCATCTCGTTTCAAATCCACCTTTTTCCAATAAACCAGACAAACATTTGACGACCAAACAAATCGGATGAGATGTGTTGATGTGAGTCATATCATGTCGAGCCATGTTTGCCAACCTTGTAGTCAAATGGAAGGCAAATAAACATCAAATTATGGAAGGAGTTGGCTTAACAAAATTGCTATCTTGGTTTTATTAATGTCTACAAATATACTTCTAATTTAGCATGAAATTGCTATGGTAAAGATTATTTGACTAATATTGAACTTCTGTTTATCTAAAGGTTGTTTCATGAAGATCAAGTCAAGTGTAAGGTATAATAATTTTAGATCAAAGGTCTTATAGATCAAAAATAATACTCACTGATGATTTTCAAATGTTAGACGCATACAATATTTAATTTTTACAGAATTTATTTTCATTACAAGAGTTACTACACCTGAATTATGAATATCAACTTATTTTAGAGTTAACTTAGAAGCCTTTAATGGGTGACAATACAAAAAAGAGAAGTGAAGGGAAAGCATTTTTTTAAGCGCTTTTCGTGAACTTTTTTATACAAGAATATTAAATGGTTGTGTACCTATATGGGATACCCTGTATTCTATTTTTAATTAAATCCTTTATACTAAAATATAAAATGGTTGTGTGCCAATATGGGACACCCTGTATACTATTACACATTTTATGCAAAATATTTTATCGGCCGTTCATTTTCATATTTTTTGTATCAAATACATGTCGTACACCTACATAAAAGGTAGCATAACTCAAAATAATCCAAAATCGAGTTATTACGAATATTGGAATCTGCGTTAAAAACTCCGTAAACTACGTACTTGCTGTTCTTGTGACAATGAAAATGAAAAAGAATATGATTGGCCAAAACTGAAAAAATATTTTTTTGCACTTATGACGTTATTGTAATTCCTAAAAATAAAAAAAAATGACAGTACTCAACTTGTACTACTTTTTATTTAGTTAATGCGACATGCTAGGCTTAAACTGGGCAGTTAAATTGAGTGTCCCATTCCATCAAATTCGACTAGGCCACTAAAACTCCGCCGTTACATTTGTGTACGACTTTACGAGCTGTGGGTAGCTGGATGTGCGTTTTATGGCCGCACTATCGCGTACGGCTGATTACTGGGGTTATTTGATACACCAATGCAGCACATAGCTGTATTTGTGGTTCAGGGTTCGAATCTGGGGAGGTTAACATGGTAGTGACGTTAATTTTTGTTAGTAAGTAAGGGTAAGACTAATAAGATGTATAAAGATACTTAATTACTAAAAAAAATTGTTTCTTGTGTTGTGTCAATAAATTTCGTTTTCCTAGATGTACCTTGAACACAAAAATTTTGCAGAAACTGCTACTAGACTGCACTACTTAGATAAAATAGACCAACAAAAGAAGAACAAAACGAAACGACACAATTTAAACGGACTTGTCGCTAGGAAGTGATCACTTCCAGACCCAGTAGTGAGAGGACAGTTGTTTAATAAAAAAAGAGGAAAGGCTGTGATTGATTGTATTCTAGTTTGAATTATTTAATCACGGAGATGATTGAGTGCTGCAAAAAACATTACAAACCCTTTTAATACCTCAAGCGTCATCATCATCGCCATCATGTCGCCACATGAGGCAACCATTTTAAGTTATTTATAGAAACATTTTTCCATTTACATGACTTGTAAATACGAGTAACATCCATCTGTCATTTATTAAGAAAAAGTATTTTCGGAGACATAATGTATCTAATAACAGAAAAAATATAAATAGAATATCCCAATGCCTCAAACGAATGCTACAATTGTAGAGATAAAATTATTTCTTATTTGATAAAGCATTTTTATTTCGCGAGTAAAATCTGTCATCTACGTTATAATATGAATAACACTTGACACCTTTTGTGTACACCACGTGAAGCAATAATTGTTTTGACATTAGTTAAATCATATTAATTATGTGTCTACTAAATTTATCCTAGACTTAGATAAATTTAGTCGCAGACCACCGATTCTTAGTTGGCCGATAGTTGGGTCGGGCTGTTAATCAGCATGGAGATGTATGAAAGTGCGCACATTACACCAATTTGGTATCGGCCGTTTCTTCATACAAATTAAAATCGGGCCCAACTATCGGCCAACTAAAAATCGGTGGTCTGCGCCAAGACTAATAAGTTAGAGTAAAATAAGCTTCATTCGCAATAAAAACTCTACTACCGCCCCAACACTGAATAATTCCCACAGATCTACAATGCCTTATTGTTTCCCGCGACTCCTGTCGCGTGATGTCAAACGACAGGGTTCCTTATGAAACCACACTTAGGCCGACTTACCAGAGACCTATGAATATGTATGCGATAGACTCTCCTATCGATCATGATTATAATGTAGTTAAGTAAAGAAAAAAGTATTGCTTATTTTTCACCTACTTGTAAAAACTTAATTCCCGTTTTAACCTTCAATCCCTAATTTTAAGTGACCCCTATGAAAAAAAAAATCCTGTTATGTGTTACCATAGGGGTCACTTAAAAATTAGAGATTGATGGTGAAAACGGGCATAAGTCTTATTTCTTAAGAATGCATAAAATAAATTAATATAAAAGCAAAATAAATTAATAATCTCCTACAATTTGATCTTGAAACTGATACTTTCTCTAAACTTAAGGGCTCTTTATTATGGAAACATGCCGTTTTTTGCAGGAACTGATATCTGCAGGATCCTGTTTTACGTGTTTTAATATTCACATTCACATGAACATCCCGTTTATAGTGTTCCGCAAAAAACAGTACCTTTTAGGAATTCCAATTTCAAACGTGTGTTCACACGACAGTCCAGTTTTGATTCTGCATTGCTGGATCCCGCAAAACTGTGTTGCCATGGGTCAACTGGTATTTATTAACAAACAAAATTAAAATAGCCACAAGTTTTTTATTTAATGTGAAGTCTATAGGTCCTATGGTCTATGACTTCCTACAACAGACCCATGGGTAATGTCTTAGAAACAAATTCACCCTTTGATTTTTGCGGGCTTTATTCTTGCAAGCTTTTAAGGAAATCCTTTGACAGACCTTGTTGCTAGTAAATGTTATTGGAAAAACATATGTTTATTTTATTCTGTTGGCTAAACTGGTGACTCTATTTCATCTTTTTGTAAATCAGCATTGGGTACACAGGAAAATATATAAGTTCGCTTGAAGTAAATAAAAGGGGCCATTTTAATGAATAATTTAGCTAAATATCAGATATTACTAAAACTGTTATCAATTAATATTGTTTCTTGATTACCTATGTGGGTATTAATTTGCCACGTGGGTAAAAATTACATAATGAAGAGGAATATCTAGGATATTTTTGTAGGAAGTTATCTCTGGAGCACAATTTAAAAGTGTTTGTTCACAAAACATACAAATCTATGTATACTTATATTATAAAGCAGAAAAGTTTGTTAGAAAGCGCTAATCTCAGGAACTATTGGCCTAAAATGAAAAAATATTTTTGTGTTGGATAGCCCATGTATCGAGGAAGGTTTTAGGCTCCATAACATCATAGGCAATAGGGGCGGAGCAGTAAAGAAAAATGTAGCAAAACCGGGAAATATCATTCAAACTACTTTCACGCGTACGAGTCGCGGGCACAGCTATCCTATGATAGTTACGGAACCTTTCACAAGCAAGTCGCTCGCACTTAGTTTTTTTGATTCCACAGCCACTGCTTTGGTCCTTTACCCCCTTTCTATCGTTTTAGGGGCGCTTAGAAAGCGTGGAAGTCTCTGCTTCGGGCGTGGAGTGAGATATACGGGGCCTTTAGCCAACTTATAACGGGGTTGCAGTCACTGGAGTGATTCAGACTTTTGTTAAAAAAACTGATTAAATTTTTTGTACGAATATTTTCAGTCAAAAAAATCTGATAAAATATCTATATCTTTGTAAAAACGTTTTAACGCCTCGTAAGAAGGTGAATGTATGCTTGGGCTAGAAGTAAGTTCACCTCAATAAAGTCCAGGGTTAGACAGGGATACAGGGATCGAATTAGTAACCTTGGAATGTCAAATCAGCAAGCCATTTTTGATATCAATTGATAATTTTTGGCTCTAAGATGCTTCTAAATCTTTACTCGTATTCAAGTTTTGGATATGGGATAGAATTAGAATTAGGTACTTATTTGATAAGTAGAGGCCATTGTTATCAAAAATTGATTAAGTATGCGGAAGAAGATACAAATTTAATTATAGTTTTATGACAAATGGGGTAAATAAAATGAAGCTAAATATAATAAACAAAAAAAAAATGTATTGCCTTCGAAACTTAGCCTAATAAACTAATGAGGATTATAAAATGAATTAATTATTTGAACCTTTACGTAATTGTTGAATTGATGGAGCTGGCGTTTACTTAAGGTCACAGCAGACTTATCAACTCGGAAAGGGATCAACACCGTATCGCCTTTTGCGAGCTATCATCGCCTTTTGCGTGCTGTTGATCGCGAGGCGTTTATGTTACTGTGCGAATAAGTTTGAAAGTTGCAAAGAAAACTGGCCGCCTCGAGTTGATACGGTTACGATCCCTTTCCGGGTTGATAAGTGTGCTACGTCCTTAAAACGGCGAAAGAAGCCAAACAAATGCATCGCATTTTTATTTTTTTAGAATTACCAACCTTTTTTCTCAGTGACTGCGACATGCACAATATTGGCTCTTGGCCAGCCTTAGCTAATTTAAAAATACGGTTAAGCGTGAATGCAATTGTTGGAAGTTTCCGGATTAATCTTATTGCAGACATTCCAGAGTTTAGCAACGTTTTTACAGGCTACAAATTGTAATGTTTTAACATCGTATTCCAGAAAAGTAAAAATTACGGTCCGTATTTTCAGGACTTTACTATCATGGTTTCAAGTAAAGTTTTTTTTATTTATAGCTTAACTTATTCAGTAGCCTGATATCATCATCATCATCATTTCAGCCATAGGACGTCCACTGCTGAACATAAGTCTCCCCCAATGCTTTCCAAGTTGATCGATTTGTAGCGGCCTGCGTCTAGCGCTTGCCTGCTACCTTTATGACGTCATCGGTCCATTTTGTGGATGGACGTCCCATGCTGCGTTTTCCAGTACGCGGCCTCCATTCTAGAACCTTGCTGCCCCATCGGCTGTCAGTATCAGTTCTGCGTACTATGTGCCCTGCCCATTGCCACTTCAGTCACGCTGTGCAACTTTGAGCCTGTATTGTAGCCTGATATATTATAACTTTTTTTTCTCGGAAAAGAAAAGAGTTGTCAGTTTTGGGAAAACATTTTTAGTAGTAACTTGTTCTATTGCTACTGTATAAGTTTCCAAAAACCACTTCATTTGAGCGCTCAATAGGTTTTTCCGGCACCAATTTTAGTCCATGACATGTCTGACATTGACATAGACAGAGAAAAGCTGGATGTGCGTAGCATTTTTTTAGATCATTCCAATTGATACCTTTGTAATTATTGATATTTTGTACAAAAAACAGACCACTAAATTAATAGCGATAAAATAACTTTCAATTATGCTTTGGAAATTAAAACTGGCGAACTGAGTGTAATTTTCACAAAAAAAAACTACATAATTTTAATAAAAAGAAAGTAACACGATCAGTCAGCGATCCATTAATTGAATAAATTGTACTATTAAGTATATCGATCACTAGATAGATGTTTATATTCATAATGCAAAATATCAACTTAAATTTTTACCTAATTGGCACATCCTATCATTCGCTTTGTACTGGAAAGAAGTCGGGCCTTAACTTGGACTCCTCTAATGTTCTTCTGATTAATTTCCTTGCGGGTCCAATGACAGTTTAACTTTCCCTTGGGACAAACTTGACCTTCACTGGTTGGGTTTTATTGGCGGTCAAGCTGTAGATCCTGGGTACACAGGAGTTGCAGCGGTGGGAACGAGAGGTGGGAATAGTCCCGTAAATGCTGAAACTTTTTTAAAAAGCTCCAAAATGACATTTNGCGCGTTGATTCCGCAATTTATGAAGGGCTTGAATAAGCCCAATCTGTTAGTGCGAGGCATAAGCACGAGGAGGGGATATCTCGCGTGCTTGAGTTCCATTACACTGTTGAGTTAGAACGTTAAATGAAGATGCCGATCTCATGAATTATGCTCATCACACTAAAATTTTCCGCTAGCAGTATACGGCTGCAACTTGCATTAGTACGGTTCGCGGACTACAGTATGGAATCATATTGTATTTATAAGTAAGTATCCAATGTTTGTGGGTACAATGTAAGCCCTTGTAATAGGAAATCAAATATATTTTAAAAGAACCTTTTGAAGTTACAAAACTTTAAAACATTTTCAAAACTCTACTACAGGCGTTTTTTAAAAGTAAACATTTTTCTTCTGATTTTGAACGATTTTGTCTGCGGATTTGGCACTCTAGTGCAAAACAACTTCATAATTTTAACAAGCTTCTTTACTTTTACTTTAATTTAAAAAACGTGTTTTAAAGTAGTCCACTTTGAAACTTACGAAACGAAACCCTCGAGTATGTTAGCAAAATGACAATTTATTTTCAAATGGATGTTTTATGAAAACATTTCACGCTAAAGCAATATTCGTCCGCCATGCAAATGAGGGTATCATTTAAATTGTGAATTTTAAACTTTTCCCGAGAAAAACCCTGCAGTATAGGTACGGCCATAGTAAAAGAGAATAGTTAAACATTTTAACCCGGAGTTCCACTTTTACACCACAAAGCCCGCCTGCACAAAATATAAGACTTGTACACATCGCTGCAGATTTTACGCAGTGATATTTTCAAACCACAGTAGAATCATGGTTTTAAGTTGTAATAGTAAAAACCCTGGCAGCCCAGTACATCGAACCTATAAATTTCATTAAAACTTTGAAGATGTTCTACTATTTCAATTTCACTATGTCACGGTGGAGTTACTCAAGACAGCCGACAAAGAGCGGGCATTATTCTAAACTGCTAGTTATTCGTAGTGGGGGGGGGGGGAGGGAGACGGGTCTAAATTAAATAAGTTTCTTCATAAATATTTATCGACAGCGGCGACGCTCGCGACACATACTGGGCGCAGACAAATAACGGCCCCGGGCGAGGTGGCTCTGATCGTTTAGTTACAGTGGAGGAAGTCTAGGATAACACATATTCAGTGTGACATATAATATGAACACCTGTAGGTAAAATGTACGATTTATGATTTCGATTACCGTAAATTTTTACAATAACGAACCTTGGAACACATACTTAATATTTTTCTTATTCAAGCCCATTATCATTCCTCTCAAGTTTCCACAATTTGTACATTAACAAAGATTACTTTTTAACAAAGACACCCTAAAATGTAAAAAAAAAACTAAAGCCTAATACTCGTCGTACTATGTAAGAGTGAATTAGGAAAGAAAAACAGAGAGAGAGGCAGCAGCGTTAAGAAATTTCAACAGTGACCTGTTGCCAGTCTGATTTCTGGCAGTACACCTCACACGGGACACGACATAAAAAGTTATGCATGCATAATTCAAAAGTGTGTACAAGCGCATATTCACTGCAAGCAGAAACCCTGTGTGTGCTATCATACAAAGCTAACTTCGCGCGACTGCATGCAAAATGCTGTGGCGACTACTAAACTGCACTTAGAATTTTGATGCCGCGGAGCGTGTGCTTAAGGATCAAACTTTGGTAGCCTCAAGCGCATCCCTAAACGTTTACCCGCAAGCGAGCGGCTGGACTTCGCTGTGTTACGAATAAAAGCCATCCACATTTTACAAAAATTTTTCACAGTATAAGATAATAATTTACACTTTGTATACGAAGCTTACTTTATGTCTTAAACTACCGACTTTAAGACATAAAGTAAGCTTCGTATACAAAGTGTGAATTATTATTTTATATCATTATTATGATGTCAATGTAGGTAGTACGTTTCTCTAGAAAATTATACTTTCCAGGGATATAACTTGACTACAGTTGCCGCTCATCGTTCATCATTTACATATTAGTATGTAACAACGGAAAGTATGTGCAAGTTTAGTCGCAGCAGTGACAATGAATGTGCAGAACGGTCTGCCAAAGTGCGCACAACCAAACAAGTGTACAAGGGTCACTGCCCCATTAAATAATCGTGCAACGCAATGAAGTTTGTGGCAGTCACTGAGGACTGTGATACCCGCTATAGTCTGGTCTGTGAGCACGTAGAATTAAACAATATAATTACGCGCGAGCGATAAGGATGGGTAGCTTGGGGTCATTGGACAAAATTCTACGTGCTCACAGACCGGGCTTTAGAAGCAAATCTAAATTCAGCAGTAGACATGAAATTGACGCTAGATGTTGATAATTCATACACATTAAGCAGAATAAATATAATGCAACTTAAAATGCACATCTGATCATTGATTTAATATTGTTTGCATACTATATTAGTTATGACAACTAAGACCTACTATTCGGTGTCTTCAAATTCAAGATTTCATGAAACCAAATCCTAATCACATGATTTTTGAGCTTCAGTGAAGATTCATGAAATTGTACTGAGGAGTATTGAAACGCTATAAATATCACGCTGGCGTATAAACGTGACATCTTTAGCTGTGTTGCGAGATGTAGCGACGTCCCGAACGAGCCCCCGGACAGCGGACACGGCCGGACGCGCGCCGTCTCCCGGACAGAGCCTGATTTACACGGGAGGACACAGTCGTCGGGACTCGGGACCTGTTGTTGTTGTTGTTGTTGTTTCAGCCAAATGACGTCCACTGCTGGACAAAGGCCTCCCCCAAGGTTTTCCACAATGAACGGTCCTGCGCTGCCCGCATCCAGCGAATCACTCGGGACCTACCGCGACATAACTTACGAACCCGGAAGTTTTTACTATTGGAGCGATTTATCCACATCAGAGTTACATTGATTGATTCGACTGGTAGGGTAGTTGTCGTTAACGTAAAACATACGTCTACAATATAAAAGTAGCAGTCAACTTTTTTCGTGAACGTATTTGGACGTTCTCCTTAATATTTTTTGTTCAAAGTAAAACTAGTTTCTTACTTCATAAATAATAATGATTTTTCATCGCTTTTAAAAACTTTTGAGTTTTTTCTGGTCGTGTAAATTGGTGCGTAAGTGACAAACGACAAAAAAACCTAAGTAAATGAGTCTCGAAGGCAGCGTTACTCCGCCAAAGCCACAAAAGTCTTGCGTGTGGGCAATATTGTCTCCTTGTAAAGGCTCCCCCGGCGCTGGGATGCTCGTCTATGGCTTCCAGACACGACGACGAAACTTTTAATGATGAAATAGCGAGACAAAAGAACTATCTTCTAAATAATGTTTGTCCTACTCCAAACAATATTGTTATTTTTTGTTTAAAGTATTGTTCTTGGTTAAATATCACTCACGGGTACATAGCAATTTGTTGGTCTACTCGTCTGTTGAACATCGCTTTATGTAAATACATTTTAATTTTCATTTCGTTCGTTCGTTTGTTCGTTTCAGCCAAATGACGTCCACTGCTGGACTAAGGCCTCCTCCAAGGTCTTCCACAATGAACGGTCCTGCGCTGCCCGCATCCAGGCTCTTCCCGCGACCTTCACCAGATCGTCGGTCCACCTAGTAGGAGGCCTGCCATGTTCATTTAAACCATTTGAACTTTATAAAGCTTTTTTTATTTTATACACACACGTCAAGTTTTAAAAATTACACACTTACATTCAACTTAATGCCAACTTTTAATTACTGAAACTTGAAATTAAATTGCTCTACTACGTAGAAAACATAGTAACGAGAGTTAAATTACATTTTTGGCAGTAATTTAAATTAAACAATGGATGCGTAAACTCTTCTGCGGATCATTGTGTGGAGTAATTGCTTACTCGAGTGTTACTCTAGTTTTAGCCTTTGTCTGGAACAAATTAATTTCATTTTCAATTTGTATTGTATTTGAGGATGAGGAGTGAGCTTTTTGTAGAGCTTTTCAGCACTCCTCTGAACAACCGCTTCGGCGTCATGAAGACTGGTAAGCTATGCAATTAGAACGACGAGTCTTTTCACTGCGCGCATTAAAGTTTTATCTATCTATCATTTTTTATGCATGACAAGGCAGGTATTTGACCGCAATCGCACCTGGTGTTAAGTGAGATGCAGTCTAGGATGGTACATATCTGCCCGGTAAGTACCTATTTACTTTCGCCTTATTATATTCTTTTATTCACCGGATAATAGTGTTCAGGAAAGACAGGAAAAATATGTGTTTAGGAAACGACTTGGAAAATACTGGATCATCTCACAGTCGCCAGTTTCCTGCACCAGTTACATGAAACTTATATTAATTCTGCCTTTGGAGCTAATATTCATGTAAAACGATTGTGAAAGTTTGAAAATACGAACTCTCAGAACAAGTACGGATTAATTAGTGCACATTACGGTCGCCTCTGGAGTTTTATAACTTGTTGGAGTTGTAAGTGTGGGCGATTTATTCACTTCCAAACTACTCTCGCTTTGCAAACCAAATAAGTTGGCTTGTGACTTTTATGCAATTTCTAAAAAAGTTTGCGACTAATCGTATGGGCCATGTCAAGCCCGGTCATTACTCTTGAATCGAGCATGTGCACTTTCTGTGCCGTGGAGTTTCGAGTATTATTCGTATTACCACAGAATAATAATAAGTACTACGTACAGAAGTTTTACTTCGCGAAGGTATTTAAAAAAATGTATGCTCAATGTCATTAACAACAACAAT